>NC_142870.1:138314924-138617954 GCF_051225735.1 Oryctolagus cuniculus
ATTGCATTATATTTTACACAAGAGGTTAGGTGGACTAAACCCAGGTATTTATTACATTAAAGGAGAAAACTACATTATTATTTTTTGAAAAATATGCATAATAGTTCTCCATAAATGTTCACCTCATTAATAAAAGAAATGCCATTCTACTTTAGCTACAGAGACCTTTCCCTGACAGAGACATTTTCACAATGACGATGTACTTGAATTCTTTTTCTCTCTCTGAGACACATTTGTCAAAATACCCTTCCCTTCAAATGATTCTACGATATACAATATTTAAAGGTGTTTCATGGTTATGCATCAGTAACACAAAAAAGGTCAGCTTGCTAGATTTTGCATGCACAATGCTTCTATACCCGACTACTTCTATCTGTTTAGTTTCACTTACTGCATTTTTCCAGATGTCAGTGTGTTCATCCTTTCCAAGCCACCTTCTACTGGGTTGTATCCATGACTTCTAGAATTTTTAACACTAGGCTCAATGCCTCCCAGAAGCCGGAGAATGGAAGTACTGAGTTATTTGTGTCTTGAGGTCAGTCTTCACACAGCCTCAGCTTCTGGGAAGAAAAGCAGGCAGGGGGACAAGCACTGAACACAGGATTACTTGGTTCTCAGCCTAGGTCTGCTTATCCCTTGTGTGTGCCATAGAGCAAGGCTCACGTTGCATGTGAGCTGTATCAGCCCTTGACAGCAGGGACTCGGTCTCGGTCTGGTTTATTCACTGTGATACCACAATGCCCAGCAACATGTGCCCAGAAAATGCAGGCACTCACTTTACGTCGGTGGGGTGAATGAATGAGTCTCAGTTTGCTTCTCTGTGAAGGCCCAGGCCACACACTGGAGAACACCACGTGCTCTTATTGGAGCCCAGGTGGCCTTAAACCCTTTGAGAACAGTGACATGATCCCCAGTGGTTATATGACAAGGAACTGGGGCAGCTGAGGGATTCAGAGGAGGAGTTCTTGATGAGATGCACATTTCAACTGATGTCTAATGAATAACTAGATGCGAACAAGCGAAAGCACTGGGAAGAATGGGAGCACTGGAGGCAGAGGCCTCATCCACAGGAGACAGCTTGGTTCATTCCAAGAGCTATAGGTTCCCTGGCATCCCCAGTGTGACTGCAAAAGTGAGGTATAAGCCAGAGCGAGTGGAAATACTGTTGACTCATACAGGGGGCGACTACAGGAAACCCTGGTAGCACTCACAGTAGCCCATAGGGACTACATTTTATCACATGGAAACTGAGGCCCAGAGGTCTCTGAGCAAGTTCCAGACCTTAAAATGAATTTTTTTGTCTTTTTTTTCTATTTGAGTTTTATGCTTTTTATAAAAATTCAAGTAGTATACAAATTTGTCAAGTAAAATTTGAGTTTTACAGCTCTAGAAATAATCACCGTTCAAGGTTGGTATGTGCTTTTATCCTTGCTGAATTTTTCTACACACATAGTTTTAAACAAAAATGTGATTATATTGTACATTAGTAGTTCTCAAACTTTTTGATTACAGGAGCTCTTCATACTTTGAGAAATTACTGAGGTCCCCACGGAGCTTTTGCTTGTTTGAATTATACCCAGTGGTGTGCTGAGCTAGCTGGAGTCAGCCCCCAGCTCCAATGGATTGGTAGCTGAAAATCAGTGCTGGTGGGAATATTTACCCCAGGGGGACTAACCAGGACTTTCCCTCTCCCTCAAGAGCAACAGTTGCTAATCCACGTTAATTGCATATCACATTAATATCTTTCAGATTAGATATTTAAAATGAAGATTTTCGAAACATCAAGTAGTTTACTTTAAAGTAACAATAACAAACCCTGCAGATTAGCATACATAACACTTTTTGTTTAAAGTTTTGCAAATCCCCAGGATGTCTGCTCTAATAGGAGGCAGCTGGATTCTCATGTCTATCTGCTCCTGCCTTCAATCTATTGTGATCCTACATGTTATATTGTCTCTGGAAACCTTTACCCTATACTCAAGAGAGGGTGAGAACGAACAAAGCCGAAAATGTCTTGGTCAAATTTTGAAAATCACATTATCCAAATGGACACCTAGAAGGGGTCTCAGGAAGTCCCAGAAATCACTGGATCTCTATACATAAAATTCTACTCTTTGTTTTTGCTTTTTTACTTTTCTTTAGATTTTTTAAACTCATTATGGCATGGGCCATGATAAAGATCTACATCATTAAAATGAGATATATATGTCAAATAACAATTACCTAGATCATTTGGTCTTGTTTGTTTCTGCTATTTTTCTTAATTTATGCCCAAATATTATATCATATAGAGAATAGGAGAAAAAAGAGGAGATGAGAAGGAGCTCAGTGAATATTTACATAGACTACCTCTTTTCTAAAGACATTTGTTTATATTTGTTTGGGAGTCAGAGAGAAACAGGAAGAGATACAGACAGAGTTCTCATCCAGTAGTTCACTTCCCAAATGCCTACAATAGATGGCAGTGGGATGGTTAAAGCAAGAGCTGAGAACTCAAACCAAGTGTCTCACATGGGTGACAGGAACCCAATTACTTGAGCCATCACTACTGCTTCCCAGGGTCTGCATTAGTGGAAAGCTGGAGTCATGAGCCACAGCCTGGACATCTTAACCACTAGGCTAATATTCACTCCTCTAGAGATTTTTTTCATTATATGATTTTATTTATTTATTTGAAGGGTGAAGCTACAGAGTGAGGAGAGACAGAGGGAAGTCTTACATCTGTGGTTTACTCCCCAAATGTCTGCAATGCCCAGGGCTGGGCCAGGTTGGCAGCCAGGAGCCAGGAGCTTCTTCTGGGTCTCCCATGTGGGTACAAGGGCCCGAAGGCATGGACTTTCCCAGGAACATTAGCAGGGAGCTGGATCAGAAGTGGAGCAGCCAGGTCTCAAACCAGTGCCCATATTGGATGCCCCTGCTGCAAGCAGAGGCTTAGCCTGTCACTTGACAGTGCCAACCCCTCCTCTAAAGATTTTTTTAGCATTTTAGTTTTGTAAAATTATTATAACACAATTCACAAAACTTTAATACATTTACTAAATTATAATTTCCGGACTGTTGGCTAATTTTTTTTTCATTTTTTTCTGTCCTTTAGAGTTTTTTTTCCTCGCAGAAACACTTTATTTAAGGTATACAAACTTCATGCATTTCATAAATACAACTTTAGGAATATAGTGATTCTTCCCACCCTACCAGCCCTCCCACCCACACTCCCACCCTTATTCCTCCTCCCTCTCCTATTCCTGTTCTTATTTTTCACTAAGGTTTATTTTCAATTAACTTTAACTCCATACTAAGATTAACTCCATACTAAGTATATAGTCCAACAAATAGTATGAAAAAAAAAACCTCTTTCCTCAGACAAGGGCTATTCAAAGTCATCGCCTCTCAAAGTGTCAATTTCACTTCTACAGATTACCTTTTAGGTGCTCTATAGTTACCACAGATCAAGGAGAACATATGGTATTTGTCATTTTGGGACTGGCTTATTTCACTAAGTATGTTTTCCAGTTGCATCCATTTTCTTGAAAATTACAAGATTTCATTTTTTCATGCTATGTAGTCTTCTGTGGTATACAAATCCCATAATTTCTTTTTCCAGTCTTCAGCTGATGGACATTTGGGTTGATTCCATGTCTTAGCTATTGTGAATTGAACTGCAATAAACATGGTGGTACTGATAACTCTTTCATATTATGATTTCATTTCCCTTGGGTAAATTCCTAGGAGTGGATTGGCTGGGTCATGTGGTAGGTCTATATTCAGATTTCTGAGGTATCTCCATTCTATCTTCCACAGTGGCTATTCCAGTTCACATTCCCGCCAACAGTGGATTAGGGTATCTTTTTCCCCACATTCCCACCATCATTTGTTGTTCGTTGATTTCTGCATTCTAACAGGGATGAAGTGAAACCTCATTGCAGTTTTAATTTGCATTTCCCTGACTGCTAGGGATCCTGAATATTCTTTCATGTGTCTGTTGGCCATTTAGATTTCCTCTTTTGAAAAATGCCTGTTTAAGTCCTTTGCCCATTTCTTCACTGGGTTGTTTGTTTTGTTGTTGTTGAGTTTCTTGATCTCTTTATAGATTCTGGTTATTAGTCCTTTATCAGTTGCATAGTTTGCAAATAATTTCTCCTATTCTATCAATTGCCTCTTCACTTTTGAGTGTTTCTTTTGCAGTACAGAACCTTCTCAATTTGATGTAATCCCATTTGTCAATTTTGGCTTTGATTGCCTGTGCCTCTGAGGTCTTTTCCAAGAACTCTTTGCCTATGCCAATGTATTAAGAGTTTCTCCAATCTTTTGTAATAATTTGATGGTAGTGGGTAGTAGATTTAGGTTTTTGATCCATTTTGAGTGGATTTTTGTGTAACGGGTAAGATAGTAGCCTTGCTTAATACTTCTGCATGTGGAGATCCGGTTTTTCCATTACCATTTGTTGAATAGACTGTTCTTGATCCAGGGATTGCTTTTAGACGCTTTGTCAAAGAAAAGTTAGTTGTAGACGTGTGGGTTGATTTCTGAAATTTCTATTCTATTCCATTGGTATATCAATCTCTTTTTGTGCCAGTACCAGGCTGTTTTGACTATAACTGCCCTGTAGTATATCTTGAAATCTGATATTGTGATACCTCTGGCTTTATTTTTGTTGTATAAGATTGCTTTAGCGATTTGGGGTCCCCTGTGTTTCCATGTGAATTTCAGCATTGTTTATATCTTGCTTGACTTAGTGCCACTTCCAGTAGGAGGACACATGTGTGACTCACAATTTGGTCTTCATTTCCTCATCTCAATCCTCATCCCCAGTGACATGAAGAAGTTCCTTTACTCTGACATGAAACCACATAAGTAAAATTCAGCTGTGTTAACCATGATCTTTAGAGGACTAGGAGCAGAGACTAGGATGGAGAAGATCTTGAGATGTGTTTTGTTTTCCTTTCCCAGGAACTTTGGAAATCTCACAAGCTGAGTGGTAGTGGGATATCCAAGAGGAGGCATGAGATTATGAACCAAGCATTCAAAAATAGAAATAACGATAGCATCTAGTTCATGGCAACAGAATCTATAACAGTGCCCACCAAATAGTTGTTGAATAAATACAATATAAATACAATACATAAAAATGACAAATATAATAATATAAATAGTATTATGAGGATTAAATTAGTTTCACGCAGTAGTTTTTACATACGGCTCAGAACATGTACTACATACATGTTAGATTTTATATTTTTTTGTGCTACCAGACTGAAGATTCATAATTACATCTTGCAGCTCAATCTTTGGTCAATAATAGTGTTATTTTCTTCCATGAAATAAAATTTTTAAATAAAAAAAGATATATTGGCATATGAAATTGCCAATTTGCATTATAGGAATTTTGCAATGACTTCAGATACAGTGGTTATCAGTTTGAACCTGGTTAGATCAGAACACATGTGACGAGAAATGCATGTCTCCCATAGCAGGTAGATGCAAGATCAACCCCTTCACAGCTGCCTGATTCTTGCCTCTCTCCTGCATGTTAGGACAACTGTGCGAATATTGTTTTCAAGATTTGAGAAAATTGTGTGTTCACTTTTCCATCTGGTCAAGGCTTTTCCTAAGTTGACAATTAGAATAGAATGTGAATATTTTACTAATCATTATCATTCATATACTTACCACCTCTTATTTATTAGCCACAACCTTCTAAGCTCCTTGGAGGCAGGTAATCATTCCTTTTTTCCAGTACAAGGCATGTTACAAACTCAATAAATACAAGCTGCAATAAACTAATCCCAGACCAAGGCTGTGGGCTGCCTTCCTGGAGTTCTAATAACAAATGATGCCCAGTTCACACTGCAGGCAGGCACAGCCCATGCTCCTCATCCCCACACCTCCCACCTGGACCAATGAGCAGTGTTTTCTTTTCCTGCATCTGAAATTAAGAAGCAAAATAGGGCATTTCTTCCACAGACTTTTCTTTCTTCTGCTGAATTTACTAGAAACATGGCTTCAGATACTGAGCTCAATCTTTCTGGTCTTCTCTTTGTGAATTCTTCCATTTTAAAGGAATATCTCAACAACCTTATACAATACTTTATGACTATTCTACAAATTAATATAAATACCAAAATTTGTATAAAATACTCTGCCTTCTCCCTCCACCCCTGGAAGCCAGAGTGCTTAGAATTGAAAACTTTGACTTCTATTCTCTGTTTTCATTAAAAGTTCACTTGAAGTTTCCTTAAGAATGAAAACCCTGTTCTCATGTGTTCAGGTCACCCAATGTATAAAAGCCACTCAAATAAATAGGGTTGGAGCTTTCACAATTCGCTTATACACTCGTTCATAAGATGACATTCCCTAAACACAACTTCATAACGCCCTTATTTGATTCAAAGCCCTAGAGAGGGCTGCATATCAAAGACAATTAAAAACTTGTTAGTAAAAATGGGGCCAAAATACTTCAGATGAATTAAGAAGTCCTCTGGGTCTTTTTCAAAACCCAAAATGAACTTGGACTTTTTCTTTCTTGTGTTTTTGTAAAATTAAAAAACAATTGAATGTGAGAGTTTATGAACCATCTCAGTGTTGTGGTTCAGGCTGTAAGATGCTGGTTTCTTTCCAAAAGGGCATTTCCCATCCTGAAATGTGCTGACTTTTGCTCAGAAACTCAGCTGATTCTTGCTCAGAGAATGGGGTCTCTGACCCCAGATCCCTTAGGCCAGAGTTCTTAGCAGCACTGCATGACTCATTGGCCTTGTCTGATGCTGTCTCCTCCCCCAAGGCCCCAGCTCTTTCCTCATCTGCAGACGTGTGTGTTCTTTGGGCCTTTCTGCTCTTGCTGGCTTCATGTTTCCACATTTTTATGCTACTGGTTCTCCCAACTACGGGTCATGGTGTACACCCACCCAAATAAGGATAAGAAGGTCCTCACCTACCGAAGAGCCCCACGTCCAGCACCTGAGTGCCCAGGACATATTCGTTGCTTTTTCTTTCTCTAGAGCTAGAGGGGCAAGAGGGTCTGGAAGGACGTTAACGAATAGGAGGTGCCTTCCTCTCCGTGGGCCACGCCTAGCCATGCTAAGACTCTTTACTAGGTCGAACCACAGGAAATTGCTGTTGGAGAGTTTGGGTCTTACAGAAAAAGTAATTTTATGTGATTCAGCCAATTTCGTGCTACTAAACAACTCAATGTTCTCTTTTTAATCAGTCCCTGCCCTCATGACAAGGGTGAGCCAGCACCCAGGCCTGCAGGAAGTTGAGGGTCTACTACCAGGATGTGGGACTTCTCAGGGCTAAAATGAGAAAAGGTCACAGAAAACTGAAACCAGCTGCTTATTATGGTACAGTCAGATTCTGCTTTCTGTGCTTTCAGATTTCCTAAATGTATAGTGAAAAAAAAAATCCCGAAACTCATAAAATATAATAGTAGGTTTGATTTATCAAGTGCCTTCCATGTGCAGGTGACTGAGTTAATTGATTTAGTTCTTCAAATAGTTCCTTATCCTTCCAATTAACTCATAATGCTTCCAATCATACTTATCTCCATGTTACCAACGGGTAACAGGAGGCACAGAAGGGCAGTCACCAGCCATGGTCCCAGAGCCTACAGCTGGGGAGAGGGGAGCTGCACTCAGATATGTGAGCCCTCAGTGCTCCAAACAGGGACCCCCTCCTCCTGCCTCTGTGCCTGTTCCTGCACCGCCTGCACATAGAAGTGGTTCCTGGATGAAAAGGAATGAGAAGGTTTTCTCCATTCCTCTCTGGCTCTGGTCTATATCCTTCTCCTTATACTCCCATGCCCCAAGTGTTTATGTGCAGTTCCAGCCACTTAGCCTCAGAGGTGCCACAGCTCAGCACCCACCTGCTGGCCCTCACCTTGCCTTGGCCCAGGTGCCCACTGCATGGCTCTTGACATGAGATGCAACCCTGAATCTTCCCTTCCTTCTCTTGCTGGACCAGTGCTCCCTGCAAAGCCATTTCATCTATGGCCCCTGCAGCCTCTTGGCTTGGCCCTCACTGCTGGGAGGCTGAGGGCTCTAAGTTAAGGAGGCACCGGGAGGGAGAGGGACCTGTCCCTTAAGTCAAGAGAATCTTGAAACTTGAATACCATATACACAGCTGGGCATTTATCCCATAGACAATAAGGAGTCAGCCAAGATTTACAAGCAGTGGTTTGAGCCCATCTGTGTTTTAGAAAGGTAAGATAGGGACCAGCACTGTGGCATAGCAGGTAAAGCACAGCCTGCAGTGCTGGCATCCCATATGAGCACCAGTTCAAGTCCTGGCTGCCCCACTTCTGTGCAGGTGACTGAGTTAATTGATTAACTCTGCTATGGCCTGGGAAAGCAGCAGAGGATGGCTCAAGTGCTTGGGTCCCTGCACCCATATGGGAAACTGGGAAGAAGCTCCTGGCTCCTGGCTTTGGATAGGCCCAGCTCCGGCCTGTTGCAGCCATCTGGGGAGTAAACCAGTGGATAGAAGTCCTCTCTCTCTCTCTCTCTCTGCCTCTGTCTCTCTGTAACTCTGCCTTTCAAATAAATAAATATTTTTTTAAAAAAAGAAAGAAAAGATGGGAGATGGACTGCAGCAGGGAGTCTATGGAGCTATCTTCGTTATATGAGACTTGACATAATAAGGTGCAATACCAATAAACACATACTGTGTGGCACCAATACAGCTAGTCAATTAAATGTAGAAAAATCAGCCTAGCCCTTTAGCTGCTGTTCTCTAATTTTTATGCTCCTGAACCAACAGAAAATTCTAACATTAAAAAATGCCCATAAGTTATTGAGATTTGTCACCTGACAATTGAACCCTTTAGCAGCCCCTGAGCTGGCTATATGCTTATACATTTAAAGTGTTAACATTTATTAATCTATGGTGAATCTTTGAAAGGAACAGGAGGCAATACATGCTATCTGTGGAAAACACTAAAAAGAGGAAACTGAAATGAAAACATTAAATCTATACAAGAGAGACTGAAGTGTGCTATCAAATCAACACATGATTGGTCTTCTACAAGCTTGTGAATTCCAAGTGTAGGTCTAGACCCAAATGGAGAGCATTTCAGAGCTGGAGATGTAAAAAATCTACTTTAACATAAGAAAATAGCTCCAAAATAGCTCCACCCTGATCCTTATGATAGGGCAGAGCTGCTTAAAATGAAAGCAACAGTTATCCACATATATGTTCATGGTTCCCAGGAGTGCCCAAGCCCCTCCGCCCATGGGAAGCATGATATATTTCTCAACACATAAGACAACATAGACTTTGCCCTAAGACTTCCTTTGATGCCCTGCTAAGTTCAAGATGCTTACAATGGCTGCCAACTCCTAATATTTCAAAGACTGTCTACATTAATATCTTTCAAAGCCCCAAACCCTGGCAAGGAATGAAAATTGTTTTTGAATCTGCTTCAAGAATTAATATTAGAGAATAGGAGGTTTCTCCTCTCAGCAAATTGAAGCTGAATAAATTGTTTTCTGTTTCCTTAGAAATGGAATTGGTTGCTGGAGGTGAGTATAGCTGTAAGAAGCCAGGGTACAATGGTGCTGCAGAGAGATGATCTGGGAGTGTGGGAGGAGGGACTCTGTTCTCTGAAATTATGGATAGGTCTGTCTCTATAAACCTAGTATATTAGGTTGGGATGCTGTTAAGGTCAACTGGACTCAAGGGACTGTAATAGCCTCTCCGATTATCGAGTGCCCACACCATAGTCTACTCCTACACAGTCCCAGGCGCTGCTCATGTCCTCGCTGCTTAGACACAGGTGGACTAGAACTTACCTGTGCAATTCCATGGACGGCTCCATTCCTTGGAGCAAAGAGAACAAACTCAAGGGATCTTTTCCTTTTGGGGCTTCCAGGAACCTGCTTTGACCAACACTCTCTACCCCAAACAAACAAGTGTTTCTTGTGGTTTGAGGATTTAGTTTCCTCTATGAATTTAAAAGACCCAAACAATACCATCGCTTGCCAAAAGCTTTCTGTCATGGCTTTGATTTATTTCTTCTTCTTACTTTTTTTTTTGCAATTTACAAAAATGAAAAAACAACTCTCACAGTATATCAGGAAATGTAAAACAGAACAATGATACTAGAGAAAATCCTGCTACCTACAGCAGCCTAACCCTTTAGCTGCTAATATTTTGGCATTTTTTTCCTTTCAGTCCTTCTTAACTATTTTAATTAAGTCAGTAATAAACCATAAGTGTACAGTTTGGTATCCTGAACTACCTATTTGACAGTTATAACCTAAGCATTTCCCCATCAATTCTAATTCCTCTTCTTTCCTCTGTCATGGTGGGCCAGATAAATGTAGCTATAGATGCCATCTATTTTCTTCTTCTTTGTGACTTGTGGATTTTGATCATTTGATTCTTTCTTATTTATGCATAAGTTTCAGATTCCAGGAAAATTCCTTGACACTATCTAAGTGAAAGGATTTTTTTTATTTTTTTTAATTTAGTAAATATAAATTTCCAAAGTACAGTTTATGGATTACAATGGCTTCCCCCCCCCCATAATTTCCTTCCCACTCACACCCCTCCCATCTCCTGCTCCCTCTCCCCTTCCATTCACATCAAGATTCATTTTCAATTATCTTTATATACAGAAGATCGATTTAGTATATATTAAGTAAAGATTTCATCAGTTTGCACCCACACAGAAACACAAAGTGTAAAATACTGTTTCCATACTAGTTATAGTGAAAGGATTTTTAAAGATTTATTTTATTTTAAAGGCAGAATTACAGGGAGGAAGACACAAACTACACACACACACACACACACAGAGAGAGAGAGAGAGAGAGAGAGAGAGAGAGAGAATGAATGAGAATCTTCCTTCTGCGGGTTAACTCCCCAAATGACTGCAATGGCTAGGGCTGGACTCAGCTGAAACCAGAAGACCAGAACTCCATGTGAATCTCCCACGTGGGTGGCAGGAACTCAAGCACTTCAGCCGTCATCTGCTGCTTTCTCAGGCACATTAGCAGGGAGCTGGATCAGAAGTGAAGCAGCTGGGACTCGAACTGCTGCTCATAGGGGATGTGGCCATCACAGAAGGTGGCTTAACCCACTACACTGCAATGTTCACTCTGGGAATGTTTGCAAAAGATAAAAGGCTCATCAGCACTCAAAGGCTCAGAAATGGGCTTCAAGGTTGTGATGACATTTGAATGCTGGTTCCCAGAGCCTCACAGAACAAAGGGCAGCCTATAGGAAGAGAGAATGAGAGTCACATGCCATCTTGAAATGGAATTCTCAAGACAGCATCCATCGCTAGGGGAACAGAACCAGATTAGAGTCTTTGCTAACCATTAGTTGCTATGTGATCTTTTTTTAAAGATTTATTTATTTATTTGAAAGGCAGAGCTACAGAAAGGCAGAGGCAGAGGTCTTCCTTCTGCTGGTTCACTCCTCAGATGGACACAACAGCTGGAGTTGAGCCAATTCAAAGCCAGGAGCCAGGAGCTTCCCCTAGGTCTCCCATGCAGGTGTAGGGGCCCAGAGACTTGGACCATCTTCTGCTGCTTTCCCAGGCCATAGCAGAGAGCTGGATTGGAAGTGGAGCAGCCAGAACTAGAACCGACACCCATATGGGATGCCAGCACCACAGGTGGCGGCTTTACCCACTATATCACTGCACCACCCCACCCCCATGTGATCTTTAATATGTCACTTTACATCCCTAAGCCTCAAGCCCTCATCTGGAAAATGTGTGAAATAGTACCCACCTCAGAGGGGGCCACTATTTAACCCATAATCAATGCTCGCTGGAGCTTTTCATCTTTTTCACAACAAAGTCTTTTCAAGTCTGGATCAATTTATTTTATTTTATTTGAGATTATTTATTCAAAAGGCAGAAGGCAGACAGAGAGAGAGACAAAGAGAGATATCTTTCATCTGCTGGTTCACTCCCCAAATATCTGCAACAGCTGAGGCTAGGCGGGGCTGAAGCCAGGAACCTGGAAATTTATCTGGGTCTCCCATATGGACAACAGGGGCCCAAATACTTGGGCCATCCTCCACTACCTTCCCAGGCACATTATTAGGGACCTGGACTGGAACTGAAGCATCTGGGTCTTGAACCAGCACATGGATATGAGATGCCAATAGCTCAACACTACTCCACAATGCTGGCCCCAAGTTTAGGTCAATTTAAATGACAGTTTATAAAAACAGGGAAATAACATTTTTCATAGCACCTAAAGATAGAAGAAGTAGTTTATAAATTAACTGAGTTCTTATTTGTCTACCTTAAAAAAGAACAGCCCATAGTTTGACTAGGTGTATAATGTCTTTTGATATATGTATGGTATTCAATGTACTTTATTCATCTCAGTAGAATTTGGATGGAGACCTAAGAAGTCTAATTCCACAAATGTATCATAATGATTGGGATTCAGAAAAGTCCAAATGATACATGGAGATAAATTCTAGGTGCTTATTTCAAAAATATATGCATCAGCTGATTTAGTATTATCAAGCATTTTCCAAACAGTTATTGATACACAAAGAAACAGTATGGTCACCACATATTCTTTCCTATTTGTGAAAGCTGATCCACTTTCTCCCCTATCTGCAAAGTCTCTAGTCTCACTCTGCCCCCACCCAAGTCACTGATGGCCTTGCTCTGAACTTGACTGAGAGAATGAGGCCTTCAACAGGTTGGGAAGCTTGTTAGCCTTGATCCTGTACCTCAGCTTGGATTCCATCCCTTTCCTCTTCTCTCTCAGCAGGGATTTTGATCTCCTTGGAGACCTGAATCACCCTCTCTTCCCCTTTGTATCTTCAACCCCTCAAACTCCTCTAGTTCCTTCTCCCTAGGCTAGCATATTGTACTGTAGGCAACAGATCATTCACCAAACCCCTTCTTCACTTGATTCTCAGAGACAACCAGCTCTTACCTGATTTTCCTTCTACTTTCTATTCTTCCCTTTTTAGTCTTAAAAAAGTTATTCATTTATTTGAAAAGCAGAGAGACAGAGAGATCAGTCTTCATCCACTGATTCACTCCTCAAATGACTACTACACCCAGGACTGGGCCAGGCTGAATTCAGGAGCCAGGAACTCCATCTGGGTCTCTCACATGGTCACAGGAGCCCAAGTACTTGGACCATCCTCTGCTGCCTTCCCAGGCACATTAGTACAAAGCTGGAACAGAAGCCAAGCAGCTGGGACTTGAATCAAGAGGCTGTTTGACACACTGGGCCACACCAGCCCCTCCATTCTCACTCTTCTGTCTGCTTTACTAAGGCATTAAAGTTTATGTTTAGAAGGAACCCCAAAACCAAGTCCTTTCATTATGTTGAAAATATTACATTATCATTGGTTGTCATTGACTTAGGGAAAGGAGACATCCATATTCAACTCTTCCTTCTTTTTTACATAGTTTATGCGGAAGAACTAAAATAAATATGTGTACCATCAATATTTTATGACATTCACATTACCTCTACCTTAGGTATAGATAATTGCACAATGTTGTCATGATTTATTTTCTCCCAACAATTCATAATTGAGAATTGCTATATGCTAGACATAGGGATGATTACAGAAAAATGTTATAATAACAGTTACCCTTCATTGTGCCCCTTATGTTTGCCAGATAGTTTACATAAGAACAACCTTGCACAGTAGGTATTAACTTCCCCAATTTTTCATGGGATGATGAAGCATCAAGTCCTCATTCCAACGAACGGCTTGCAGCCAAAGAGCAGGAATTCAAGTTTTGTCTTTCTAACTCAAGACTTTCTTCACATGCCCCAACATTAAGTATAACAGATGCCAAGAATATAAGCTAGAAGGATAGGCAATTCTGAGATTAGATATGAGTTTTAATAAAGATAATTATGTAATTACTTTATATGCTTTTGCAAATTAAGAAAAATACTAAGTTCTATAGGGTTTTAGAGTTTTGTAAAAGGCAAAAATAAGTCATAAGTCACTTCTACCCATGTTTTTCATTACAATTTACAGGTTTTATTTTTTCTCCTTTTCAAAGTCATGCACTTGGTGGCAAAGATAAGCATCATTTTGTGAAAAAATACAAAAATGCATTCAGAAAAATAAATGCTGGCCCTTTGCTAGTCACTCCCAAGACCTGTGGACTGGGAGTTTTTACATGATTCAGGAGGCGCGAAAGATGTATCTCCCTGACAGCTCATTAATTACTGACATTTTCTCTTTTGCTCCCCATGGAATTCTGGGCCCGGAAGAAACCTTGTTATGTAGTTCCCATATGAAAATAGGCAGTGACCTGGGACCCAAATGAAATTAGGGCAAGCCTAATGAGAATCAGGAGGTGCGGGTAATGAGAGGCAGGCAGTGGGCCTAACGAGAAAGTTGGCAGACTCTCTCTCTTCTGTTAACCTTTCTCTATTTTTTAGGGTAATGTTTCAGCATGTGTTTTTACTGGAATTTTAAGCACAGTTTCTTTATGCTTTCTTTGATTCATGTAGGTTTCTGAGGTGGGCGTTATAATGGCATGAAATAATAAGGCTGTATTTTAGTTTGGCTGGATAAATGGGGTAGTGGGCAGTGTCACAGGGAAGTTGGTTGTTGTCATGCCACTTGGAAAGTGCTCAGTGTTTTCTCATCTTGGAAGAGGGTTATATTTGGTGGGAATACCAGCTGCTTCATCTTTCTTCCAGGGGAGATGGGAAGGGATGATAAGTGATGAGTCAGATGAATTGACAGTGCATTGTGGAGGTGAAATCTATGATTGTTTCCAAAATCAATGAGAAAAAAAGTTGGGATCAATTAAATGCTTTCACGGACACAGGAGGAGAACTGTGGTGTCCAACTGGGTTTTGGCCATTTAGTTACAAAACCGCAAAACCCTCTATTTGACTGTTAACTCCTTGAACACAAAGATTGTGTTTCATTCCTCATTTCATTCCTCTAGCAGCTAGCATAGTCTTGGTACAAGATAAATATTCAAACAATATTTAGAAATAAATAGAAATTAAATCAAGAGGATACAGATAATGTTTTAAACACAGTTTTGAGTCTGATAAAGGGCTAAATATTTCTGGCAAATAGTTCTTAAATGTGTACGACTGCATCTACAATATCTCAAAAAGCAATGATCTATTCTAGATGGAGAAAGATGCACCTCTTGAGAGATTTAAACCTCAGGTTTGATTTTATGAGGATTTGTGGTTTAAATTTATATTGCCCATGAGATGCAAGAGACACAAACTGAAAAATCAATTTAAAACATGGTGCTAGATTGGAAATACTCTTGGAACAACTGGCAAAAACAAAGACAAAGCATCTTTGGAAGGTCATATTTAGCTAAGGCTACAAAGATGTTACCTTTTCTAAAACTTTATCAACATTAAGTTACAGTATAAAATTAAAAATACCTTAGGAACAAAACCTAGGAACACGAGAGACAGCAGAAATAGTGAACACAATTAGGACCCAAGATTTTCATATAGTGGGAAAACTGAATAAAGATATAAAATATATATATATTTGCAATGATTCGAGAAATAAAAGGTAGAAACAAAAATATGAGAAAGGAACAAAGATTGTTAAAATAAGGATCTAACAGATTGAAGAATTTTAAATCATTAAAAGAGGATATTAAGAGTAACTCACTTAAGTAAAATATGTATATTTTAATAGAATGCAAAACCTCCCCTCCAGTGGAGAAATGAGAAAGAAAAAAACAATAAAAAGAAGTCAATCAGTATACAAGAGAGAAGAAATGGAAATAGCAACAACAAAGTCCAAAGCATAGGACAAGTAGGGTAGTTTGAGAACAGATGGGAGACATGAATTACAATTGTATCAGTGGTAACCAAAATTGTAAATGGAAAAAACTCATGAGTAAAAGGGGATGGACAATTAGATTTGACTTCTGAATTTTTCACTGAAGTGTAATACACACAAAGCAAAATAAATGTAAGTACAAGATTGCTGAATCTTGAGAAATAACGCAATTGTGTAACCAGCATGCAGGTCACATAACGTAACATTACCAGCCCTCAGAAGCCCCCCATGCCCCTTCCCATCAGCCCCTGCTCTACCATAAAGATACCTCTCTTGACTAACATCATAAAATTATTTTGATCTTTATTTTAGATTTGATTAAAGACCTAAATATGAAAGGCAAAAATCATAAAATTTTCAGAAGATAGTTTTCATCATTTCACAGTTTGGAAAGATTTCTAAATCTTAAAAACAAATAAAGAGAAAGCCTGATCAATTTGTCTATATTAAAATAAAGACCTTCTGTTTATCAGAAACCATGGTAAAGAAGTGATAACTAGGAGAAAATATTTGCAATTTGACATATAACTACCAAGGAATCAGTACCCAGAATATGTAAAGAATTCCTTCAAATCAGTAAAAGGAAGATAAACTACCCATTAATATTAAAAATGGGCAAAATAGAGGCCAGCACGGTGGTGCAGTAGGCTAAGCTTCCTCTGTACTGCCGGCATCCCATATGGGCGCTGGTTTATGTCTCAGCTGCTCCACTTCTAATCCAGCTCTCTGCTATGGCCTGGGAAAACAACAGAAGATGGCCCAAGTACTTGAACCTCTTCACCCACATGGGGGACCCAGAAGAAACTCCTGCCTCCTTGCTTCAGATCAGCCCAGCTCCTGCCATTGTGGCCATCTGTGAAGTGAACCACTGGATGCAGGACCTTTATCTCTGTCTCTCCCTCTCTCTCTGTCTGTAACTCTACCTTTCAATTAAACAAATAAAATAGTTTTTAAAAAATTGTCGAAATAAGGTGGCATGTGGCCGACGCCATGGCTCACTTGGTTAATCCTTCACATGCGACACCAGCATCCCCTATGGGCACTGGATTCTAGTCCCGGTTGCTATTCTTTCAGTCCAGTTCTCTGCTGTGGCCCTGGAAGGCAGTGGAGGATGGCCCAGGTGCTTGGGCCTGGCACCCACATGGGAGACCAGGAAGCAGCTCCTGGCTCCTGGCTTCAGATGGGTGCAGCGTCTGCCATAGCGGCCATTTTGGGGGTGAACCAACGGAAGGAAGACCTCTGTCTCTGTCTTTCTCTCTCTCACTGTCTATAACTACCTGTCAAAAAAAAAAAAAAAAAAGTTGGCATCTTATTAGTCAAAGTGGTCAGTTTAAGTTCATAATTGATCATAATGATAGGGTTAAGTGTCAAAGGGATCACATCAACAAGACTAGTGTCTGCTAATAATAACTGAAAGAATTAAAAGGAGAGAATGATCCAACATGGGAAGCAGGATACACAGCAGACCCATAGAATAGCAGATATCCTAAACAGCACTCTGGCCTCAGAATCAGCACTTAAGGCATTCGGATCTGGCTAAAAAGCCCATGAGAGTTTCTCATGCGTGGAAAGCCAAGACACTATGGTAAAAAAAATGACCTAAATGAAAGATCTCTGTGAGTGAGATCTCAGTGGAAAGAACGGGCCATCAAAGAAGGAGGTACCTTTCTCTGAAGGGAGGAGAGAACTTCCACTTTGAATGTGGCCTTGTCTAAATAATATCAGAGTTTGTGAACTCAAGAGGCTTCCATAGCCTTGGCAACGCATGACAAGAGCCTCGGGTGATTTCTGACATCATAAATAAGGGTGTTAATTGTTAAATCAACAACAGGAGTCATTGTGCACCTACTCCCCATGTAGGATCTCTGTCCTTAATGTGTTGTACTATGCAAATTAACAGTAAAACTACTACTCAAACAGTACTTTATACTCTGTGTCTGTGAGGGTGCAAACTGTTGAAATCTTTACTTAGTATATACTAAGTTGATCGTTTGTATATAAAGATAATTGAAAATGAATCTTGATGAAGAATGGGATGGGAAAGGGAGTAGGAGATGGGATGGTTGCGTGTGGGAGGGAGGTTATGGGGGGAAAAGCTGTTATAATCCAAAAGTTGCACTTTGGAAATTTATATGTATTAAATAAAAATTGAAAAATATTGTAGCCAAATGCACAGAAAAAAATATTCATAATAAATAAATAGTGTTTAAAAAGAAAGGATATCTCAAGCCGGTGTCACAGCTCACTAGGCTAATCCTCTGCTTGCAGCGCCGGCAACCCGGGTTCTAGTCCTGGTTGGGGCGCCGGGTTCTAGTCCCGGTTGCTCCTCTTCCAGTCCAGCTCTCTGCTGTGGCCAGGGAGTGCAGTGGAGGATGGCCCAAGTGCTTGGGCCCTGCACCCCATGGGAGACCAGGAGGAGGCACCTGGCTCCTGGCTTCGGATCGGCGCAGCGCGCTGGCTGTAGCAGCCATTTGGGGGGTGAACCAATGGAAGGAAGACCTTTCTCTCTTTCTCTCTCTTTCTCACTGTCTAACTCTGACTGTCAAAAAAAAAAAAAAGAAAGAAAGAAAGGATATCTCAGTTTCCATCAGTATATCACAAGATTTTGAACATTAATCATCACATGGGGAGTTGAAATTAAAACAACTACTATACTGGGAAAAAATGGAGAAACTTTTTTGAAAAGATTTTATTTATTTATTTACTTGAAAGTCAGAGTTATACAGAGAGAAGAGAGGTCTTCCATCCGCTGGTTCACTCCCCAGTTGGGTGCACCAGCCAGAGCTATGCTGATCCGAAGCCAGGAGCCAGGACCTTCTTCCAGGTCTCCAGCTTAGGTGCAGGGACCTAAAGGATTTGAGCCACCTTCCACTGCTTTCCCAGGCCATAGCAGAGAGCTGGATCAGAAGTGGAGCAGCCAGAACTCAAGCTGGCACCCATATGGGATGCTAGCACTGCAGGCAGCGGCTTTACCCACTATGCCACAGTGCTGGCCCCCAGAAATGGAGGAACTTTTGACCTATCCTAGCTGAGTTCAAGTCAGATCCATATTATACTATGTAGAGATGCTGTATAAATGCCTCTGAGGGGGCACACCCCCACTGAAATTAGAGTCACAGCCACAGTTTCTGCTAATGCCAAAACAGGCCAGGGATGGGCACACCCACCCCAAAGGAATGTGGCAGCAGGAGCAGCAGGGGGCTAATGGACATTAAGTGGTACCTGGAGTGTTTTCAGGAATTTGTAAGTTTGCATGAACATCTAAATGGGCCTGTCTCTGAAGATTTGCAACACAGCTCTAATCCCTATTTTAGGCCACCAGACTTTTTCCCAAATCCTTAAGTTGATGTGTAACCTTGCCTACCTGCCTGTTGGCTTGTAGACTTGCTGGTACCTTCTAAATAAAAGTGGGAGTGCATAGCTATCCAGTGGCATGCTCTTAGAATGGATGCTCCTGTGTCCTGTCTCCTCATTTGAAAAACCCCACAATACCTGCCATGTGCCCTTGGGCAAGTTATTGTACTTCTTTGCAACTTCATTTCCTCAGCTATAAATGAACCTAATAATCCTGCCTATTTTAGTACATTTTCTGTCATTCATAGCATATTCCTATAGACTGGCTGTATTGTAAAGAAAAGAGTCTCATTTTGGCTCAAGATTCTGGTTCAAGGTTGAGGGTCTGCACCTGTTGATGGCCTTTTTGCTGACAAAATCCCAAGGTGGCACAGGGTAGTGTATGGTGAGAGACTAAGCTACACTTGCTTTTAAAGCAGAAGCACTGTCAAGATAACTCGTTAGTCCACTGATCATATGAAAAGATTAATGTACTCATGAGGGCAGAGCCCCAAACACCTCTTTTTACTGTTTATTTATTTTTAAAGATTTATTTATTGATTTGAAAGGGAGAGTTACAGAGAGAGTAAGAGAGAGAAAAAGAGAGAGCAAGAGAAAGAGAGATCATCCATCTGCTGGTTCTCTCCAGCATCCAGTATGGGATACTGGTGTTGCAGGTGGCATCTTAGCCCCCTGAGCCACAATGCTGGCCCCAAAAGATAAGTTTTTGGGGTGCAAAATAATTTTGGAATCCATGCATAGTTTTTTTCATAATATGCACTCTCTGTGAATTTTTGAAGATCCCTTATATTAAAGTTATTTCTTTATGGTCTCCTCTGCAGAAATTATATTCAAAAGGCAGAGAGTTTTGTCAGTTTTGTTCACTGCCACATTTCTGGCACCTAGAATAGTGGCTTCCACATAGTGGGTCCTCACTATCTTTTGGTTGGATAAATAAATGAATGAATGAAGAATTGTCAAGTTTTGGCAAGGATGTGGAGCAATGGGAATATTTGCACACTACTGACAAGAGCATAAATTCGAACAACCTTGAAAAACAACATGTGCCATTCTCTAGTAAAGCTAGATAGGTGTATCCCCTGCTCCAGCAATTCCTCTCCTGGCAAATGCCCTCTAGTTAAGTGCCTGGCATGTGACTCAGACACAGGGACTAGAAATAGGTAAGGCTCCACTGCTTGTAATGGCAAAGAACAGGACATCATTCAGTTATTTGCCAACACTAGCATGAACAAATATATTTCCAATTATTTATACTACAGAACAAGGAAAATGAGTCCATCATAATGACAGTAAATCATGCATGAATCTCAAGAACAAAATATCAAACAATATAGGTGTGATTTCGCTTACATAAACTTGAAAAACGTAAGACCAAATAACATGTCATACAGAGTTACTAAGACAATAAAAGTGTAATGGACAGCAAAGCAATGAAGGGCACAATATTTAGGGCAGTGATTGCCACAGAAAGGAATAGGAAGCAATGCTCAGAAAGGAGCATGGAACACTTGTGTGGAGAACATGTAGGTGTTTGTTGTAATATTTGTTTTTATATTTCATATTGTAAGCATTCCATATGTCTACTCAATAGATGACAAATAATTTTCAGCAAAAATCTCAAGAGAATAAAATAAAATCGTTAAAGAAATAGATTGGCTATTTATTAAACAGCTATTCCAACTGATCAATTAACACAAGTTGCTCAAGCCCATAATTAGTCAGGGATCACCAATTAAGATGATAATAGCATAATATTTATGAGATTGACAAAGTTTTTTTTTTTTATTTGACAGGTAGAGTTATAGCCAGTGAGAAACAGAGAGAAAGGTCTTCCTTCTGTTGGTTCACTCCCCTAATGGCCACTACAGCCAGTGCTGCACCTATCCAGAGCCGGGTGCTTCCTCCCAGTCTCCCGTGTGGGTGCAGGGACCCAAGCACTTGGGCCATCCTCCGCTGCCCTCCCGGGCCACAGCAGAGAGCTGGACTTGAAGAGGAGCAACCGGGACTAGTGCCTGGCGCCCCAACCAGGACTAGAACCCGGGGTGCCGGCACTGCAGGCAGAGGATTAGCCAAGTTAGCCACGGTGCCGGCCAATAAAGTTTTTAAAAGTTGATCAGGAGGCCGGCACTGTGGCGTAGCAGGTGAAGTTGCCACCTGCCATGCCAGCATCCCATATGGGCACCAGTTCATGTCCCAGGTGCTCTGCTTCCTATCTAGCTCTCTGCTATGGCCTGGGAAAGCAATAGAAGATGGCCCAAGATTTTGGGCCCCTGCACCCATGTGGGAGACCCAGAAGAAACTACTGGCTACTGGCTTCAGATCGGCCCAGCTCTGCCCATTGTGGCCAATTGGGGAGTGAACCAGAGGATGGAAGATCTCTCTCTTTCTCTCTGCCTCTGCCTCTCTGTAACTCTGCCTTTCAAATTATAAATAAATAAATCTTTTTTTTTTTTTAAAAAAAAAAGATGATCAGAACAGGTGTCAGTAAGATGTTAGTAAAATGGGGCCAGTGCTGTGGCGCAGTAAGTCAAGGTCCCAGCCTGCAGCACCAGCATTCCATATGGCACTGGTTTGAGTTCCAGCTGCTCCACTTTTTTTTTTATTTGACAGGTAGGGTTATAGACAGTGAGAGAGAGACAGAGGAAGGTCTTCCTTCCATTGGTTCACTCCCCTATGGCCGCTACGGCCAGCGCTGCGCCGATCTGAAGCCAGGAGCTTCCTCCCAGTCTCCCATGCAGGTGCAGGGACCCAAGCACTTGGGCCATCCTCTTCTGCCCTCCTGGGCCACAGCAGAGAGCTGGAATGGAAGAGGAACAACCTGGACTAGTGCCCGGTGCCCCAACCAGGACTAGAATCCCCAGGTGCCGGCGCTGCAGCCAAGTGAGCCACCGCGCTGGTCCTGCTCCACTTTTGATCCAGCTTTCTGCTATGGCCTGGGAAAGCAGTGGAACATCACCAAAGTCCTTGGTCTCTGCACCCATGTGGGAGACCCGGAAGAGGTTCCTGGCTCCTGGCTTAGGATTGGCTCAACTCTGGCCATTGCAGCCATTTGTGGAGTGAACCAGCAGATGGAAGACCTCTCTCTTTCTGTCTGTCTGTCTGTCTCTCTCTCTCTCTCTATCTGTGTGTGTGTGTGTGTATCTACCTCTCTGTGTAACTCTATCAAATAAATAAAATAAATCTTAAAAAAAGATATTAGTAAAATGAATTTTCCATTTTAATGCCCATGAAAAGAGAAAATGATATACTCATTTACAGGATAATTTTGAAGTACATATTAAAACCCATCATAGTCCAACCCATGACCAGTAAATTTACTCCTCAGAACATTGTCAAAGTCATATCATTTTTGAAAAATGTAAAAACAGTAATACTTTTAATGGGTGTATGTCTCTAGATAAAAATATTTGATGTGGGGTAGATGAGGGAGGGGTTAGGAGGGATAGCCAAAGGGACTACAACATTAGTAATGTTCAAATTTTTTAAAAGCATATTTATATATTTCTTGTTTAATTATAATTTTATTTTATAAGAGAAATAAAAGCTGCACACGAAAATTTGCTCAGTTCAGCTAATAGAGTGTAGCATTTAATTGAAATTAAAGCATTTATATCCTTTAATGTTTATATTAAAAGCCACAAAATACTTAAATTTAATGAGTTAAGGTACCAGTGTGAGAGGTTAGGAAAACAGCATGTGGAAGAAATCTAAAGAATGCAAAATTTTTTTAAAAAATGAAGATAAAAGCAGCATGAAAGAAATAGCACAACTGCAGTAGAGAGGACCAACAAAATCAAAGTTGTTTCTTTGACAAGACTGATAAAATGACAATTTAGATAATTCAAAAAGTGGGAGCGAAAAATAGAGAATTCTAGAAGAAAAAGAGGACATGACTAGAGGTACTATGGCTATTTTAAAGATATGAACATGTCATGTGCAATTTATGCCAATAAATCTGAAAACTTAGCTGAAATAGACAATTTCCTAGAATCATATAACTTATCAAGCTATCTGAAAAGGGAAAGAAACTAAATGGAGGAGTAGTCATTAAAGAAATTGAATCAGTAGCTCAAAGTCCATGCACCAAGATTGGCCCGGATTGTTTTGTAGATGAATTATGCCTAATATTCAAGGAATAGGCCATTCAATTTAATACCTACCTTTCAAAAGAAAAGGATGAAAGGGGAATGTGCCCCAAATTATTTCATCAGGCTAATATAATGCTTCTGAAATCAAACCCAGTTTGATTTCCATTACAAAAAATGGAAAGTGCATTGCCAGTTTCACTTAGGAACATAAATGCAAAGGTTACAAACAGAATGTTAGCAAGCCAAATCCTTCAATGTAGAGAGAAGTCCATTGTGACTAAATTGGGTTTATCCAAGGAATGCAAAGGCATTTTAGTATTGGAAAACTATAACTATAATTTGCCATATTAGCAAATGAAGAGAAAATATTATCTCAACAGAAGTAGACATAGAAAAGGCAGGTAGGGGCCCGGCGCTATGGTGCAGCAGGTTAAAGCCCCCACCTGCAGTGCTGGCATCTCATATGGGCACCGGTTCGGGTCCCAGCTGCTCCACTTCTAATCTGGCTCTCTGCTAATGTGCCTCAGAAAGCAGTGGAGAATGGCTCAAATCTTTAGGCCCCTGCACTCACATGGGAGACCCAGAAGAAGCTCCTGGCTCCTGGCTTCAGATCTGCTCAGCTACAGCAGTTTGCAGCCCTTTAGAGAGTGAAGCAGCAGATAGAAGATTTCTCTTTCTCTCTCTCTCTATCTCTATCTCTCTCTCTCTTTCTCCCTCTCTCTTTCTACCTCTCTGTAACAGTATCTTTCAAATAAATAAATATTTTTTAAAAAAACATGTAATAGAAAAAATTCAACACTAATTGATTATAAAAATGTTCTACAAAGAGTAAAAGGGAAGAAGTTCCTTTATCTGATAAAGAGTATCTGATAAAAAAAATACTAAAAGTAATGTGTTGTGTTGAACTTTTAGAAATTCAATCCATTTTAAATGGTCAATTATTCTATTTTGGGTATATGTTTTTGTTGCTTTTCCATCCTTTTTATTTTAAGCAGTGAACATCCTGCAGCTAAATTTATGTGTACTTGTCATACTATTTCCTTAGGAAAAATTCCAAGAAGTAGAATTGTTCAGCTCGAGGTTTTACATCCTATACATTTTTATTACATATTCCTAAATTTCCATGCAGGAAGATTGTATAAACCTTCAGTGCTTCCAAGTAGTTCCTGGGGGGGTCCCCTTTTAATCATTGTATTCACTCAACAGGTATGTATTGAGCATTATGATATGCTAAGCTTTGTGCTAAGAGCTGTACCATGACAAACTCAATAATTGTGGTTTGTGCCCTTGTGTGTGTGCAGACCAGTTTTGAGGTTATCTGTAAATGTTCTGTGAGAAATCACATGTTTGTGACTTTACTCATTTTTCTGAATATTCAGATTGATTTGCCAGAAGGCAAGATTTTAGGGTATCCAGCATCTGAAGTATAATGGGTCCAGCAAATGAGATCTTGTTAGGTGGAATAACTATTTTCTAATCACACATAGAGCAAATGGTAAAAAAGCAACTTGTATTTAGATGGGGAAGAACGAACAAAATAGGTCAGTCCTAACCCGTATGAAATGCATGATTTCCTTACCCATGAAAAAGGGGCTGTACGCCACATCAGAGAGCGGCAAAGGGGACAAGGCATAGACTACATCATATGCCCAGTTTTGCCTTGTGCAGGCCCTGCTGGGGTCAGAATATGTGAGTGATCTTTCCTGTAGATAAGCTTGAGTTCAGTACCCCTGATGTGGGCTGTAAACTGACTCAAATTAGATTGAGCGTATCCCCTTATAGACACCAGCTCAATGCCAATTACCATTCTCCATCAGCAACTCTTCAGAAGAGAATTCAAAAGTAAGAGGTGACCAGATAGGGAACTAACTCCAGCTTCTGGTGCCTTCCTCCCAAATCAAACCTGGAGAGACTACCTGATTTAGAGAAAACATGGAGCCAGCCAAGTAACAAAAACCATAAGAACAGCAGGAGAGGCAAAGTGGCCTTGAAGTCCATAGGACCACCACAGTCTGCATAGCAGCCAAGCAAGAAACAGAAAGAGTAGTTCAGGTAGATTTCTACTTCCGTCTTCTCTTCTTTCCTGTTGTTTTGGGTGATTATTGTCCACCCTATTGCCTTATCCCAAGGCACCATTGTGGTGTCAGTAGAGTAAACCCATTGATGAAGGGTCTAGGAGAACTAGTCGTCCTGCTATTGGACACCGTTGTCTCCATCTCCAACACCTCCAAACCCCCAGGTCTGAGAAAAGACCGCCTAAAGAGATGACCTCTTCCCACTGTTGCTTAATTTTAAGAATTTAAAAGGGAATTCCTGATAGAGGAGTTACTCAAAGGAATGAACAGACATAGCTGATCATAAATTTGATGGTGCTAAGGGTTTTCTCTATCCTGAAAGTGATCTCTCACCATCTCTTTAAAACCACTAAAGGACTATCCACAGTGTGTGTGGTTCCTCTCATTTACATTGCCAGACAGGACTGACCTCAGGAAAACATGACCTCATGAGTCAAAATAGCAAGATGCCCAATTAGTAAAACCTCTGTAAAACAAACCAAATAACGAACACAGTCCACATGATGTGAAATGATTGGAACATATGAACAATGAATTTAAAATAGGGATAGTTAGCATTCTTAAATAGATAAAGGAGAATATTAGGAATATGAGGCAGGTACATGATGTAAGAAGAACCAGATGGAAATATTAAATTAAAAAAGTTTTAGGAACAGGCATCGGACTAGCTGTTAAGACACCCACATCCTACATTTCAGTACCTGAGTTTGATTTCTGGCTCTGGCTCAGCTCCTGACTCCAGATTTCCTGCCAGTGTAGAACGTGGGAAGCAGTAGTGATGACTCAAGTAATTAGGCTCCTGCTACCTACATGGACACCAGGATTGTATTCCCAGCTCCCAGATTCAGACCCAGCCCAAGCCAAATAGTTGCAGGCATTTGGAGAGTGAACCAATGAATGGGAGCACTTTCTCCCTAACTCTCAAATAAATTTCCAATTTTTTCTCTAATTTTGAAATAGAGAAAGTTAAGACTCTAGCTGCCCTCAGCATATAGTGTACACAAGATATTTATATGTTTGTTTGAAAGGGGAGTGAAGGTTTAATCTAGGAAAAGTAACACTGATTAAGAGCTTCTACTGAACTTCAATGAGAGGGTCTTTCCCTCTACCTATGCAGTTGATTTATTTTTGCATATAAACACTCTTTGAAAGTCATAAATACAACACACAGCCCCAGAGTCTCCCTGAGAGATATCTGTGGGGTAGCTTTGAAGTAGGAAGGTCTTCTGAAATTCTTGACAAATGGAATGAAAATATAAACTTACCTTGATGCTAAAACCCATGCAATATTGCTGCAAAAATAGTTCTTTCAACTTTGTTTTATATCTGTCAAATCCAGTGATTAAGAATGAAATACTATTATGGTTTTAATGATATGTGATTATTTTTAAATCTGTTGTAAAAGAGTGAAATTATCATCTTTTCATTTGATTATTACTTATAGCCCTGGCCTATATTCTGGCTAAACTACGTGGCTTTTTTCCCCACTTGTTAACTCTTTATTTAGTGGAGCATTAAGACTTTGACAATAATGTAAATTAAAAATATGTTACATCAAAATTTAGTAGAAAAGAAAAAGGGAGGGGGGAAGAAAGGAAGTACCATTATTTTCTAATTGTATCTATGAACTGCATTAAATCTGTTCTCTTTGAATAACTATCACGTTAACTTGAAATTGTTGTAGTAATTATGCATTGGCTGTGACCCTGAGAATCTAATTATTAATAAAATCCTTTTATAAATTAAAATTAGCTATTTCCTACAAAAAATTAAAATCCATGCATAGTTTTTTCATAACACATGTTTTACATGAACTTTTTGAAGAATGCTTGTACCTAAAATGTTTGGAACAAAAATGAAATTGGCTACCACACGACCAAAATAAAGCTAAAGCTCTCATTCAGAATTGATTTATGCATACATGGTTTTTATGTGAAAATATAACTGCCTTCCTTGGAAACAAAGAGAGATATATTCTTATACTATGATAATTCATAATTTTTGACATTTTGCCTATATTGTCAAGGGTGTGCAGCAACTTCGATACCAAGAGGCTTTATGGAGGGGAGCTTTATAAATCTTACTGAAAAAGAAAGCTCAATGCAGTTAATAGGTGTAACATAAGAGTTTTCTGAAGTTCAGCATAAGCACTGACAATCTACATTTGCTATATTTTAGCTGTTCATTAGAAAGGAACAAGTCAAGCAAACTTAATTTTCATCATCTATTGATTTATTGATATCTGTGGCTTCATAAAAATCATTTAATAGCTATTCTCCAATTGAATGGCATTATTCAAATGTCATATTTTTTATCTTTCATTTTCATTGATTTCTCTGATGTATAAAGACTCTTTCACACTCTCCAATTTTTCATCATTCCCAGCAGAATCAATGTTCTACTCGGAGCTTTAAGCCCTCTGTTGAATGCCTTTCCATAGTACATCCAGGAAGAATTCAAAAATGGAATTCAAAACGTTCTGCAAAAAGAAAATTATTTTTATCCTTTCATTGTGACTTTGTATTTGTCAGTAAAGTCAGTTGAATCTATAACCACTTGGCTTCTATAACTACTTGAAAAATTTAAGAGTTTGAATATCACTGTTTGCATTGAGATTATATAAATTTATTATATTTGAAATCATACTGAAAGACACAAGAAAATCTGTACCTATTTAACATCTATATTATGAAATATCTATCTCCACAAATTTCACAAAAGATGGTCCCAAAGCAAAAGGGAAAATCGATCAGAGAATTTGGTCAAGTTAAACAGCAAATCAGTTTAATTAGTTCTCATATTTGTCTTCGTCAAATATAAGAGATAAGGGAAGGGTAGTAAAAGATACTTTCCTGAAAAATTATGATTCCTGTTTAATGACTAATAGGCATAAGAAATATCGCTCCCCCTCTTCGTGGAGGAACGACACAGGACCCTGCGCTGTTCTTTCGTCTGCTCGGCCCTCCCCGGGTTTGCTGCTGGTTCTTCCCGGGTTGGCTACTATCCCTTCCACCTCCGTGGAAGGGCAGTTCCCCCTGGCCGCATTCCCCACTTCCGCAGGGGAGCGGCAAACCGCCGGCCGGCTCTCTCGGGGGCTGCACAGGTGTTCCCCTTAGATGTTCCTCTTAGATGTTCCTGGTGCATGCCGTCTCTCTCCTCCTTTATAGTCCTCCTCTGCCAATCCCAACTCGGCTGCCCACACGCCGAGTACGCTGCTCTCCTCCAATCAGGAGCAGGTCCTGCTGTTTATTGGTTGAACTGGAGGCAGCTGGGTAGAAGCTGTTTTCTCCTCTCCCAGCGCCATATTGTGGGAGAGCAGATGCATAGAATAAGTCTTAATTTGAGTAATTTAGTCTAGTCCGGGTTGCTCCCCACAGATCCCCCTTTCTTTTTATTTTTTGGCGTTGATACGCGCCTGTCTTCGGTGTCCCACAGCACACACTCTGCTCTACTTGCTAGAGTTGCCACAGGTTCTTACAAGTCCTATCAATCAGGCAAACCGAATCCAGGTCCTCTCTTCGCCATGTTGTGAGGAGGTTTTTAGGCGCTGATGCGTGCCTGTCTTCGGTGACCTGCAGCTCATACTCTGGTCGAGCTGCCTGCTGGTGCTTACCGCCCTAATCAGGCAGACCGAATCCAAGCTTTCTCATTGCCATATTGTGGGGAGGCCTATTGGTGTTGATTCGTGCCTATCTTTGGTGACCTGCGGCGCATAAGCTGCCAGCCGCCCGCAGGTGCTCATCGCCTCACTAATCAGGCAGACCGAATCCAAGCTCTCTCATTGCCATGTTGTGGGGAGGCCTTTCTATTTCTCTATTTCTCTATCTCCGGGCATTCCTATTTCTCCTATTTTACTTCTATTTTCCAGCATTCCTATTTCTCTCATTTTACTTCTAAACTTCTGGTTCTCTTATCCCTGCGGCTTCCCGGTGCCCACCCCGAAGCTGCTTCTCGGCACCTCGCCCCCGGCAGCTTCACGGCTCTGCGCGGCTTCCCGGCGCCTCGCCCTGCCGGCGGGTTCCAGGCTCTGCGCGCACGCTCCACAGTCTCCACACACTTCGCGCCCGCACCACGGCCTCGCGCCAGCCCCGCGTTCTCTATCTATTCACGCCCCGTGCTCTCTTTGCACACAGCGGCTTCCGCGAATGTTTCCGCCACCACCAGCATTCAGTCCAAGTTCCCCGGACTAACCTGGCGAATCCTGGCGGCCCACGTCTCTGCCTCTGGTTCCAGATCTTCGCCTCTTGCTCCCCGGGGTGACTTGAAGAATTCCAAGGTGGCTTATAAAGTCTCCGCCTCGGCCTGCACTCGCGGCTTCATCCTCCCTAACATTTTTCTCTACCCGGTATGTTTCCTTAAGTTTTCTTCCAACAATATTCCTCTCATTTCTCCTGGCCTCTCCCCACAGTCCGTATCCAAGTCTAAGTTTCTTATAGGTTTCACTTTCACTTTCAACCTGCAGTCCGTATCTGAGTCTAAGTTTCTTCTTGCTTTCACTTTAAATCCTAACTTCTTTCCCACAGTCCGTATCCGAGTCTATGCCTAGGCTTTCAATAGCTTCTTCTGGCACCTTTTTCGTCCAGCTTTTCCCTAGGCTGTTTGCTAGTCTCTCTCTCTGGCATTTTCCCAGTTCTTCCCGTTTCTTCCCTCCTAAGTTTCATATCCGTCCTATGTTTCCTAACCGAGTCACGGCACCATTATGTCGCTCCCCCTCTTCGTGGAGGAACGACACAGGACCCTGCGCTGTTCTTTCGTCTGCTCGGCCCTCCCCGGGTTTGCTGCTGGTTCTTCCCGGGTTGGCTACTATCCCTTCCACCTCCGTGGAAGGGCAGTTCCCCCTGGCCGCATTCCCCACTTCCGCAGGGGAGCGGCACACCGCCGGCCGGCTCTCTCGGGGGCTGCACAGGTGTTCCTCTTAGATGTTCCTGGTGCATGCCGTCTCTCTCCTCCTTTATAGTCCTCCTCTGCCAATCCCAACTCGGCTGCCCACACGCCGAGTACGCTGCTCTTCTCCAATCAGGAGCAGGTCCTGCTGTTTATTGGTTGAACTGGAGGCAGCTGGGTAGAAGCTGTTTTCTCCTCTCCCAGCGCCATATTGTGGGAGAGCAGATGCATAGAATAAGTCTTAATTTGAGTAACTTAGTCTAGTCCGGGTTGCTCCCCACAAGAAATACCTAATTTAGAAGGTTTATCATGTATTTTGAATAAGACAGATGCACTAACATAAATAACAGTGTTTATTAGGAATAAAATAACAAAAAGCAAGTAAGTTCTTGAAGACCTTTTTATACATCTCAGTGTTATTTCATACAAGTACTTCAGCTTCTCAATCTAAAACACTGGAAGCAAAGCTTGGTTGAAGGAATACTGGTTTGATTCTAGTCTTTCACATTTTCCCTGATGATCTAATGCCTTTCATTGTCAAGTAGCTGATCATAAAACAACATTGAATAATGCCATCAGTACTAGATATTTTAGTTTGCAACACTTTCTTCAAGGCAATGAGATGGCATGAGTAGATTTAACACAGCTGGTGATGTCTGGGGCTCAATATTCTGTTGGTTGCCAGTGTTATGTTTTCATGTAGAAAAGGCACTTGGTTCTCATATTGGATAGAGATTATCCTTAGCCACATCTTGGTTGGTTGTCATTCAAATGACTGAAAAACCTGGCATTTTGGCCTTTCATTCAGAATCCTAAAATCCACCATCATTAGAAGCCTTCCTTTCTAAGTTTGTCTTATCTACTGCACATTTGTGTGCCCCCCAAATTCATGTTTGTTGAAACTTTAATTGCCAGAGTGATGGTATTTGGAGATGGGCCTTTGGGACGCAATTTGAGGGTGGAGCCATTATGATGGGACCAGTACCCTTCTGAAAGGAGACAGGGGAGAAATTGCTTGCTCCCTCTGCTCTCCACCATGTGAGGATGTAATGGGAAAAAAGCTGTCAGCAAACAAGGAAATATGCCCTCATCAGATACTTGGGTCTTCAAGCACTGCAATCTTGAACTTCTCAGTCCTGAGAACTACCAGAAAGCTACCCAGCCTATGCTGTATTTGTTCTACCAGTCTGACCTATGACTTATATATCCTTGGTATTCCCACTAAGAATTTAGTATAGGCTAATTACAAAGAAAACAAGACATACAAGTAATGTTCAGCATCTAGACTGAACTCATATATAAACTATGGACTTTTGTCATAATGATGTCTCCATAAAGATTTACCACTTGTAACAAATGCATGGTGTACTGATAATAGCAGAGGCTGGGGGAGGGGAAGGCACAGTGTATGTGGGAAATCTCTATACCTTCCTCTCAATTTTCTTGTGAACCTAAAACTGCTATAAAAAAGTCTTTAAACACACACACACACACACACACACACACACACACAAGATGCTTAAGAAAGGATAACAGTAGGGACCGGCACTGTGGCTTAGTGGGCTAAGCCTCTGCCTGTGGCCCCAGAATCCCATATGGGCACCAGTTCATATTCCAGCTGCTCCCCTTCTGATCCAGCTCTCTGCTATGGCCTGAAAAAGCAGTAGAAGATGGCCCAAGTGCTTGGGCCCCTGTACCAGCATGGGGGAGCCAGAGGAGGATTCTGGCTCCTGGTTTCAGATTGGCTCAGTTCCAGCCATTGTGGCCATTTGGGGAGTGAACCAGCAGTTGGAAGACCTCTCTCTCTCTCTCTCTCTCTCTCTCTCTCTCTCTCTCTCTCTGCCTTTCTGGAACTCTGGCTTTCAAATAAATAAATAGTACTTTTTAAAAAAAGAAAGGATGAGAGTAGCAAAATGAAAGAAGCTATAGAAAAAGAAACACTACCCTTTAAAAATTTGATAATGTGTGAATTTTTCATAGCAGTGCCTAATATTAATATTGGTGTTTCTCTTGGCTTACTCATTACTGGATTTTTTAAACAAAATTTTAATATATTATTTCAAGTAGGTAACTTTCTTCAGTATTTATGGGAAAACCATCAAGAAACTACGTATGTATCCTACAACTTTTATTATTTCTAAGGGCCAGTACTTAGATTTACTGAGAAGATCCTGTGGCAAACACTTTCTAGGATGTGATTCTCTCTACCTGGGCTCTGCAGATATTCTAGACTCCAGGCCCCAAATGCCCACCATAAACACACAGCAAAACATTTACTATCCAGACTAATAAGATGGTTGAATGAAAAGTGGCAGTTTCTACCTAAACTGTAGAATTGCCTGCTACTGCAACTATTCTGAGAAAAATTCCCTCAGCTGATGCAGCCAAGTGGTATGAAATGAAATGATACCCTATGTGACTTATTTTCTATGAAGCAAAGAAACACAAATAGGAGAAGTGGTTGGAAGTGATAGAGAGGAGCAGGTGATTAACATGGCGATTAACCCCTGGTTGGGATGTAAAGTCTGAAAATAGTGTTGGAATATTCAAGCATTGGGTAGATTACAGGACTATATACATTATAAGATGACTCTCTCCTTGAAATCTTATGATCCAAACTGTGTGTATGTGTGTTTGTATTTTAATTAATCAAGAGATTTAAGTCCAATCTTATTTCAGGATCAATATTTTTTCTAATTAGCATCATAATAATTACTCTGAGGAGTTGCAGACATTAGAAGCTACTCTTAATTTAATAGTGCATTAACTTAAATGCAGCCTTACAAAACCGTATACAACCCCCAGAAACAACAACACTATTATCAGTGTTTACTAGCTAAGGTAATTTAGCAAATTCAGAGAAAATACCCCTTCCCTTACGTTCTAATCTCCAGGATTTCAAGAAAATCTAGCTGCAGTATTTGTTCAGTATTTATCCAGTTTAATGAAGCTCGATTCCTTGTAGCTGTAACTACATTTATTTCCTATATTAACTTTACTAGCTTAATGATGCTTTTTCATCTTCCTAAAATGTGTTTTGTTGTATTTTTATAGGCTGTGCTTTTGAAAATCTCATGGTTTTAAAAAGTATAAATAAGTTTAAAAGAACACAATGGAATGCACGGGATGGGAATGGCTGGGTGGCAGGCAAGGGTGCTTAGAGAGCCCCAAAACTTTCAAAAAAGAAGCTCTGTGAACACAGTGGGACACATCCTCTGCCACAGGGCATTTTAAATTCTTCCTTCCAGTTATATATATGTATGTGTCTGTAGGTTAACATCTCAGTCAAAATGAAAATCAGTGCATTTTTTGGACAAGTAGATGAAAGTCAATAGATTAGGTCAATCTGTACTAACACTAATAAAATTTATGTTGAGAAGTCTATGTGAATTTAATTAGTATTAGTTAAGCCAAGATTTACAGAGCTACTGTAATATTTATCTACATGAATCATCATAATACAATAAAATTTCATTCTTTTCTACAAATAGGAAAAGAAGCCTATCAAAATTAGTAATATAGTTTATAAAATATATATGACTTTTAAAACTTCCTAGTAAGTAGGGTAAATAATGTACAATACCTCATACTCAGGAATAGTGAAGTTTCTAGTAAGTCTTCAAAGAACTTGTTTGCTGACCACATTAAGTTGCCATCTTATGGTTACTGCGAAATCTCAGAGGTTTTTTTTTTTTTTTAAGATTTATTTTATTTATTTGAAAGGCAGAGTTACAGAGAGAGGTAGAGGCAGAGAGAGAGAGATCTTCCCATCCGCTGGTTCACTCCCCAGATGGCCGCAACTGCCAGAGCTGGGCCAATCTGAAGCCAGGAGCCAGGAGCTTCTTCTGGGTCTCACTGGATGAGAAATGGAGCAGCCTGGACTCGAACCGGTGCCCATAAGGGCTGCTAGCACTTCAGGCTAGGGCTTTAACTCACTGCACTACAGTGCCAGCTCCGAAATCTCAGAATTTTTAAGCACAGATTGTCTTCTTACGTAGATTAACTCTTTCCCTAATCATATGTGCACTACATTTTCCCCCTCAAGAAAAGCCTTCCTAAGCAAAGATTATTTTTAACCTGGATCTTTTCAAAAGCTCCCAAATTCCTAATTAATGAAAACAAAATAACTGATGTTCACTGTCCTGAATAAATTAAAAGTTGAGTCGAGTTACTTGATCTGAGTAGGGAGGAAATAAATTTGAGTTTGTATATATTGAATACTGTGTTGACTAGATGGAGATTTATTGTTATTGTTGTTGTTGTTGTTGGCTTTGGGTGGAGGATTTTTTTTTCTTTTTTCTTTTATTTTCTCCAAAATTGATCAATAAATCCCTTCCCTCAGTAATCAGCTACCCAAGGCCAGACTCAGGCAATGAAGTCCTAATGGTCAGATTGGTTTTGTCTGTTGGTGAGGCCTGGCTGTAGATTCTGCTCTTGAAATACGTCCTCAGGAGACTTTTGTGTGTGAAACAAAATTGAATTCACCCACAGATTTTCATTAAGTGCCCCAAGAAGGAAAGTATTATGAAGCCTATTCATTCAGAGAAATATTGTTATGTGATATAAATAGACAGAGGAGTGCTAATCAGTACTTCTGTGTTGCTATGAGAGGAACTGTTGTTAAAATGTTAACAACCATCTACAATTTAAAATGAGTCTATCTGGTTGTCAAAGACTTTTAAAGATGTATAAAAACCAATGTTAAGAAGAATGTGGGGGCAAGGCACCCTCTGCACCCTTAGCAGAGATGCGAATTGGTTCATTCTTATGAAGGGTGGCAGAATGCCTCCCAAAGCAAAGGAATACACAGTCTTTGGCAGAAGCAGCCTGTGTCAGAAGTTTCTCCCAAGGAATCCTTGCTCAGCGAGGGTGTGGTCTCTGTGCAAAGACGCTCAGTGCAGGGTTGTTTGTAAGGGGAAACATCTGGAAACAAATAAGTATCTAAAAATGGGTTCCTGTGAGATCAAATTAGGTGGTAGGAAGATACAATGGAATATTGTATACCCATTAAAATTGTGCAATAAATTAAAAAGTGTTGCCATGGAAAGAGGCTTATGACCTGTTATTGAGTAAGTCAAAGTAAGTTACATAGAAGTATGGTGAGATGTATGTAATATGCTAATTATTAGACACTTCGAATAGATCACCGAAAAAGATGTTCTACAAAACATTTTGTTTTGTTGTTCCATTGTTCTTCATGTTTTTCTTCACTCAAAAACAGTTTTTAAAGAAAATGAGAAAAACATTAGGAATAGCTAAGGATATTTGGTAATTTCCTGAAAATAAAAAAAAATGAAGAATGCCTGATATAAGTACAGCTAAAAGAAGAAAATACTTGGAAAGGTTTTTAATTCTACTTTAAGATTTTTTTTTTTTTGGCAGGCAGAGTGGACAGTGAGAGAGAGAGAGAGAGAGAGAGAGAAAGGTCTTCCTTTGCCATTGGTTCACCCTTCAATGGCCGCCGCGGCCAGTTGCGCTGCAGCCGGCGCACCGCGCCTATCCGAAGGCAGGAGCCAGGTGCTTCTCCTGGTCTCCCATGGGGTGCAGGGCCCAAGCACTTGGGCCATCCTCCACTGCACTCCCTGGCCACAGCAGAAAGCTGTCCTGGAAGAGGGGCAACCGGGACAGAATCTGGCGCCCCTACCGGGACTAGAACCTGGTGTTTCGGTGCCGCAAGGCGGAGGATTAGCCTACTGAGCCGCAGCGCCGGCCTAAGATTTTCATTCTAATTTAAGTTTCCTTTAGCTATAAAAGTAACACACATGGGGCTGGTGCTGTGGCACAGCGGCTTAAAGCCCTGGCCTGAGGCGCCTGCATTCACTATGGGCGCCGGTTGGAATACCAGCTGTTCCACTTCCAAACCAGCTCCCTGCTAATGCACCTGGGAAGGCAGGGGAGCATGGCCCAAGTCCTTGGGCCCCTGCACGCACATGGAAGACCCAGAAGAAGCTCCTGGCTCCTGGCTTCAGATCAGCTCAGTTGAAGCTGTTGCAGCCATTTAAGGAGTGAACCAGCGGTCTTCTAGTTCTCTCACATGGGTTCAGGGGCCCAAGAACTTGGGCCATCTTCCACTGCTTTCCCAGAGACATTAGCAGGGAGCTGGATCTGAAGCAGAGCAGCCAGGACTCGAACTAGTGACCATATAGGAGACCAGGCACTGCAGGTAGCGGCTTTATTCTCTACACCACAGCACCAGCTCCAACAATAGATCTTGAATGTCCTTCTGTACTGATGCATAAAGAACTCCCTAAAATACTTAGTATTTTAAAAATATTTATTTTTAAAATAAAAATTTACAGAGAGAAGGAGAGACAAAAAGAGAGAGAACATCTACTGTTTCACTCCCCAAACGGCCACAATGGCCAAGGCTGGGCCTGGCTTAACCAGGAACCAGGAGCTTCATCTAGGTCTCCCGTGTGTGTGGCAAGAGCCCAAAAACTTGAGCCATCCTCTGCTGCTTTCCTAGATGTATTATTAGCCAGGAGCTAGATCAGAAGTGCAGTGACCAGGATGCAAACCAGTACCCATTTGGGATGCCAAAATTGCAGAGGGTCGCTTAACACACTGTACCACAGTGCGGGCCCCAAAGTATTTGCCATTATACGAATGTACCATATTTCACTTAACCATCTCTTTTGCTATGGGTATTTGTTTCCAGTTTTCTGCTAGCAAAAACAATTCCTATAACATTTCCTGAGGAAAAATTACATACAAAATTACAGATGACTTCTTGAATTTTAATAAGTATGATTTCTTTTCCCACTTAAATTGTTGCTTCTTCTGGAATTTATTTGGGGCTAAGAAGTGAGTTAGGAATCCATCTTTTGATTGTCTTATTTTTTTCCCAAATTAGAGAACGTACATCACAATCTTGTCACACAATCTGTCTTTTCCCTTTATATTGTAAAGCTGTCATTTCTTTCTAAATTGATATACATGTTTGTTGTGATACGAAACATCACAAAATTGGGAAGGGGAGATTGACAAAAAAGATTTTTCACCAAGAAAAATATCTGTGCAAGAAGTGCAAGCGCTGAGTGATTGCAGCCAGGACAGCATCCTTCAAGGCAAGAGGAAAAGCTGGCGAATGTGCGGAAAGTAGGGGTTGTGAGGAATTGACAAGCCACTAGGGCATCCAGGAATGATGCCCCGAAATACTAAATAAAATCATATTAAACTGAAGTGGTTGAAGGCAGGAGATAATAAAGATAAGAGAGAAATTCATGAAATTGGGTGAAGGGGTTGAGTACAAAACAGAAAATTCAGCAAAGCCAAAGTCACCTCTTGAACACACTCATAAGATTGATAGCACCCTAAGCAGACTCACCAGGAATGAAATGGGAAGACCCAATACCAATATGAAGGGTCAGACACAAGGATGTTGAGGCTATTATAGACAACTAGATGCCAACCAATATGAAAATATAGACGGAATGAGAAATTCCTAGACACATACAGCTTCTCAAATATATACAAAAATGTATAGGATCTCTGACTGATCCTCCTTCCACTAAAGTAAGTCCACACCCAGAATTATTCTGTTTATGGAGAGGAGAGGAACCTGTTTTGTGACACCCGAATAACATTAACAATGCAGCTTGGTAATGATACTACATGATAAAGACAAAAAAATCTTAAGTACATTGTTAGCAAATTAAATCCAGTAGTGTTAAAAAGGTTAATATATTGGAGCCAGTGCTGTGGCGCAGTGGGTTAACGCCCTGGCCTGCAGCGCTGGCATCCCATAGGGACGCCAGTTCTAGTCCCGGTTGCTCCTCTTCTGATCCAGCTCTCAGCCTTGGCCTGGGAAAGCAGTAGAAGATGGCCGAAGTCCTTGGGCCCCTATACCCTCTTGGGAGACCCGGAAGAAGCTCCTGGCTCCTGGCTTCGGATCGGCTCAGCGCCAGCCATGGCGGCCATTTGGGGAGTGAACCAGTGGAAGGAAGACCTCTCTCTCTCTGTCTCTGCCTCTCTCTGTAACTCTGCCTTTCAAATAAATAAAATAGATCTTTAAATATATATATATATATATTTTCTTGATATTTCTTTAAGTGTATTTTCTTTTTTTTTTTTTTTTTTTTTTTTTTTTTTTTTGGACAGGCAGAGTTAGACAGTGAGAAAGAGAGAGACAGAGAGAAAGGTCTTCCTTTGCTGTTGGTTCACCCCGCAATTGGCTGCTACGGCTGACGCACTGCGCCAATCTGAAGCCAGGAGCCAGGTGCTTCCTCTTGGTCTCCCATGCAGGTGCAGGACCCAAGCACTTGGGCCATCCTCCACTGCCTTCCCGGGCCACAGCAGAGAACTGGACTGGAAGAGGGGCAACCTGGACAGAACCGGCGCCCCAACAGGGACTAGAACCCGGAGTGCCAGCACCACAGGCGGAGGATTAGCCTAGTGAGCTGCGGCGCTGGCCTAAGTGTATTTTCCTAGTAGTCTAAGGATATAAGGAAATGTCTTTAATATGTTAAAGAATTGCTATGAATTTGATAGGTAAGTATTGAAATTTTTCCTTTTGAGACTGGGAGTATAGGACAAAGAGGGCCACATCACCCCTCTTCTATTCTATACTGTGCTGCAGGTCCTAAGGAGAACAATGAAACAAACAAAAGGTGCTAAATGGTTAATGACTGGAAAACTACACTTGCAAACAATATTACTGTAAAAATCGAAAGGAACCCACTGATAAAGCAGCAGCTGGCCCAAGTGTTTGAGCCCCTGCTACCCATGAGGGAGACCCAGATGAAGTTCCTGGATCCTGGCCTTGGCCTGGCTCAGCCCTGGCCATTGCAGCCATCTAAGGCGTGAATCAGCAGATGGAAGACCTCTCCCTCTCTTTGTCTCTGTCTCTGTCTGTCTGTCTGTCTCTCTCTCTCTTTGTAACTCTGACTTTCAAATAAATAAATAAATCTTTAAAGAACTGCAATTGAACTTTTGTACCATGTATTTGTACACAGTTACTTGGAATATTGGGCAATGTTAGATTTTAATGAGCTAAGTGAATAAATCAAATTAAAACCATGAATTATCTAAAGGAAACAAATTACAAAATGAACTTAACAAAGCCTTGGACACAAGATCAATTTTTAAAAAATCAATTGTGTATGTAAGTCTAGTAACAAGCAATTAGAAAATGTACTTTGAAAAGAGTACAGTTTATGATTGCCAAAAACACCAATCCTGGGATCAAATTTAAACAAAGATTTGCAAACTATTTATGCAGAAATCACTGAGAGAAATTAAAGAAAATGAAAACAGTTGTAAGGATATCTGACACACATGGACTGATAGCTTCAATTCTAGAAGGATGTACATTTTACCCAAATTAGTCAACAACTTCAATGAAATTCCAACTAAAATACCAGTAGGGAATTTTTGTTGAACTTGACCATCTGATTCCTAAGTTCAAATGCTGATGTCAAGAAACAAAAGTGTGGGGGCCAACGCTGTGGCACAGCAGGTTGACACCCTGACCTGAAGCACCCAAATCCCATACGGGAGCCGGTTCAAGATCTGGCCGCTCCACTTCCGATCTAGCTCTCTGCTATGGCCTGGGAAAGCAGTAGAAGATGGCCCAAGTCCTTGGGCCCCTGCACCCATGTGAGAGACCCAGAAGAAGTTCCTGGCTCCTGGCTTCAGATTGGCGCAGCTCCGGTCATTGCAGCCAATTGGGGAGTGAACCATTGGATGGAAGACCTCTCTCTCTCTCTTTCTCGCTCTCTCTCTCTCTTTCTGTGTGTGTGTGTGTGTGTGTAACTCTGACTTTCAAATAAATAAATAAATCTTAAGAAAGAAAGGAAGAAAGAAAAGTGTGAATTAGAAAATGGTCAACAAAACCAAATTTTGGCAAGAATGTGAATCAACTAAAATCACCAATGACATACAGACGAGAGTGCCAGTTGGTACCACCATTCTGGAAAACTGCATGGCACTGTGTCCCAACAATTCTATTCAAGGACAAATATGCATTTATAGCAGGAAGATGCATTGTAGCCAACCTCAAAACAACACAAGCGTCCATGAATAGTGCTGTGGATAAATAAATGAGGATATAGTCGTACAAGCAACAACAACAAAAAGATGAACTACATCTTCATAGATACAACATGAAGAAACCCACAAACATAATGTCAAGTAAGTAAAGGGTGACAAATAAGAAAGAGTACATATTGCCTTATTCTACTCATATAAAAATAGGAAGCAAGAAAAACTGATTTCTGGTAGGAAGTGTGACTGGGAAGGGGTCCAAGAGCCATTCTAGGAATTGGTAATAACATTTTTTATCTTACAGTATAAACATTTGATTTATGTACTTTTCTGTGGAATTAAACATCAATAAAAACATTTTTAAATATGCAAAAATAACCAATTAAATTCACAATAATGTGAGGTAAGGGATCAAATCTATGAAATTCCATAATGCATTATGGAGCTGAATTAAGAGTGTGGTATTTATACATGAATGGATAACCATAGGAAAAAAGAGTAGGTCCAAAAATGGCCCTAAAATGAAAATTGAGGGGCAGGTGTTGTGGTTCATCAGGTAAAGCCACCATCTGAGATGCCAGCATCCCATATGGGTACTAGTTTGTGTCCCACTGCTCCAGTTCCAAGCCAGCTCCCTGCTAATAGCTTGGGAAAAAACAGTGGATGGCCCAACTGTTTGAGCCCCTAATACCCTTGTGGGAGACCCAGATGAAGTTCCTGGATCCTGGCTTTGGCCTGGCTCAGCCTAGCCTTGGCCATTGCAGACATCTAGGGAGTGAATCGGCAGATGGAAGATCTCTCCCTCTCTTTGTCTCTGTCTTGGTCTCTGTCTCTCTCTGTAACTCTTTCAGATAAATAAATAAATCTTTTAAGAAAATGCAAATTGAACTTTTCTACCATATGTTTGTACACAGTTACTTGGAATATTGGGCAATGTTACATTTTAATGAGCTAAGTTAATAAATCAAGTTAAAACCTGGAGTGTCCAAAGGAAACAAATTTCTGAGACAAATATTTAAAGCTACAGTGAACCATGTAAAATCTATAGTAAAAATTCCCCTCACTTCTCAAAAACCAACTAAAAAAATGATTCTTCCAAGGTACTTTTCTTCTCTTTAAGGTAATGAATAGATGAAGATTGGTGGTGATAGTGGGCAAGAGTAACAGACTTTTTCCATGTCTGAAGAGTAAAAAAGTTGGCCCTACATTCTTTTGTTTATACTCTGTGTGAGGCATAAAAGATTTGTTTGTTTATTTGTTCAGCTAGTGCAGGATTTGAAAGGAGTACGTATGATTTTGAATGACAGAACTGAACCGCACCTCAAATCAAAGAGTAATCTCCTGGTGCCTTTAATTCAGAAGCCCCAGGGTAGATTCTACTCTGAGAGAGGTTGGGTAGGGAGAATTATATAGTGTTATCAGGCCCTGGCTTCTTACTCGGCCATTTCCCCCGAGATCATAAGAAGACTGTTACCAGCTCCCTGGCTGGAGTCCTTCTGATTTCTCATGTAAGGGAAAGGTGAAAATCTTTGTCCTAACATTCCCTGCAAAGGCCTCATTGAATTTCCTTGGCTCCAAATGTGTCACATCCATTTTTGAATGGAACACAGTGCCTAGAGAAATGCATTGAGTGGTGTAGCATTGAATTGTATGATCCATATCTGATCCATGGAGGAATCAATCCATGGGCTGAAAGTGGGAGATAAGGTAGATCCTAAAGGCTGAATGGATAACAGGCAGCAACATGTCTCCTCTAGAGTAACATATCCCTGGAATGGGTGCAGGAGAAGACGAGGCCCTGTGAATTTAACCTTGACATTTGTTTATTAATATTACAAACTTTGCAGCTGCTAAGGACTAAATGTTTGTGTTCACCCGAAGTTCATGTGTCAAAGCCCTTATCTACAATCTGATGGTATTTGGAGGTGAGGCCTTTGGGAAGTAGTTGGATCATGAGGTTGGAACCCTGGTGAATGAGGTTGGTGTACTTACAAAGACACTAGAGAGATGATCTCATTGCTCCACGTGATGATACACAAGTAGGTGGCCATTTGCCAACCAAGAAAAAGAACCTCACCAGCAGTGAATCAGCTGGCACCTTGACCTTGGAATTCCAAGTCTCCAGAACTGTGAGAGATGAACTTTGCTATTTAAACTACCCAGTTTATGATATTTCATTTTGGCAACCCAAACAGATTAAGACAGTAGCCAAATTTCACTTTTTGAAAAAGTGAAAATACCAAGTAGATGAGTGTGCCCTGTCTCCTGTGCTAGCCCCTCTCCTGTCTTCTGTGCTCCTTTGGGTGACAGGGTGGGCGCACGTCTGCTGGGCTAGGGAGTAATACAAGAGCTCAGGAGAACCCACGGTGGCTGCCTCCACAGAACAGGCATCTTGTGCCAAGGAGCCATGTCTTTCTCAATCCTTTCTCTCTATTACTGGTTTTAAATAATGTTTCCGACAAGATTCTGCTTTTCTTTATGTCAACTGTCAGGGAACAGGCATTGGGCATTATTTGTGGGGCTGTAAATACATTACGTAAAAAAATAATGAGCCCTTAAAAAGTCAAGAGAAAGGCCTCCGGAGACGTCTACCTGACCGTTATTTATGTCAGGCCAGGAATGAAGTTTCAGAAACTTCCAAATGAAAAGTCTGGATCATAAAATCTAGTCTCTTCCAAATTTGCCTTTGTTGCCGCTCCTGGACGCATTTTGCTTTTACTTTAAATCTAGAAGTTGGAGAACGTTTTTCATGTTCAACTTAAAGTGTTTGGTTAATGGTCTAAGAATAACTCTTGGGAGCCTCTCTCAGCATAGCGTGTTACTCCTCCATTCTTCTGACTGAATTTGATGTATCTATTGTGTTCTTACTGCATAAACTGATCTCCAGGATTAATCATTTTCTTTTTACCAGCTAGAAACTGTAGACATTTAATGGATATACCTACATCAGTCAATTTAATGAGTCTCATTGTCTGGGGTTTGAAATATACTGATCACTCTAAAGTTAAAAGACAATCAACATTCATCCTTATTCCACGTTTCCAAGTTTTCAAGTCTGTCCCTCCTTTCTGCCTGAGGGTATTATTGAACTTAAGCTTCATTTAAAATTGAATTCTTCAGGGCATGGAAATTCAAGTGCATCTACTGGATGATGTGCAGAAGAGGCTAAATAATCTTTGCATCATTTACTCCACTGCACCTTAAAAAAATCGCTGAGCTTCAGTTTCTTTAAGAAAGACTATTTTGTCATCTTAATAGGAATGGTTCCGTGGAAGGCTCCTGCTGGTTAATATGGTATCTCTAGCAGCCTTGCAGTTGGAAACAATGGGATGCAGACGTGGCTTGGGCATCTTCCATGTCGTAAAGAGCCAGGGTAGAGTCAGCTGACCTGGCAGGTCAGGCAGCCCTGCACCACTCCAGAGACTGAGAACAAGGCCAACAGGATGCCTCTCCTACATCAAGAAGGGACCAGCCAGCCAGCAAATATAGTTGTAAGAACTTAAGTGGACACAAACCTGAGTCATAATTAATGGGTGTTTTTTTTGTTTGTTTTTTGTTTCTGTTTTGTTTTTCAGTTGTTTGAATTTATGAACTTTTTGGCTGAGAACGTCATCTTCTGCTACATGGGCCTGGCTCTGTTCACGTTCCAGAATCATATCTTTAATGCTCTTTTTATACTGGGAGCCTTTGTATCCTTTGAAATATAAAACATGGGGTGATGAGAGAAGAGAACAAACTGCTTACTTTTACTGATTATGCTGTTCAACTGTTAAATTTCCCCAGTTTCACTGCTAGGCTCAAACTCAAGGCAGATACGTAATTTCAAGTAAGGGGAGAAAAGTACCCTACGGAATTTAAGGCCTTTATTAAATACTTATGGTTCAGGATAAGATGTTTGGAAAAGACTGAGGAAAATAAAAGGGAAAACTAAAACAAAATGATGTTTTAAAGTATTATAAATATGTTCAGCTAAAATTATGAAACCATTACAAAAATTACATCAATTCATTCTTTATATAAAATCTATTTAATCCACACTAGATGATATCAGAAGGCAGCCAGGATTATTAGGCTCTGGAAATGTTCTTATTGCAATATGGTTTCCAATGAAGACTCTGAAAACAGGATCGACAAAGAAAAGATCCAATGAAATTATTGTGATAGGCTTGCTTTCAACATCCTAAGCATTGTACACTTGTAAGTTTATTTTAATGAGTACTTTTATTTTCCCTAAGAGGACAGATAAAATATAGACCTCACTTTCCCTAGCTGTAGGCCTGGAGCAGGATGCATTCCCAGTGGAAATGGGTGTCTGTCTGAAAGGATTTTGAGCTGTTAGAAATGTCCCCAAGGACAGTCTGCAACTGTTGCCCTTATTCACACTTGAAAAATGGGCAGCCACCTCTCTCACAAGCAGCTCTTGGTAGCAGCCAGGATTGCTGGTCCCTCGCTCTGAGCCCTGCTTCCAACAAGCACCTGCATTTGCCTCAGTGGGCATTCAGCTGGGCTCTACTCTCTGCCCAAACAACTCCATCCCCCTGAGAACAAACAACAGTCCATCATGGAAGAAGTCAAAGGCAGTGAAAAGGAGAGATGGATCCCACCAATATTTTCATTTTAGTTTTATGTAAAATGCCTCTTAAAGCAGCAGTTGTATTATACATTTAGACAGGCAATTCCTCTCAAGATTAAATCCACTAAAAGGAGAGAGTGAGCCAAGCTTGCTAGATTCAGGGAGTGTAAAGTGTGAAGTGGTGGAACAAGAGATGGTGATCGCGAGCAGAAGTACATTTACCCCCCCCCCCCCAAAGTGCTGCTCCGCAAGATAAGGCCACAGCATCTAACGGTGTCTGCCTCGCATTTCACAGCAGAGCTGAGGCCGGAGTCAGCCATCGGCAACATAAATGTGATGAGAAAATTTACAGTGATTGAAATGGTATCCGGCTTAACAACTGGAAATCCCGTATATGTTCAAAGAAAGGCAGAGTTCTGTATTATTTCTGGAATAGGGTTGACATTATATGATGAGTTTTGGGAGGAAGCTGGACATATGTGAGTTGACATGAGTATCCTTGTTTTCTGGGTCACAACGGAGAGAAGCTCCATGACTCCCAGCCTCGTTCAGCACCATTTTCCTCAATGTTTCCCTGTGCTTATCTCTAGCTAGCGATTTTTATTGCCAGAGCCTGCAACATATACCCCCTCTCCTTCCTCCTGAATCTGGGCCGAAAGCAGAAGATCCCCTGGAACTTTCAACACATGATGATGTTTTCAGGTATGTGAACTACCTCAGAAGTGAGTGCTGTGTTCTCTGTCACTTGCACAGAATATGGAAGACATGAGGACACTTTCAGGTCTCCAGGGGAAATATCACTTCTCTTTGTCTCATTGTACCTAGCACCATGCTCCATAAGTTGTGAGCAATAACAGGAGTTCTCTTTCCAAAAGGGAAGTGAAAGAAAGGGAAGTCTCTCTGCACAGATTCAAGGCAGGGCATCTGGTCAGAAACTGGCCTGGAATGGACACTGGACTTTCCCCTGGCTTATTTCAGTTCAATTTTCATATCAGGGGGGTTGAATTATCATTTTATAAATTGTGTGCTCAAGGTAAGCAATGTGCAAATGCACATCCCAGTCCGATGTTAAAGCTCCTTCTCCTTGGAATCCCTGCTTCTTCCCCATGCTAGGCTCCAGAAGCGTCTCACAGATGTTGTAGAAGTAAGCTGGATCTAAGTCCGTCCAGTCGTTAGCTGAGAAGATAAATATTAATTGAGCCCTCACCAAGTGCCCAAGAGTGGTTGTAGGCCCTGATTGATGAAACCATCAAGGTCTCTGCTCTCAAGTCGTTTCCGTTCTAATTGCTTAAACCATACTTGAAGGCTTCTTTTCAAATGAAGAAATAAACCAAGTGAATTTGCGAACTCTGAGCAACTCCGGGGAGTGTGCTGTCTTTCTAGCCGATGTTCCTGCCATCAGTATTTCCCTGTTTATAGCCCTTGTCCAGAGACGCTCCCACGCCTTCTATGTGTGTCTACACATACAGTACACACAGAGGCCATCCACCGTGGGATACTTGAGAGTAACGTAGAACCTCCAACCAAAACAATGCAGACTATGCATTGTAATTTGTAATTTGCAATGTAATTTGGGGCTCACTCAAGCATAGAGAAGAAGTGAGAGAAACTAACATTTATTGATACTATTGGATAATTGCTATTTATTGATCCTATGAAACAAATGTTGTTATATTTTATACATAGGAAAACTGAGATTCAGGATCTCAAAGGGGTTAAAATTTTGGTCCAGTATTCCTGAACCCAGATCTGTGAAACCCTGCTCAGAGTTGACCAAGTGTCTAAAAATTCTTGCAAATGGTACTAGGAATGAAATGCTTATTTCTCCTAGGGTCCATTCTAGCCTATTCCACACAGTAAAGCAGGCAGCTTCCAGGCTGAGAGCATTTAATCAAGTATGGACAAATGGAGACCCAAAGTTAAAAGTCACCCTTCTGAAGGCCTCTTATCAGCTCCCTTGTATTTCCAGACATGTTTGGGTGTGAGAGAGAGTCATAAACAGAATGAGAAGTTGGATGAGGGGTGATTTTAGTCTTAGAACAGCAACAAACTTTGGCAATGAGTTGACTTTAGTTATGTTCCTGTGTGATCACATAAATAAGAAACCAGCATTGGGTTGCATTTTTGCAAAGCATTTCTAGGAGCTAGAAAGCACTTTTCACTCTTTCCCATCAAAACATCAGTAATTTTATTCTGGATAATAACAACTTACAAGTATTTTCAAAACTTGGTTGTTACACTTTAAATTGTTTCATCTGACAAGGAATGCTTTCAGAATAATGTAAGGTTTTAGATAATCTTGTTGGGATATGAAGTGTCTGCCCAGAAGGTCACCTGACTGGATGGTTTCTACAGCCTTAGCACTTTCTAAAATTTGTTTCTGTGTAGGATTGGAGCTACAGTAAATTCTAATAGAGGCTACCAATACGTTGTGTACTGCAGGGAATGTGAGGAGGCCCAGGATTTGATGATGTCTTTCTGTTATTCTATAGCAAGGATTCAGCAAACTATGGCCCTTGACCCAAATCTGGCCAATGCTTGTTTTGTTAATAAAGTTGTGCCTCAGCTTCCTCTTTATTCACCTGTTGCCTATGCCTGGTTTTGCACTATAGGGACAGAGTTAAGTAGTTGCAATAGATTGTATGGTTTGCAAAACCTAAAATATTTACTCTCTGGTCTTATTCCAAAGTATTCTCACCCTGTAGAAGGAAAACAATCACCTGATCACATCAGTGGTGTTGAAATTACTGGTTTAGGGGTAGGTGTTGTGGCACAGTTGGTTAAGCCAGTGGTTGAGATGCCTACATCCCATTTTTGAGTACTTGAGATCAAGTCCCGGTTCTGCTTCTGATCCAGCTACCTGCTATTGTATGCTCTGGGAAGCAGCAGATGATGTCCCAAGTATTTACATCCCTGCTACCCACATGGGAGATCAGAATAGAGTTTCTAGCTCCTGGCTTTGACCTGCCCAAGTCCCAGCAGTTGCAGGCATTTGGGGAGTGAACCAGTAGATGAAAGATTCTCTTTCTCCTTTTCTGTCTTTCAAATAAACAAGAATAAGCAAACTTTAAACAAAACAAAAATAAATCTGGCTTTTATAAAATTACAGTTTAATTCATAGGAATGAAATCAGCTAAATCCCATCATTAAAAATGCCAGATTTTCAACCTCCATATGACTCTGATGTCCAGAGAATGTCCATTGTCTTCCTCCCTGAGTCCTCTGCCAGGTACTGAGTCACCCACAGCAACTGAGCAGCTTGAACTTCAACATCGCAGTCAGTTTTGGCCAAGGTGGGCTTCTTATATATTGGGCTACACTTTTGTTTTGTACACTTTTCTCATCGAAATGAATATATTTACATATATTTATGTATTTAATGTCCATTTTATTCAAAGTTAATAAAATATGGATAATACTTCTTGGTATAATGGAAAGAACATTAGAGTTTCCAGTTAAAAAAAAAAAAACTGTCTTCCAGTTTTCAAATGAGATTGCAAGGTTACATCGTTGTATAATGGAGTCTCAAATGCTACCACTCTAAAGTCACTTCATCCTTCCCTCAGAGCTTCCATAGACACAGTTTTGAGACCCAGCAGGGTCAGATAGGACTTATTGGCCTCTTTTTCATATTCCTTTTATCATGAAGAAATACATTTTACTAGTGTCTGTAAGTACCTCCATAGTGTTGTGCAACCATCAGCCCATCTCCATAACACTTCTCATCTTGTAAAGCCAGACTCTATACACATTAAATAAAAACTCCCCATTCCCCTTTCTCCCAGCCTTTGGAAACCACCATTCCGCTTTCTGTCTACATAGATTCTGACCACTCTAGGAGTCTCACTTCTGGAGGACCATACAGTGTCTGTCTTTTTGTGGTTGACATTTCGTTAGCCTAATGTCCTCCAGATTCATCCACACTACAGCGTGTCTCAGAGTGATACAGGCTTTCTGGAATGAGTTAGGAAGTTCTCCCCCTTGTTCAATCTCTTGAAGAAGTTTGCTGAGGATTGATGTTGAATGTTTGGTGGAATTCACCCATGAAGCCTTCAGGAGAAGGGCTTTTCTTGGTCAGGAAATTTTTGATTACTGATTGAATCTCCTTACTAGTCTAACATCTATTTTCTGTTGCTTCATGCTTTAATCTTGATATGTTTTGTGTTTCTAGGAATCTATCCATTTCATATAAATTATCCAATTTGTTGCAATAAAATGGTTCTCAGTACTTTCAATATTCTTTTTATTTCTCTAAAATTACTCTTTATGTCCCCATATTCATTTCTGATTTTACTAATTTGAGTCTTCTCTATTTGGTTTCTCAATCTAGTTCCCCAAATGTTTGTCATTTTTATATATTTTCAAAGAATTATCTTTTTCTCCATTGATTTTCTCTATTATTTTAATTTATCTATGCTCTTATTATTTACTTTTTTCTGCAAGTTTTGGGTTTAGATTATTTTTCTAGTTTTGTAAGTTATGAAGTTAGCTTAGTGATTTGGGATCTTTCTTATTTTAATTTTTATTTATTTGAAAGGCAGAAGGATAGAGACCTTTTTTTAGAAAAAGATATTTATTTACTTGAAAGGCAGAGTTACAGAAAGACAGATGGAGAGACAGAGACAGAGACAGAGATAGAGAGATCTTCCATCTGCTGGTTCACCCCCCAAATGGCCACAACAGCCAGGGCTGGGGTAGGCCGAAGCAGAAGCCAGGAGTTTCTTCCGGGTCCTCCACATGGGTGCAGGGACCATCCTCCATGGGTGCAGCAGCCATCCTCCACTGCTTTCTCAGGTAGATTAGCAGTGAGCTGGATCTAAGTGGAGCAGCCAGGAGGTGAACCAGCGCCCATGTGGAATGCCAGTGCTCAGGCTGCTGCCTACCCTCCTATACCATAGTGCCGGCCACTGACAGAGGTTTTCCATGGTTGGCTCCTCAAATGCCTGTAATGGTTGAGGCTGGGCCACACCAAAGCCAGGAGCCCTGAACTCCATCTGGGTCTCCTTTATGGGTGGCAAGAATGTAAGTACTGGAGCCATCATCTGTTGCCTCCCAGTATCACACCAAGCTGGAAACAGCTGGGCAGAGATTCGAACCCAGTCACTAGGATATGGGATATGGATTATCTTAACTGTTGTACCAAACACTTGCCCTGAGAGCTTTCATTTTTTAACGTTAGTGCTTATAGCTGTAAGTTTCCACCTTAGCACTCTTTTTTTCTATGTCTGATTAAGTTTGGCTATGTTGTGCTTTCATTTTCATTCAGTCTTGGTATTTTGTCATTTCTCCTCTGATTTCATCTTTGATTGACTGGTTATTTAAGAGTATGTGATTTAGTTTCTAGAAATTTGTGAATTTTCCAGTTTTACTTGTGCTGTTGATCTCTAATGTCACTTCATTGTTGTTGAAGAAGACACTTTTTTTTAATATTTATTTATTTACTTATTCAAAAGTCAGAGTTAAACAGAGAGAGGAGAGGCAGAGAGCGAGAGAGAGAGAGAGAATGGTCTTCCATCCGATGGTTCACTCCCCAGATGGCCTCAATAGCCGGAGCTGCGCCAATCCAAAGCCAGGAGCCAGGAGCCAGGAGCCTCTTCTGGGTCTCCCATGTGGGTACAGGGGCCCAAGGACTTGGGCCATCTTCTACTGCTTTCCCAGGCCATAGCAGAGAGCTGGATCAGAAGTGGAGCAGCCAGGACTAGAACCGGCACCCATATGGGATGCCGGTGCTTCTGGCCAGGGTATTAACCCGCTGTGCCACAGCGCCGCCCCAAAGAAGACACTTTTTTACAATTCTATATCTGTCCTTTTGACTGTTGATTATATATTTTTTCATTGTATTCTCCAAAGCACAAATTAATAATTTTCTCATAGGCATTAGTTTCTTAAATTATGTAGAAAACAAAGTTCAGAGTTACAGAACAAAGTTAACAATAATATCAGCTTTTAAACTGATAATTATTTTTCATGTATTCATCTCCCAAATTATATACAGACCAAAAAATGGAACTGCAAACCATTAAATACTAGCTTTTTAATTATCTACATATTTATCTTTATGAGCTCTCTAGTTTTTTTATGGATTTGAGGTACTGCACACTGTCCTTTCATTTCATAATGAAAAGTCTTCCAGCTTTTTTTTTTTTTTTTTTTTTTTTTTGGTGATGATTTCTCTCAGGTTTTGTTTGTTTGGGAATGTCTTAATTTTTCCCTCACTTTTGAAGGACAATTTTGCTGATACGGTATTCTTGGTTGACAGCTTTTTTTCTTCTGTTAGCATTTTGAGTAAATATGTAGACCACTGTTTTGGCCTCCAGTTTCCGATGAAAAATCTGATAATCTGACTGAGGATCCCTTGTGTATGCTGAGTCATTTCTTTGTTGCTGCTTTCAAGATTCTCTCTGTTGTTAACTTTCAAGCGTTTGATTAAATGTATCTCAGTGTGCATCTCTAAGTTTGTCTTACTTCAAGTTCATTGAACTTCTTGGGTGTTTATATTCATATCTTTCATCAAATTTGGGATGTTTTCAGCCATTATTCAAATATTATCTCCACCCTTTTCTCTCTTCTCCTCCGTAACACCACCACGATGTGTCTATCTGATGGTATCCCACAGTCTCTTGTTCAGTTTTTTCGATCTTTTTGCTTCTGCCCCTCTGACTCAGTGATTTCCAAATCATGTCTTCAATGTCACTACTTCTCCTGCCTGCTCAAATCTGCCTTTGAATCCACTTGGGAATGTCTTATATCAGTTATCATGATTTTCAGTTCCAGAATTGCTTTTTTATTTATTTTTATGTTTTACATCTCACTTTTGACATGTGCCTATTGCTCATACATCCTGTACTTGACCTCTCTACACCCTTCTCCAGTTCTTTTTAAGACCATTGCTTTAAAGTCTTTATCTAGTATATCTGCCATTGACTCTTTTTCAGGGACAGTTTCTGTTTTTTTTTGTTTTTTTTCCTTCAATGGCCATATTTCCTGTTTGCTTGCATGCCTTGTGATTTTTTTTTGCTGAAAATTGGACATTTGAATCGAATATTGTGGTGACTCTGAAAAGCAGAGTCTTCCTCTTCCCCAGGCTTTGCTGCCTTGTGTTAGTTTCTGTGTCTTTGATTGTTGTAGTCTGACTCTGTGCCAAGAGTTAGCATGAGGTATAAACTTAAGGCCTTCCCAGGTCTTTTCTGAGCGTGAGCTTTTCCCTAGGCCTGCACAGTCACTTTCTAACTTTCCTTGTGTATGTAGTTATTTTTGAATGCCCTAGTCTTTAATGCCTGCCTTCCAAAAAGGAAAATGAGAAAAATGAGAGGGGTGAGGGAGATAAAAATGACACTGACCCTTTAAAACTGAGAGAAGTCACTTCTTGCAGAGGGGAAGGGCTTGCAACAAAGGGGAGAGGCACAACAGCAGTGGCCACCAGCTCTTTCTGGTCCACACCTCTGCGATCAGAACCAGAAATCAATGACAAGAGCACAAACTCCTGGTATTTGGAGGACAGGGTCCTTTTTACCCACCCTGGCTCCTGCAAGCTGTCTGCAAGCTGCTCTAGGAATCCATGCACAGCTATCTGCTCCTGTGAGGGGTGGCTGCTGCTGTATTGAGAGCTAAAATTAATTAGAAGGAACCACAATTTATTGTCCATCCCCTCACCTAGAATTTGCACATTTTAATAGACTCCGGAGCTCCAAAACAGTTCCTGGCGCTCCCTACTCTGCCATCTTCCCAGAATCCTATTATTGGTCTCTTTTTGCAGATTATAAAAACCAGTGAGACTTGGAGACCTTAGGTGTCTTGCACACAGTCTCACAGTCAACTAGAGATTAAATTCTGAGTTGAACCCTGGCCTCTTGACTTTGAATTTAAATTTTCTCATCTATGTGATACTACCTCAGATTTACCCTTGAGGTCATGAGAACAAAGGTTAAATTAAAACCAGGCCTTTCCTAACCCAAACCAACCCCAGCTTGTCTAAAATGTCCCTTATGCAAACTTGACTCCCATCCAATTCACAACAAATCACACATGTGGTGATCTCCCCCCCGAGTCATGGGCTCAGGCTTCAAACTGCACCCACTGACCCCTGCTAGAATGTATGCAAGGTCAGGAATTCACCACAGACAGGCTGGTATTTTTCTACACAAGAGAGTGCTGTAGACTCAGCTTTGGTTTTCTGCATGAATTCTGAAAGCTATATCTTACTCAGGACCTAACATCTTAAATATATTTGCCAGGAAATAAAGAATTTAAAAGGTCAACTTAACTTAAGCCAGGGAAAGAGTTCAACAAGGCCAATCCATCTACACATTATCTCACCTTTTCTGTATGTATGAGAGTAACACCTGCTGCAACCAGAAGAAGCCGGCTACCATACCAAATATTGACTTCAAAATATCGTCCAGTGTTTCTTAATTACGCCCAGCATGTTTTTGTTCATCCAGTAAGAGGGACGACTTTAGCAGCCCTCTGACAATATCCAGTTGTCCATGCTTCTGAATCCATGTAGGTAAATAGTCTTCCTTCTCAGAACTCATTTTGTGAGGAGTCTTTGGAGGAGGTCACAACAGCGATGCTCCATCTAAAATGAAAGTGTGGGTTCATTTTTATATTGTTCATGCATTCATTCATTCATTCATTCACAATCTTCCAATCATCCAGATGTTCCTTCAGCTAACATTTGTTCATGTAGCCTCTGGGGTAGGCACGTAAGTGAACAAAGACAAAGATGAGGGCCTTGCCCTAAGAGAAAGTTGGGTTTGTCCCAGGCTTGGTTCCCTGAGTCGGTTCATCTCAGAGAGTTCAAAGGCCAGTGAAAGAAGAACCTGAACTTTCTGTCTTTCATGACACCTTCTTTTTCCATCATATTTGCCTTCACCTTATGATACTGGGAAGGAGAGGAGTCTTCTAAACAGAGGTAGATTCATTGTGAAAGTTAGGCTTCAGTTTCCCTTTTCACTTCCAAGCCTTCCAAGATCCCTGGAGGGGGCCTGGCGTAGTGTGTTCTAGATGAGCAAAGAAAGTTTACAAAAAAAAAAGGGGGGGGGATCCAGTTGCTCCTTATGTGTCTCCTGGCAGTGAGAGGGGCCTTCAGTGAGTGCTCGCTCAAGGCGTGGCACTCTGTGGATGTCTCTGGTTCTGTAATGTTTTAAAGTTTTCCTTGTTTGTGGCTGACCCCACTGCTGCTGCCACCCTCTACCCTCTCCGCTCCACCCTTTGCCTCGCCAGCCAAAAAAACTGAATGAAGCAACTGTCAGGGCCCAGATTAAATTTCTCACCAGGCAGAAGCCCCATCCAATTTCTTTTGTACAGACCAGTCTTCTGCACACACGAAGCCTTGGAACATGAAAATGACGAATGGCTTTCCAGCTCAGGAGTCTGCCCTCTCCGTCTTCTGTGTCTTGAGAAGAAGTTTTTAATAATGCAAATCCTGTTCTAGCTTAGATGCAGTTAAGAGTCAATGTGGGAAATTTACCCTGAGACATTTGTAAGCCCTTCTTTAAATTCAAGGCCAGGAGGCCATAGCCACTCTGGTGTATCGGGTGACACCCAGCACAAAGGCCCTAAGAAGAATGCTAAGCTCCCCTGAAACTGTTCGTGTTTCTCTGGAGCACAGCCCTGGTTACTGCCATGAGTGAACAGCCCGCCCTAGCTCTCAGTTCCCTTGAAACCATAGAGGCAGCACTCTGTGGCTTAAATTAAAGGAGAAGCGCTTTGCACAAATTAGCTTCCCTATTGATGTGGTGCATATTACAAAGATCAGTCCTCTTGTTTTTATTCAAATCCATGTGCTGCAATTTTTATTTAATTTAAAACTAAATAAGAGCCAGGATTTGCTAGAAGGAGGGGAAATGCCAAGCCTAATTGAGCCCTGGCAGCCTTCCTGAAGCCACTGCGACTTGGGGACTATGGACTCCTGGGCTACAGAGCCACTGTGCAGAGCTGCTGCTCTCTCAGCAGGAGGGAGGCGAGGGAAGTCCCTGGACAGGTTGTAGGAGCGGACGCTATGTCAGAGAACATTCCTCCTCGAATGTGCTGATTTCTGATAGACTTTGAAGAAGACATTGAAATCCCATTGTGTCTCATCAGGAAAACCAGGAAGGATTTTAACCAGGAGAATGTGACCACAGGGTATGAATTTATACAAAGCTTCGTGCGTGAGCTCACACAGCCCTAACAGCAGCAGCACCCAGGGCTGCCAGGCTTTGCATCTGATGTTCACAGCTCATTCTGTTGTCCACTAGCACTCATTAGCATTCAAATCGCTGCTGGGATCAAAGGATTAAAGAAAGCCATAGACGAAAACTTTAAGTTAAGAAAATTTAGCCATTAAGCATTCATTTTTTCCCCCCTGTGTGGTGAAAAGGCTGCTGTTTACCATTCGGATTTTGTAGAACACTATGCCCCACAGTGCACAGAACACCAGCGTTTGTTCTATAGAAGGAGAGCTTACGAACCTCTGCCAAGACGTAGACCACCTTTCCCAGAGTCTTTTCAGTAAGCCCCCAATCAAGCCATGATGAGAATCCAATCTGAGAGTTTGACCCAAAAATGTACTTATCCAGCTGGTATATCAATGATATACGGGAGGGAACATATATGGGATTCATGAAAGTGAAGAGTGAAGATCGTTGTTTAGGCAGTGCCTAAACGGGAATCTGTGTCCGTGACATTCAAGGCTCGTAGGCTGCCAAGATTGTTCCAGAATGTCGCTCCCCCTCTTCACGGAGGAGCAACACAGGACCCTGCGCTGTTCTTTTGTTTGCTCGGCCCTCCCCGGGTTTGCTGCTGGTTCTTCCCGGGTTGGCTGCCGTCCCTTCCACCTCCGTGGAAGGGCGGTTCCCCCTGGCCACTTTCCCCACTTCCGCAGGGGAGTGGCACACCGCCGGCCGGCTCTCTCGGGGGCTGCACAGGTGTTCCCCTTAGATGTTCCTGGTGCATGTTGTCTCTCTCCTCCTTTATAGTCCTCTTCCACCAATCCCAACTCTGCTACCCACACGCCGAGTACGCTGCTCTCCTCCAATCAGGAGCAAGTCCTACAGTTTATTGGTTGAACTGGAGGCAGCTGTGTAGAAGCTGTTTTCTTCTCTCCCAGCGCCATATTGTGGGAGAGCAGATGCATAGAATAAGTCTTAATTCCAGTAACTTAGTCTAGTCCGGGTTGCTCCCCACACAGAACTATTACCAATCACCATATCTTGACCCTTGAGACCCAAGAGTGTTGTCCTCAGACTACAGCTTTGGTATCCCTTGGGCGGTCCTTACAATACTAAGTAAAAATCTGCATTCTACTCAGGTCCCCAGGTAGTTCATGCGCATGTGTAAGCTGGGGAAGCATGTCCCAGAACATAATCACCATTCTTGGTCTCTGTTCTGAACTTCTTGCTTTAATCCATTCCTCCCACCTCATTCTGTTTTGCTTTAGACCCTCCTAGATGCCAGTCTTGCCTCTTGTTCTTCCATTTGCCATCTGATCAGCATAGCACTGTTTATCTCGTTATTGAATTCCTTCCAGTTCCTTTAGTATGCTGAGATCTTCCCCCATTCACTCATTCTGTCCTTCTGCCTGGAACCCTTTCCACATCCACCCACCTCCACTCTCTTACTCAGTAATTCCTTTTATTCTCTCCATCTCAGCTTAGACATCTCATCCTATTAGAAGCCTTTGGAACTCCTCCGTCTGGGTTGGTGATTGGAATTAGTTTCCATAGCACCCAGTACTTCTCTACTAGCAGTCATCACATTCTTTCATGATTTTCAGTGTGTCTGGGAATAACATGAGGACGAAATGCTTTCCTTTACACATCAGCACCCGCCCAGTACCTGAAAACTGGGTTAACCTTCCACAAGTATCTGGTGGATGAATGGGTGAGTGAATTAATGACGTGCAGCACTGTCCACCCAGTATTCATTCCTACTGCCACTTCAGGACTACCCTGTTCTGTCTGTCAGCTCTGGGAACTTTCTGTACCAGAATTGGCCTGGAATAAGACCAGATGTGCAGCCAGCGCCGCGGCTCACTAGGCTAATCCTCCGCCTTGCAGCGCCGGCACACCAGGTTCTAGTCCCGGTCGGGGCGCCGGATTCTGTCCCGGTTGCCCCCCCTTCCAGGCCAGCTCTCTGCTGTGGCCAGGGAGTGCAGTGGAGGATGGCCCAAGTGCTTGGGCCCTACACCCCATGGGAGACCAGGAGAAGTACCTGGCTCCTGCCATCGGATCAGCGCGGCACGCCGACCGGGGCGGCCATTGGAGGGTGAACCAATGGCAAAAGGAAGACCTTTCTCTCTGTCTCTCTCTCTCCTCACTGTCCACTCTGCCTGTCAAAAAAAAAAACAAAAAAAACAAAAAAAAAAACAAAAAAAAAAAACCAGATGTGCGAGTTCCCTGGGTGGAAGCTAAGCAATGATTTTTAGGGCGGGAGATCAACAAATATAACTTTTTTCTTTTAATAAAAGGAAACATCTTTCACATACTCACATTGGGTTTATAAAGCCCTCCCTGAATGTTGATAACTAAATTTTGGTCATGCTTCCTAAAAAGTAGCATGTTGACTCGAGAATATTTTTCAAGTCTTCACTTGCTTTGTGTTGGAGGGGATGTATTAGTTACCCTATTAAAAGGCTGAGATTTCTTTTTAAATCCTGGAACATTTACATGGACTATGTGATTTGACTCAAGAATCAGGCAAAAGCTTAGGAAAAATATTTCTTTAAAGATACATGGAAGTATAAGGAATGTGTGAGTCTGAGCTCCTCTAAGAGTGACCTTTCTTTCCCTCTCTGTCCCCTGTTCACACTTCCAGAGTGAGGCAGCCAATTAGATACCATCAGACTACCACAAGTTCCCTGTCCAGCCACCTGTTGGCAGCCCTCCTGCCCAGAATCCAGTGTACTCCCACCCTCCCAGGCAACATCCTATGCAAAGAATTAGGCCACTGACTATTCCTTACCCACCCCAGTCCATTAACCAGATAATGGGACACAGGGTCACAACTTTTCCTCCATCAGAGGAGATGAACTTCCACCAAACCCCCATTGCTCTCAGGTGGTGCCTGTTGTGGGCCTGGGGCAGGCATCATTGAGCAAAGAGACTGGAGTACATCTTCTGAGGTCTTCAAATGAGACAGGGTTAATGAGCTTATGCAGGAAATGAGCCACAAAAGTAGTTTAACTAGTGTGTCAAGGAGTCACAGAAAAAGTCATACTGGAAAATGAATAACCATGCATAGCATTGCTACGACAAAGCAGACAAGCAGAGCCGGCCTAAATGAATTGCAGATCCCATTAAGTCCTCCTAGTTTGAAATGCTGAGAGAAAGCAATATGATTATGATGGATTCAGAACATCTGAGAAATAGCTTAGAACGGTGTCTAGGCCATACAGTAGTTTTCTCCTATTATTTTAAGTCAAAGCGTTATCATTCTTCACTTACATCCCAATTAATTTACAAAAAAAATTACCTGCTCTTGCAATTTTAAGCAGCAAATTAGTTTTGCTATTTGGCACACTACCACACTTTTAAAATAGGAACTATTGTTATGGTAAAGTGCAAGGAGGCCTGGCCCAGCTACTTGGAGTTATGTGATTAACCCCTGCCTCTAACATGGGGATAATAATACTTTAGATGCTCACGGTTGAAAACTAAACTAGAAAATATATTTTTAAATGGTTGGTACAGGGATTGTCACCTAAGAGATACTGCAAATGAGAAGTCCCTTTCTTCACCGCTGGTGACAGGACTGCATCAGTGTTGTCGCAGAGAGGGGAGCCGTAGCTCACAAGTGTCCCCAGGAACACATTCTAGCCGACACTGGGGTTTGCATTCTAGAGAAGGGTTGGCAGCCCAGCCCTGGGGGGACACAGTCGGAGACAGAGGCAGGGCAAGGGAGACCTATCTGCAGAAGACCACGCCTGTGGGTCCTCCCTCCGTTCCTCCCTTCAATTAAAGACAGTTTTTGATATTCTATTTTCAGTTCCAATGGTGACTTAACTCCCAACACATCTGTATGAACCAAATTGTCACTCAAAGTACCTGGTTTTGTAAGACAAAGATATTGTGCCCCTCTCCCCTGCGGAACAGATTGCCACGTATGAAATGTCACGGTCTACTTAGACATTGACTTACTGAGTGTGAGAAAGTGGCATGGCTAGGAGAGGACCAGACCCTGCTAGAAATTGGAGTAATGTAGCCAGCGAGAGCAGGCCAGCTTCTTCAGGACACCAAGTCATGACAGGCCACGATTCAGAAAGCTTGTCACCTCCCCCTGGGTTTCAGGGACAAGAGTACAGGAAAACAAATGCCTTTACCATTTAATTCAGGAATGTTCCATGTACAGTTAAGTTTTCCAGGATGTCCAGAGTGAACAAATATCTGACTGACAGTTTTAACCAAATTAACCTGTCCACTGAGGCAAACAAATGAACTGCACTATTTTCCCCTATTTTCTGCCTGAATTTACTAACTAATTGCTTACTCGTTTTGGCATGAGGTAGGAAAAAACCTTAGAAAACCATCAACAAAAGCAAACCAAGTTTAAAAAATTAGTCTATCTGTGCCAGGCACAAATCCTTCTAATTCTGCCCTCAGGTTCTGTGGATAGAATTCAAAAGAAGTCAATAAGATTGACTCAAATAAGTTATGTGTGCAAATGAGCGAGAAGCCGCTCCATTTAAAAATGCCTTGTGCTAAATATCCATAGGGCCGTTAAGTAATTTAGGAATTTTCAGCATTCGCTCTGTGTCTTGGGGAGATTCAAATACCATTTGGTCAACCAGCTCCATCACAAACCAACACAACCTCTACAACTAGGCAGAAGCCCCAGCCCCCAGCCTCCCACTGCTTTTGCCAGGAAGGCTGTGCCAGATGCACCAGGAACCCCCTAGGACCCAAGGTGCCTCCATGAGAGAAGGAGGAGAGACACCAGGGCAAGTCTCCGCCCATAAACCACAGCCCTTCCCTCCCCCTACCAGAATCCAGGCTACCCTCACCGCCCACCTCCCCACATCAGCCTGCACTTTCTTGAACCTGTTCTGAATTCCGCAAGTCAACACGAAAGCAGGAGTGTTACTGTGAAACACCCTCCACTCCTCTCAGCCAGGACTGTGGTGAGCTAGAGCTAGCCTTCCTCAACAGATATCTTCCGAGTTTGCTTTCTTCCTGGCATAAAGTTCATTCTGGCTGCTGGAGAAGAAGGGAGTTTGGACATGCAGATCATTGTAGGTTAGGGCTGCTGCAGGCTGGCAGGCATGGAAGGAGGCTGGGAAAGAGAAAAATGAAGACCTGAGAAGCCCTTGATGCTGGAGAAAGGCAAAGAGCGAGAGCAAAGGCAGAGAAAGAGTTGGGGAGAGGCTAAAGAGTTGGGCAAGAAGCTAAGCACCTTTTTGAAAATCTTGTCTGGAAGGGGTGCTGCTCCTCCACCTGGTGGTTCAGCTGTAACCAGGTCCTTTTGTCTGATGACTTTGTAACTCCCTAACGATGAAGATTCTGTAAATGATGAGCCAGCAGTATTGGCATCACCTGGCAACTTGCTAGAAGCACAGATCCTCTGGCCTATTCCAGATCTCCTGGGTCAGGCACTCCAGGAGTGCAGCCCAGCCTTCAGAGGTTGAGCAAGTCTTACAGGTTGACTCTGATGTAGCTAGAGTTTGGGAATCACTTCCTGATTTGTGTTCAGCCAGTGGGAGGGTGAAGTGAGCTGCAGAGGGAACAGCTGCTCCTTCCAAGTCTTGGCCCAGGAGAGGAAATCACAAGGTACAGATAACTCCTCCTCCTGCGTCACCTCTGAGGGTCAGAGCCATCACAACATCTAGCTGCAAGAGATGCTAAAAATGTATTTATGTAGTTATAGCAGTACACCATGGACCAAATTAGAATAAGCTTTTGCCAACCCAGCTCTCTGCAGTAGGAATATTGCCATCTTTTTTTTTTTTTTTTAGATGTATTTTATTTATTTGAAAGAGTTACTGAGAGAGGTAGAGAGCGAGAGGCCTTCCATCTGCTGGTTCACTCCCCAGATGGCCACAACGGCCAGAGCTGCACCGATCCGAAGCCAGGAGCCAGGAGCTTCTTCTGGGTCTCCCATGTGGGTGCAGGGGCCCAAGGACTTGGGCCATCTTCTACTGCTATCCCAGGCCATAGCAGAGAGCTGGATTGGAAGAGGAGCAGCCAGGACTAGAACTGGCACCCATATGGGATGCCAGCGCTTCAGGCCAGAGCGTTAACCCATTGCGCCACAGCGTCGGCCCCAAGAATATTGCCATCTTTTATGACTTTGCTCCACTGAGAAAAAACAGTTCCAGGTCTGAACTAGGGTTGATCAATCCCCGCAACTATTGACATGTGAGGAAGGACAATTCTTTGTTTCAGAGGCTGCCTTGTACATCACAGGATGTTTAGCAACATCCCTAGCCCCTCACTTCTAGATAACAATATACCTTCAACCCCTACCCTTGCAGGAGCCATAGATGATTCCAGACAGTGCCAGATATTCCCTTATGAGCAAAATCACCCAGGTGGAGAACCACTGGTTTAAGCAGGAAATTTATAAATTGACCTTTGAAACACAACCCAGCCAAGTACTAGGTGCTGCCCGCAGAATGTTGATTTTCTCCAGTTATCCTTTCTCTTGAAACCTTCTGTTGAAGAGTTCAGCGAGTAGTAAGGATTCTTCCACAGCTTACTACCACACTCACCTTACCTGCATAAAAATGAACTTCCGAAGCTGGAGGCATCTATGCATGTTGACTTCAGAGCTGAGACAGAGCTAATCCTATTTACAATTACACTTCCTGGCTGCCCAGGGCTTCCCAAAACAAACATATATATATAAACACTGAAGTTATGTTACATTCCTCCTCAATAGCCTTAAGTTTAAATGATTCAAGTTCAGGAAGAAAAATGAAGGAAAGAATGTTCTGCTTGTCTAACACAGACTTAGTTACCAGAAAAACTCAATTTATTTTTGAATGAAGGTTTTCCTACTGAAAACAATCTGTTGGCTTCACATCCATGTGATAAAATGATGTTGAACTGAAAATGGAGCCATGTAGCAAGGTTGCACTATCCTAGAAAATGTGTTTTGCGACAAGACTAACATTTTTGCTGGAAGTAGTTACCCTCTGCAAAGTCATGGGACTTTAGCAAGGGTAAAAGCAAGACGGAAGTCAACTTTAGACCCCAACAGCCTTGATTTGCCAGACTAATGATAAGAATGGGTTAAATCTTTGGAATCAACCCCCTCACAGTACTTGGAGTGAAAGGAAAGGAAGGGATTGCAATGGATTACATCCCAAACTGGACAACAGGCAGAAAAAGAAAGGACATTTCTTGTAAGGGATGGATCAGTTTCTCAGGGACATTTCTGCATCCCTGCCCATCTACTTTTCATTTCCTCTGGGTTCCAGTTGTGCTTTCAAATGCAAAAATGACCTTTCCTTCATCCACTCATTCATGCATTCATCCAATGCTTAAAGAGTGCCTACCCCAGAGGCCTCAAACAGGCAGGGGAAGCCACAGAAAATGTGAGGAACCAGGGGCCAGCGCTCACCAAGCTCATGCTCAAGTAGAAAAAGACATCTTGAAGATTAAAAACTAAACGTGGTCATTTCAGATGGAGGTAACTGCAATGAAGGACAAACACAAAGGAGCTGGGTGGAGTGGGGGCTTTGATGGGAAGGTCAGGGCAGCTTTCTGAGGACCAATGTGAGGGAGCAGCCCGGAGAAAGCCTGGGAGAAGCACTTGTGGGGAGGGAGGAGCACCACAGGGTGGAGGAGCAGCGAGTACAAAGGCCTTGGGGCAAAAATAAATGTGGCATCTTCCTGCACTTTGCAAGCTCCAAACTATCTTCCCATCTTCCCAGTCTCTCCAGTAAAACTTAACTTCTCCTCTGAAGTCTAATTTTATATCCAACCACCCAGTCAACCTCTCCATTTAGAAGACCAACATGTATCTCAGATTTAACATGGCTGGCATCCAATGCTTGAGTGTTTCCTATGCAACCAAACATGCTCTTTTGTCAGCTTTCCTCGATTCTTTCAGTTGCCCCTACCTTGAGTTCTCCAATTCTCTCCTTAAACTTAGCAACCTTTGTTGTACACCTGCCATGCCGCCACTCTGGCCTGATTTACATTCTCTTCTTGCCTGGGCTAAGGAGGCAGCCTCCTCCCTAGGCTCCTACCTCCAGTTTGTACATCTGTTTTCCATATTAGACCAGAGGTACTCTTTTAAGCAAGGAACAGATCATATCATTATTTTGCATGAAACCTTCCTAAAGTTTTCCATCTCAAAATAAAATTCGAAAGCCTTGCTATTCAAAACTCTGGCATCATCTGTTTCCATTAGTTCTATGGCGTTATCTCCCAGCACTGCTTCCCACCCCAGCCACTCCAGCCTCCTTACTGCTGTTTAAACTTGCCAGGTATATCCTTGCCTCAGGGCTCTGCACCTGCTATATCCAAAGGTGAACAGATGCCTACATGGCTTCTCCCTCTATTCATCTCTTTGCTCAAATGTCACTTAACCAGGGTGGCATTCCTAACTCTAATATCCCACCTCTCACATAATATTATCTCTGTCCCTTTACCTTACATAACTAACCAGGAAGCACTTTTCAGATCTGTCTCTCTTGCTGCTAAACCCTGAGATGGAAAGAATGAATGCATGGATGAATGAATGTGTGAATGTCACCATTTCATGTCCAGAGGACCTGAAACCTCTGCAGTAGTTATATTTAAAAGCATTTACTGGATTTCATGTTCTGAGTACTATAGAAGGTATAAGGACTGTGACAAGGAAGATGTAATTCCAGCCTTTTAAATGATTAAGAGTTGGGGGAAAAGAACAGAAAAACTGAACTACTGCTTCATCTCAGACTATGATTTAATAATACAAGTGGCATGAGCAATATGTTTTATGAGATTTCTAAGAACAATGTGGCCCAAAGTATTCTGGGAAAACTTCATGAGAGTGGAATGGAGGTAGAGATGTGGCTCAAGTGGGTAAGGTCTGGAGACACCTGTAAGAAAGGCAGAATCTCAGAAGTGAAATAAGGGGGTTGGTAGTAGGGTCAACTCACAGGAGCAAGAGTAGCAATTATTTATGGGAAGAGAGGAGACTGCCTTGCTTATGGAGGTTTTCAGTGGAGACGAGGAAGTCACTGGGAACCATGGAGTGACGTTCTGGCTGGAGAGTTCCTAACAGACTGTGAGTAGACTTAACAGTTATGCAGCATCATGACCTCATAAAGCTGGGTTTTCAGCAAATCATTCTGAGGTTCAGGGGCTGGATAGTCTGGAAGGAGGAGATGATGGACATTGTGAAGCTAAAACTAGAGTGTCGGTCAGGGGCACAGTCAAGGCATGTGGTGGTGGCCCTTGAGCCAACAAGGAACAGTGAGAATAGATCACAGAACTCTTGGCTCTCAACATAAGGCTTTTAGATCTCAATAAACAACAAAGTGGCAGAAACTAAACTTGCAGAAACAATGACTCAATCATTACATTAAGCTGGGAGATGTCTATCACTTTTCCATATGTAATCCAGAGTAGCAGTAAAGAATCAGAAAATTCATCCATTCATTAATTTGTTCAACAAATATTTATTGATCACTTATTTTCGACTGAACATTGCTTTAGATGTTGTGGATAAACAGGGCTTGTCAATTAAAATATACTGTAGTAAGTGCTCAGATCAGCTAACATGGATTGTGCTAAGAATGAACATAAGGCAGCCTAATTGAGGGCCAGGGGTCAGAGGAGACTTGATAAAGAAAGCATTGCCACAGCTGAGCTCTGAAGATCAGCTGGAATGAAGTGAAGTTTGAGTGAGGGTTATGGGTGAAAGACTTAGAGAAAACTTGGATGAGAAAAAACGATTCAGACAGTCAACCATTTATGGAGAGGCCTCTGCTACCCTCTCCTTGACTTCAGTGCCTTCCACGCTGCACGTCTGACAGTGGCCACAATCTGAGTCCTTATGAGGTCATGAAGCGTAGCAGTCTTACCTTACTCTTCATCTGACTGTGCTTTCAAAGCATCCTCTCTTGCACCTTATTCAGCTCTTCAGAGCCATTTTTGTAGAACCATGAGCACAGGAAGAGAGGAGCCCAAACATTCTTATCACTGCATTCTCACTGCTTCATGGATAAACCTTAGCATGTAGTGAGCACTCAATAAATATTTATAGTTTTTCCTATTGCTTTGCCTCTTTCCAAAAGATGCCCTAACAGGTACTTACAGTCTTGTGATTTAAATGTAGTTGTGTCTGACCTTCACCTATTCAGAATATATTTGCAAAGTCATAATTGATTAAAAGTTTCAGTTTGCTCTTTTTTTTTTTTTGACAGGCAGAGTGGATAGTGAGAGAGAGAGAGAAAAAGTCAGTTTGCTCTTTAAAGATAAACAGGAAGCTGCACATTTTCTGCAGCTGGGGTCTTTTGCTAGAAAGCCTTTAGTGGTTCAATAATTTTCTATTGTTGGGAATCAAACATCAACATAATTAACATCAGAATCCCTTAGGGAAGAATCTTAAATGAAACCACATTTAATTGCAGGTAATTCCTTTATTCTCCATGATACTAACTTTCCAATTGAGTATATGAAATATGCCAAAACTCTACAAAATAAATTCATTAAAAATTAAATAGTGTAACCTATCAGTTCCCAAAAGTATAGAATTATTTCAACTGGTTGACCAAAGCAAGGAGAAAAAGAAACGTAAATACAAAAGGTCAAAATACCCTTAAAACAAAATACATGTTTTGACAAGTTCTGTATTTCCTGGGTTTCTAGGGGAAATGTCATATATTCTTTGAAAATAATGTTTTGTTAAAAAGGAAATCCTAAGTCAGTATTAATTTTCTTTTTTAGTATTTTGCTGATAGTCTAAATAGTTTGTTTCAATCCTAAATTCCTGATTACTCAAATCCATGGTGTTAAGAAGACAAGAACTGTATGCACAGAGCCTCTAAATAGGAGGTAATCAATACATGTGTATTAAATGAAGCAATGAATGGCCATTGATTTGACATTTATCTAGGCTCTGATTGTGTGAGAAGTAATTTGTAGAGTCATAAAGGATGGATAGGACATAGGCAGTGGTTCATCCTGGTGGAGTTGTGGATTAGCTTCACTTTGTCCGCTCAGCACCCTTGCCATTCTCGCAGCCATGTTCCAGAGCTGCCACACCATCTCACGGAAGGCATATGCCATGTGTGCCACATGTGACCAAGACAATGGACAGCTGATCCTTGCTTTAAAACACCCTGTTCTTTTAGGTGGTCATCATGCCAAGAAGGCATCCTTCTGTCTAGGAGTTTGGCCCTAGCCTTGTTTCTTAACCTGCATGAGGCCAGGGCTGTACTTTTCCATTTTTTTTCCCAGAGATCTTTATGTATAAATATAAGGTTGTCCTATAAATATAGAGATCTTTGTATGTAGGCTATATATATTTTCAGAAGTCAGAATAACATATATTTTGGGCATATTTTAAACCAAGAGCTTGTCCTGTATAGATAATTTAGATTTAGGAGCATAGTTATGCTTGTTTAACACAATAACAATACATTATTAAATATACTCAGGAAGATTAATGATTGCTTACTTCCTTGCCCTTGATAACCAGCATGAGAGTTTTCAGTGAGCGTGGCATGGTAAATGCCTATCATTTCCTACAAAAACTAAAAGTAAAAATCCCCACAAATATCTATAGCAATAAGAACCAATACTTAGAGACTCACGACCTCATGTCTGACATCACCTTATTTGAGGTAAAGCTGCCTATTGACACTTGTAGCAATATGAACTTGAAGAAAACAAAAAGATTAAAAAATCACCTTCTATTTCTAATTTTATGCTACCTTTTAAAAATATTTATTTATTTGAAATGCAGAGTTACAGAAAGACAGAGGAAGAGAGAGAGAGAGTGCCGCGGCTCACTAGGCTAATCCTCCACCTTGCGGCGCCGGCACACCAGGTTCTAGTCCCGGCCGGGGTGCCGGATTCTGTCCCGGTTGCCCCTCTTCCAGGCCAGCTCTCTGCTGTGGCCAGGGAGTGCAGTGGAGGATGTCCCAAGTACTTGGGCCCTGCACCCCATGGGAGACCAGGGTAAGTACCTGGCTCCTGCCACGGGATCAGCGCGGTGCGCCGGCCGCGGCAGCCATTGAAGGGTGAACCAATGGCAAAGGAAGACCTTTCTCTCTGTCTCTCTCTCTCTCTCACTGTCCACTCTGCCTGTCAAAAAAATAAAAAATAAAAAAAAGAGAGAGAGAGAGAGGTCTTTCATCCGCTGGTTCACTCCCCAGATGGCCACAATGGCCAGAGCTGCATCTATCTGAAGCCAGGAGACAGGAGCTTTTTCCAGGTCTCCCACATGAATGCAGGGGCCCAAGGATTTGGGCCATCTTCTGCTTTCCCAGGCCACAGCAGAGAGCCAGATTTGAAGTGGAGCAGCTGGGACTCGAACCAGTGCCCATATGGGATGCTGACAATATAGGTGGCTTTATCCTCTATGCCACAGCGCTGGCCCCTATGCTTTCATTAAACACTGGCAGGAACTTTACCTTGACCTACAAACTCGCTCAGATGTAGAAGTCAGTTGCAAGACTGTTTCAGTTCTCGGTGCCTAATGACACCATTTATGTTACCTGGAGAAGATTATTAAAATAGTCTTCAGGCAATAGGCATTTAGCTTGGTAGTTAAAGCACCCACATCCCACACCAGAGTGCCTGGATTCAATACTTGACTCTGAGGCCGGCGCCGCGGCTCACTAGGCTAATCCTCCGCCTAGCGGTGCCGGCACACCGGGTTCTAGTCCCGGTCGGGGCGCCGGATTCTGTCCCGGTTGCCCCTCTTCCAGGCCAGCCCTCTGCTGTGGCCAGGGAGTGCAGTGGAGGATGGCCCAGGTGCTTGGGCCCTGCACCCCATGGGAGACCAGGAAAAGCACCTGGCTCCTGGCTCCTGCCATCGGATCAGCGCGGTGCGCTGGCCGCAGCGTGCCGGCCGCGGTGGCCATTGGAGGGTGAACCAATGGCAAAGGAAGACCTTTCTCTCTGTCTCTCTCTCTCACTGTCCACTCTGCCTGTCAAAAAAAAAAAAAAAAAAAAAAAAAAAAAAAAACTTGACTCTGGCTCCTGGCTCCTGACTCCAACCTCCAACCTCCTCTCAGTGCAGATCCTGGGAGGCAGCAGTGATGACTCAAGTAATTAAGCTCCTGCAACCCCAGGGGAGATGTGGATTGCATTGCCAGCTCTTGGCTCTGGTCCAAGCCCATCGCTGGCTGTTGCATTTGGAGAGTGAATCAGCAGATGGAAGCACTTTCTCACGCTCGCTCGCTCTCTCTCCCACTCTGCTGCTCATAAATAATTTTTTTCAATTAAAAAATATCCCCAAGGATTAATCCCCAAGGATTAATTCCGAAGGGTTAATCTTGTCCGCAGCTGGGTCTGAATGCATGAACACCCTTGGTAGCGACACTTTTCTTCTTGAAAATCCATCTCGAGTATTCAGAATTTCTGATGTACGAGAACTTTTTTATTAATATCTACTTCAAATGTTATCTTCCTTATCTTCAGGCCATTTCCTTGTCTACATAGAGATTTAGAATAATCTCCTTCCTCCATTACACTTTGTTCCTTGAAGCTATTTTATAATCAGAATACATGTTCCTCTTTCTGAGGCTTCCTTGTTTCAGGCAAAATGTGTCGAGTCTGTAGTCTAATCCTCTGGATCTTGTGTTAGGCCATTTGTCTCTTGTATATTCTGAGCATGGAGATTAGAAAGGAGCATTATATTCTGCTAATGACAACCAGGATAGCTATTGTTTTCCTCATCCTGTGTTTTATCCAATTTTTAAAATGGTTCTTAATCTATAAATAAAGATTTGGAAACCTAGATGATTCAGTAAATACTACAAAAACTGAATTGCTGTTATTTTATATATGTGATTTAAACCTTCCTAAGAAAACAACCAATCACTACCTCTTTGACTTGTACTTGCTGTCATTATAAATCTTTATTTGTCCTGTTACACAGCACAATAGGGACCCTTACTATCTGGCAATTCCTGAGTTACCCAGGAGAGACCTTCCACTTACCTCCTTTCCTTTCACTACCTGTGTGCTTTTAAAAAAGAATCAAGAACAACAACAACAAACATGTATTTTTAAGTTTATTTGGAAGGCAGAGTAACACGCAAAAGGGGAGAGACAGAAAGAAAAAGAGATCTATCTGCTGCTTCACTCTCCAGATGGCTGCAAGAGCCAAGGCTGGGCCAGACCTGAGCCAGGAAGCGGGAACTCCACCTGCGTCTCCCACAGGGTGCAGAGCCCGAGCACTTGGGCCATCTCTGCTGCTTTCCCAGGTGCCTTAGCAGTGAGCTGGATCTGAAGGGAAACAGCTGGGACTCGCATGGACACTCCTATGGAAAGGCTGTAGCTTACCCTGCTGCACCACAACACCAGCCCCTACTACCAGTGCTTGTATTTATTTTTCTTGAAAATCTATATCTCTGTTTTTCTAAGTGTCATCATACTTTTATTTGAAGTTCTATGAGACAATTTTTTACTAGTTCTTACAAATATATTAGATTCATAAAAATTAATTAGCATATTGTTATTAAAGAAGAAAAGATGAAACGAGGAAAGAAGCTGATTTTAGTAACTTAATTTTATGAAGTAGAATTTGCGAAAGTAGAGACTCAATCTAGAGTAATTTTTAAATGCCTATTATCAATTTTCAGTGATCTCTAAGCTTCATTTTTCCTGATGTCTGACATATTTTCTTTTTAAAAAGTAGTTATTTCTGGAAAGATTTTCTGTAGCTATGAGCAATATTATTTTAGAATTTTATGGAAAGATAAAAGGAATAGAATATCTGAAACAAGTTTGGAGATGAAAAATAAATTTGAAAGAATCATTCTATGGAATATTAACGTTTACTTAGTAGCCAAAATAATCAAGACAGTGCTCTATTAGAGGAGGGATAGACACAGATCCATGGTGCCAAATATAGAACTCAGAGAGAATCCCACACAAACATATCCAACTGATTTTTGACAAAAGTCCAAAACTATTTAATGGAGCAATTAGACACTCATAGGTGGGGAAAAAAATGAGCCTCAACCTAAACTGCTCTCCTTATGCAAAAATTAACTCAAGATGATGACAGATTTAAATGTAACTTATAGAACTGTAAAACTCCTAGAAAAAAAATAGGAGAAAATCTTTGGAATCTAAGATAACACAAAGAGTTCTGAGACTTGACTCCAATAGTATGATTCATAAAAGGGAAAATCAGCAAATCAGATTTCATCAAAACTAAAAATGTAGGCTCTGTAAAAGACTATGTTAAGAGGATGAAATGACAAGTGGGAGGAAATATGCTTGCAAACTGTATATCCAACAAAGGACTGTAATCTAGAACATAAAAAGAACATTGAAAGCTCAACAGTCAAAAACCCTACCAATCCAATTAGAAAGTGAGAAAAAGATATAAAGAGCTATTTCACTCAAGAGGATATATAGATGATAAGCACATTAAAAAATATTCAACATCGTTGGCCATCAGGAAAGTGCAGATTAAAGCCATGATAAGCTATCACCACATACCTATCAGAATAGGTGAAACAAAAAATAGTGGCAACACCAAATCTGGTAATGATTCAGAGAAATTGGATCACTTTATATTGCTGGTAGCAATGCAAAATAGCCACTCTAGAGAACATTTTGGTAATTTCTTTAAAAACCAAATATGCAAATACCACAGTCCTGGGCATTCTTATATGAAAACTAACATTCACACAGAAAATTGCATGCAAATTTCAGCAGTTTTATATGTAATGGCCCAAACTGTAAACAACTCTCATGTCCTTCAAGGATGTGCGTACAAACTGTGCAACTTCATTAACATGGGATGCTACTCAACAACAAAAAGGAACAGGCTTTTGATATAAGGAGACTTCAAAAAGTTCATGGATGGAATTCAATGATACGTTTATTTTGGTGCCAAAAATAAGCTTTGAAATCCTAGCATAGTTTTCTCACAATACACATTTTTCATGAACTTTTTTGAAGACCCCTGATACATCCAATACCTGGGATGAAAATACAGAAAATTGTGCTGAGAGCAAAAAGGCAATTCTAAAAGGCTATATACTGGATGATTCCAAAGCCAGCACATTCTTGAAATGACAAAATTGTACAAATGGAGATATCAGATGACTGATTGCCAGGGATTCTGGAGGGAGTCTGTGGGAGGGAAATCAGAGTGACAGTACAAGGGACAACATGAAGGATGCTTGTAGTGATGGAAATATCCATATCTTCCTGGTGCCCATGGCTGTATTCTGGGAAAAAGACTTTGCTAAGGTTCTGCGTATAAACTGAGGATGGCCCCCAGTTTCATTCTGGGGAAACTGAGGAAGAGTACACAGTAATGCTCTCTATTATATCTTACAATAGATCTATCTTTTACAATTATTTATTACAAAAGATTTATTTTTTAAATTTATTTAGAAGGCAGAGTGACACACAGAAGGGGAGACCCTGAGAGAGAAAGAGATCTTCCCTAACGTATGCACCTACAATCACTTGAAAATACCCGTTTAGTTTAAAAAGTAATTGTGGGGCCCGCGCTGTGGCATTGCTGGTAAAGCCACAGCCTGCAGTACCCGGCATCCCATAGGGGTGCTGGTTCAAGACTCACCTGCTCCTCCTCTTCTGATCCAGCTCTCTGCTATGTCCTGAGAAAGCAGTGGAAGATGGCCCAAGTCCTTGGCCTCTGAACCCAAGTGGGAGACCTGGAGGAGGCTCCTGGCTCCTGGCTTCAGATAGGCCCAGCTTCAGCCGGTGTGGCCCTCTGGGGAGTGAAACAGTGGATGGAAAAATTCTCTTTCTCTCTCTTTGCCTCTGCCTCTCTGTAACTCTGCCTTTCAAATGCACAAGTAAATCTTTCAGAAAAAAAAAAAGAAAAAAGAAAAGATGTCATTTAGAAAACACAGTGGGCAGGGCCAGCTCCGTGGCACAGTAGGTTAATCATATCGGCATCCCTCATGGGTGCCGGATCTAGTTCTGGCTGCTTCTCTTCTAATCCAGCTCTCTGCTGTGGCCTGGGAAAGCAGTGGAGGATGGCCCAAGCCTTGGGCCCCTGCACTCGCATGGGAGACCAGGAAGAAGCTCCTGGCTCCTGGCTTCAGATCTGAGCAGCTCCCTGTGTTGCGGCCATTTGGGGAGTGAACCAATAAAACGAAGACCAGTCTCTCCCTCTCACCGTCTGTTACTCTGCCTCTCAAATAAATAAATCAAATCTTTAAAAAAAATAGTGGGCAACAACATGCCCACATTTTAAGGAAACAACACATAAACAGAGATATTTTTTATTTTTTTAAAGATTTATTTATTTATTTGAAAGTCAGAGAGAAGAGATAGAGAGAGAGCGAGAGAGAGAGAGAGGGCTTCTATCCACTGGTTCACTCTCCAGATGGTTGCAATGGCCAGAGCTGGGCCGATCCGAAGCCAGGAGCCAGGAGCTTCTTCTGGGTCTCCCACACAGGTGCAGGAACCCAAAGACTTGGGCCATCTTCTACTGCTTTCCCAGGCCATAGCAGAGAGCTGGATCAGAGTGGAGCAGTCGGGTCTCAAACTGCTGGCATTGCAGGTGTTGGCTTTACCCGCTATGCCACAGCGCCCACCCTGGATACTTTTTAAAAATAAAACAAAAAGTACTTGTGATTGCAAATTGTAATTATCATTCCATTGAAATGAGAATGAGACATGCAAGATTTTTTTTTCCTCCTGGTGTCCCCTGCAAGGTTTGCGAGGAGCCATCGCATTTGCCTTAGCCATTCGGAACACAGGATCTCAGCCCAAGCAAATGATGTTCACCACCACCCTGCTCCTGGTGTTCTTCACCGTCTGGGTGTTCGGAGGTGGAACGACCCCCATGCTGACTTGGCTTCAGATCCGGTGAGTGGCACTGTTTAGCAAAGGAAGTTGTTACAGAGCTTGGCTGTGCTGTTCTACTTGTGGTGTTGTTGACTTGGTCAAGAGTGCAATGGCATATCTGTACCCTAACTTGCCCTTGGGGCAAGCTGACCTTCATTACCAAAGGGAAGCAGTATGACCTAGCACCAGCCACACTGACTTTTGCTATGTACAGTGTGTTCCTAGAAATGGATTTGTCTACCTATTAATTCTCCTAGTTAATAGTATTTGAGTATAATAAGTATGCTATGGAGTTTACAAAAATAAGTAGGACACAAATATTGTCCTTAAGGTACAGTCCAATAAGGTTTGATACTAAAAAAAATGCTGGAATACCTAGGAGAAAGTGAATGCTTTGTTTTTAAATCTTTGTCTTTTAAATCTTAAATTTAAGATAGAAATAGGAATACAGACAATGCTTAAACCTATTTGGTTGTTCAATCATATGTTTAGCCAAAGGGATGCTATAGATGTAAGTTAGATACTTTCTCACAGGAAATGGAGGTCAAGGCTTCAGTTAGGGTTGCTCTAATAAACAGTGCCTGGAAGGTAATTACCATACACATGAAGTATGGGGGTAACAGATTAGTGACAAAGGTGGGTGATAAAAGCTGGTACCTGCTGTGAGAATGGATAAAACTATTTTAGAACGTTGTCTTTATTTAAATGTTTCTGAGACCTGGGTCCTTATTTTTATTTTCCAGAAGGTACCAGTGCTTTAAGCAAGCAGCATTTTATTTCCTCAAATCCATTTATTTTAGTGATCATGCACTTGCCATTCACCCTTGGTAAGACAGGTTCCTACCCTTGGCATCTGATGGGAAAAGATCCCCCGGAATGGCAAGAGACTTTGAAGACGATTCTTACACCTAAGGGCTCTATTATCCCAGTACCTCGTATCGTGTTTGGCACATGGTAGGACTGAATAAATAATTCATGAGAAATTAAATAGATAGAACCACAAATGTAAAGTTTTTGTGAAATACTTTCTAATAATTTTCTATACATTTGAAGAAGAGGAAGCAGAAGCAGGAATCAGAGGCTTAGTATAAGAAAGCTTATGTTTAGCAGGCCAAGAGGCTATGCATTAAACTGAATTCAAGGGGAAAAAAGGACTTCCAGAAGTACTGTGAATATCGCTACACATATAAAAGGGCTCTGACTAAAGGTGAATAGAGAGTGTTTCGAAATGCTTGTTGAATTATGTCCTGGGTATATAAATGTGGCCTGCAATTTCTCTCACAGTGGTGGCTGCCTATCGGCTCCTATGGATGAGTACACATATTGCATTAAACTCGATAGCATGGGGTCCCCTGTGATCTGTTAGGGAAGATTGTAGTAGGTTCAGGTTTCTGGAAAATAAAATTCAGTAGGTGAATCCATACATGGAACAATGTAGTCTTGGAAAGCAAAAATTAGAAGATGCCAATCCCTACAACATAAAACTATTGAATTGCCCATTAAGTAAATTAGAATTTTCAGGACATAAAATAGTGATATCAACATATTCTTAAAATAAAAAAAAATATAATTTGATTTATACTATTTCTTTCTTTACTCTAAAAAGAGTAACTCTCTTCCTAACTCTTGCAGTGAGAGATTTTCCAAAGGCATCCATTGACTTCAAATAGGTGTCATAAGTTTATTTATTTCTTTAAGAGGGAGAGAGACAGAAAGAGACAACCAAAGGGTCGGAGGTCACATTCACTGGTTTCACTGGTTCACTGCCCAAATGCCCACAGTGCAACCAAAGCCAGGAGCCATGAATGCAATCAGGGACTCCCTTGTGGTGGCAGGGACACACCTACTGGAGTCGTCACTGCTGCCTCCCAGGGCGCACATTAGCAGCAAGCTGGAGTCAGGAGCCACAACCAAGAATGAAACCCAGGGGCACAACATGGTGTTGTCTGGTCACAGAATGCCCCAGTAGGAATTGGCTGTAGATAGCCCCACTGATTCAGAAACTCGAGGGGGGAGAGGGTAAAGGCAGGGCTCTGATACACTTTAGGAAAGGAGCTGAGAGATTCAAACCTGTTGAGCAGTACGATCATCTCAGTTGGGGTATATAAATCTGAAGATAAGACCAAAACCCAGTCAGAGAGACCAGAGACCCATGTGGGAGGAAACCAAAGTGGAAAAACTTAAGTTCATAGACCAGAGTGCCCGGGAAGTAACTCGGGCAGACAGAACACAAGGCAGCAAGGACAAGACCAAGAGCTCTCACACTCGAGTGAGCATCAGAACCACCCGGAGGGCACATTAAAACCCAAATTGCTGGTGCCTTGCTCAAGTTTCTGATCCAGTAGGTCTGGGTCAAGGCCTGAGAACTTACATTTCTATGACATTGCAGGAAATGCTGGTGCCACTGGTCTCAGGACCATACGTTGAGAACCACTGGTTGAGACTGCCTGTGCCCTGGCAGGGGTAGGAACGGAGTACTGCCAGATTTGGCTGGAGTAGCCCAGGGCCAGGCACCCCTGAGTCTACAGTTTAGATCCCTCAGTTCCTACACTAGAGGGAGGCAGGGCTCACTTTAAGAAAGAAGGACAGGACCACAAGTTCATGTGCACACACACACACACACACATGATATAAACTTGGCTCAACTATGTTATAGTGATACCACTGTCCTGTCATGGTTTATAATGCTATCAATGGACTTCTCAACTCCATTATAGCTTTTAAACTCAGTTGCCCATCAGTTAGGCTATATTCAGCAAGGCTTTGCTTGTTTACCCAGCAGCTGTCATGTCAGTTCTTTCCATAAAGTAGCCAAATATAAATAAGTTGAAGTTGTAATAAAATGACACAAATGGAGAAATCAAAGGGCATGGAAGGCAAATGTGATTTGAAATGAGCACAAATGTCCTTGCTTGGAATATGATTTGTTTAGACACTTCACATGACCTGCCTTACTTGATTCTACATATTTCTCTTAAAATATTACGTATTTACTTGAGCTTGTTTTTTATCCTATAAAATTTTCCATTCAGTCACCAACTACCACCATAAGATGCAAATAAAATGTTTTGTATAATGCATACATCGATAGCATTCATATAAATTGTACTGTGATGGAAATGACTTTAAAACAGCAATGAATTCACTCTTGGAGAAACTCAAGATAATCTTTATATGTGAAACAAGGTCTCCATTGATTAAGTCTTATTTAAAGCACCCTTCAAGTTTCTAGTCTTGCGTCTGCTTAATCTTCTTTTAGAAAATAAAATTAAAACATTTGGAATTCAGCATTTGAAATAAATCGGACCTTTGTTTCTTAAAATTCTAGAGAAAAAGAAAAGACTCCTCCAGCAATTTTTTTGGAGGTTTTCCTGCAAAAGACAGCAGAATGGTTTCTTGATAAGAATCCAGATATCCTCCCTTCTGCAGAATACATTAACACAGGCAGTGAGGGAAGCCCAACCCACAGTCTCCAAGGAGCGCGCTACTGTGAGCCAGGAAACAAAGGCCATCAAAGGTGGCAAGCCCTGCCCTGCAGAGGCCAGTACACAGGACCGCTGGCCTCAGGATCACACACACTTACAAATAAACATCAAACCCCCACAGGGTGCTGCTCCCTTGCTGGCAGTGTCCCTGGTTATTAACTTTTGGATGGTTACCCTATGCTTGGTAGGGCACCACGTGGAGCTAACAATCTTTCTGCAAATAGTGCCTAACTTTCCTGGGCGCCTCCAGATAAGAATATTGGACTCAGCCCCTCAAAATGTCTGAACATTCTGAGTACAGAAGAACTTGTCTCCCAGATGGCATTACAAAGTGCCTTCAACCAGGTGACCTTTCCAGTCTCCAGACTGTGGCTTCAAAAGAATAATACCCAGCTTTCTTCTACTGAGTTCTTATTCTGTGTTGGATCTTAGATATGGAAGTGCAAGGTGCGTAACCTTTCAGTGTCTCGGTCTCTAATCTATAAAATGGGAATGATGAGAGAAGCTACCTGAGGCCTAGCAAAGGTCTGGGTGAAGGTGCAGGTCCAGGGTCATTACCACTGTTGGCTGCAGAATCACACTCTCCTCACCCAGGCAGCCTCAGCACAAGGCCTGCACACCCAAGCAGTGTATGCTTCTCCACTCTGAATAATGAGCTTATTCTTGATGCCTGCAATTTACCTTGATTAAGACATCCTCTAGGGGGAAAAAGAGATGTACTTTCATAACCAAGACAAGCCTGTTAAAAACAAACACAGGAAATCTTCATCCATCGTGAGTGACTGGGCGGACTTGCTCAGGCAACACAGAAATTCCTCAGTGCGGATTTTCTCTTTGACCTGGAGCAATTAAAGGTAAACAAAGACAGCCTCAGTCTAAAGTAGCCAAGAAGGGAAATGTGTATTTCTCAATGATAGGAATTCAGACTTAAAAGAAATTGTCATCTATACCCTATCTCCCAGCATCGTCAGGACCCCAAGCCATCCTGCCATTGGCCTTCACCCAGAATCAACCACCCCCCACTCCAAATTTGCACATACTGGCCTGTGTCCATTGCAGAGTGAATAACTTTTAAATAGTGCAATTATTCTAGCACCATCAATATTTCAATTAAATGTTTAAATTCAATTGTTGGTGTATGACCAAAAACCATCCTGGAATCTTTCTTTTATCATTTATACCCACTAGCTACAAAGGTTTAAAATACCAGACATCATAGGAATATTGGCAAGATAAAGTGAGAACTGTCCTTAGCAATATTTTTTAATCTTAAACAATAGCAGAGTTAAGTACACTTGCTTACATACAAACTTCCTTTATTAGTGAAGTGAGGAAATATCAATTTACTGTCAGGGGTGACTACATATAATTAAACTCCCTTAATATCTAACTGTGCTCTATTTGGTTTCCTGTCTAGCAGCCAAAGTCCCATGCATGTTTAATAATCTGCGTCATTGATATATTAACATAGTAAATCAGGCACACACAATGTGGAGTTAGACTGTGTAGGAACCAGCCCTGCCTCCCTCTCTGACTAGCTATGGAATCATGAGTAATAAATTCAACCTCCCTATGTCTCAACTTTCTTGTCTATAAAATTGGAATAGTGAGAATACCTACCTCTTCAGACGTTGTAAGGGTTAAGTATTGCATATGTAAAGAATAAGGCACATAGTAAGGGCTCACAAATTTTGCCTTACTGATACCCAGTTGATACGTAGGATCCTTTTCTTACCTAAACGTTCTTTTATTGCTAATGGCAAATGCACACATACACACATACATACACAAACTGTTATTAATTAACTGTATTTGTGAAAGTGTGACTCACATAGAAAATAGAAAGAAATAGTCTTTGGGGAATACGGTTCAGTTTGTGTAGTAACTAGATTCATTAGTTTTACAAGCAACTCTTATTTCTCTATTCAAAGTAAAACTTCCTAAAGAAAAATGCTTACCAAAAGCATTATATTTATCCAGCAGCTCAAAAAAGATTATTTCTAGAACATACTTCTGTTTCTTTCTTAACATAATAACCTTTGCTTAGAAATCTTTCAGCTATGTAATTTGTTCCATTTAATCAATCTATAATGTTTTTATTGTTTTCAATTGATTTAGTGTCAATTTTGAATCAAATGACAGACCTGAGAAATATCTCTCATGAAACATGGAAACCAATTTACTCAGTTGAATGTAGACTTACACTTTGTATGCTCTACTTGCTACTCCATTTTAAAATTATGTTCTATTTTCTTTAGGTTCTCCTACAATGTGTTTCATAAATGCAAATATTTATTGCTCGAATCATTCAGGTTTGACGTATTACATTAGAGTTATTGAATAACTGTAGTAACCTAGTATTGATCTAAAAATATCCTAGATTTATAACAAGTATTAGAGATTAGCAGCTCCTAAATGTACTTCCAAGGCCATCGGTGTTCTTTCTATTACCTTTTTTCTGTACACAGAATCTTCCCAGTTCCAGAGAGAGCAGTCTTTATCTCTATCACTGCCAGCCACCCTCTCCTGGCCATGTTCCTGGCTGCCTCCTCTAAACATGCTCTTAAGAACATCAGTATCAATAAGCTTCACCCACTTATTAAGTTTTCCAAATGAGGGGTATTCTGCTCTATTAAAAAGAATTTTTTAGCCTGTTATCATAAAACACAACGCAATATAGTTGCATTACCTGAAGTAATAGATGTATGTTTACTCTAGAAAATAGACGAAGTCAGAAAAGTTATTTTAACTTCAGTTGATAAAATGTTTTATTCAAAAGGCCACGGAGATGGTTGTATTTCTAGTCAAAATGGACTCTGTAAACAGACAGCCTTTGTCTCCCACTGAATACAACTAGAACCCCTGGACCAAATACATGTTTCGGTTAGATGAGGACTCTTAAACACTAAGAGGTAGAGGATAGATAGGGTTGTAAACCAGAATTCAGAGCAGTATTGAGTCAGCTGTTAAGTTTCCCATTCTTTTCCTCCCTGGAAGCTCTTGGCCTGGACCCAGAATTATTCAACACGACAAAGAAGAAGAACTACAAGACAACAGTTTCTGTCACAAAGAACAGGAAAGGAAACCATTGTGGGTCGGAAGAGAAGACAAATGCTCTGCATTTGTTGTTTGCTTCATTCTCTTTCACCTCAATCCCAGCAATCACTAGGCAGCAGTGGTGACAATGGAAGAAATAGTTGGGCAGACACCTATAATTCAAACCAGAGGAACCTTGATCCTAATACCATGGGGGAGAATTCCCATGGTGTTTTTAGCTCTCTTAATCCTTTCACTAATTAGCCTTGGAAGCAGGTGCAATATTATAGGAAAATCATGGGGAAAATGCCACAGGGTAGGGAAACTAAGCCTGGCTTCTAACCAGAGGGCCAGGAAAAGGGGCTTGGGGGGCTAGAAAATATGGAGGAGATTATAGAGAGAAGGGGGGTCAGGAAGTGATCTGATGAGGTTGTCTATTAATCTTCAGGCCCACCCCTCAGCTGTGGGCTTGCACCTGACCCTACACAGAACGATAAAAGCTTTGAGAAATAAACTAAAATATAGAACATTGCCCAGGTCCCATATTGGACATTGGGTGGCACATATGCAAGACAGATCTAAAGAGCACTGCCAGCATTAATACTGTACAGGCACTGGAACCATAGGCCAACACCGGCAAGAAAAAACTTGGAGGCAGTACCAAATCTGGTTGAATTCCTGATTACATGAAATATCAACATTCACCATAGGAGAATCCTATGTCACTTAACATACCAGATACAAAGTTACTTAATATAATATTCCAAATTTATAATGTAAATAAAAAATTACATAGCATATGAAGAATGAGAAATATCTTTATTATCTCACAAAGAAAAAGGTAATTTTCAGATGCCAACTCCAAGATGATATAGATGGTGGATGTAATAGGCTAAACTTCTAAGCAACTATTATAACCATGCCTCAAGAAGTACAAGCAGCACAATGGAAACAAATGGGAAAATGGGGGGAAACACAACAAAGGAAGAGAAGATACTAAACTGAGAGAAGTGGAAATTTTGGAACTGAAAAAACAGTAACCAAAATAAAACTAGATTGATTAACAACAAAGTAAAGGATAGCAGATGAAAGATACAGTGAACCTGAAGAAAGATTATAAAAAATTATTCAATCTGTAAAAAAGTAAGAATGGAATTTTTCACCATCATATATGCATTTTAAAATAAGTGTACCAAAGGAATTTCTTCAGATGAAGCAGAAATGATATAAGGAGGAATGAAGGAGCAACAAAAATTAAGGAAGAGCAACATGAATGGTAAATATCTCTCTTAATATAATAGAATATCTTTCTTCTCCTAGATGCTTTAAAATACATACAATTATTGGAAGAAAAATTTAACCTTGTATTATGGGTTTTCAAAATGGAGAGTGTAAGGTGATAAGTTTTCTATATTCTATTTAATTCAAAATAAACTTAGAATCTCCTAAAATATATAAGCAATGATAATATAGTAAAAATGCCATAGAAAGTTAAAATGGAATACAAAATGAATTAAAACAACCCTGAAAAAGGCAGGAGATGGAAACTAATAAACAAACCACAGAGGAAACAAACAAATAAGATTATAGAGCCATTGTGGCCATTTGTGGAATGAGCTGAAGAAGAAAGATTCCTCTCTCTCCGTCTGTCACTCTGCCTTTAAAATAAATTAAATAAATGTATTTTTTTAAATGGAACATTAAGAGAACTAACTGGTCTTTAAATAAGCAAAAGGAAGTATAACAAGAGCTTTGAGCCAAAAACGTTGAAATTGATCATACAGAAGCAATAAAGAAACATCAATGGCCCAAATCTGACTCTTTCGAGAGGTCAATACAATTGGTAAAATTGTAGCCATACTGACCAAAGGTAGGGAGTGAGAGGACCAAATCAGCAATGGGAGAAATGAAAGAGGACTGTCATGGCAGACCTTATAGACATCAAGCAGTGAAGAATTGCTGCAAACAATTCTATGCATTTCTATTTCAACAATATAGATGACATTTAATAATTCTTGTCAAATTGCAGAAACCCATTCAAGAAAAAATAAACTAAATCATATCTACTAAAAAAAAAAAACAAAATTATAGTTAAAAGTCTTCCAAAAAAGAAAACTATAAGTCCAGACGGTTTTACTGGCAAATTCTTGTTTACAAGACGCTATAACACTAATTATAGACAACCTCTCCCCACCCCGCCAAAAATAAAAGAGAGAAGAGGGAAGAACATTTTCCATGTCTTTTTAAGAGGCCAAAATTACCCTGTTACTAAAGGCAGAAAACATCACAAGAAAGTAAAACTACAGAAAATATTCTTAATGAATATAGATACAAAATTCCTCAATAAAATCTTTGTAAATCAAATTCAGCAATACATAAAGAGACTAAATATCACAAGGAAGTGGGATTTATCCCTGGAATGCAAGGTTGGTATAATGAAATCTGTCATATTAACAGGTAAAAGTTAACATCACATCAATTGATGCAGGGAAAATATTTGACAAAAATAAATTTTAATTCATGATTTAAAAAACTTAGAAAACCGGGAATAGAAGAAAACTATCTTAAACTGATAAAGGATATCTACTAAAGCCTATCACTAATATCACATTCAGGCCGGCGCCGCAGCTCACTAGGCTAATCCTCCGCCTTGCGGCGCCAGTACACCAGGTTCTAGTCCCAGTTGGAGCGCCGGATTCTGTCCCGGTTGCCCCTCTTCCAGGCCAGCTCTCTGCTGTGGCCAGGGAGTGCAGTGGAGGATGGCCCAAGTACTTGGGCCCTGCACCCCATGGGAGACCAGGAGAAGTACCTGGATCCTGCCATCGGATCAGCGTGCTGGCCGCGGTGGCCATTGGAGGGTGAACCAACGGCAAAAGGAAGACCTTTCTCTCTGTCTCTCTCTCTCTCACTGTCCACTCTGCCTGTCAAAAAATAAAAAAAAAAAAATCACATTTAATCACGGAAGATTGAATGCTTTCTTACTAATATTAGGAATAAGTTGAGGATATCCTCTGTGATTAAATATTGTATTGGTAATCCTAATACAGAAATTAGAAAATACAGAAAAAAATAAATAAGATGACTACATATTAGAAAGTAAGAAGCATAAGTACCTAAATCGTAGGCTATGTAACAGTTTACATAGAACCAAGTAATCTACCAAAAAAGTTCCTAGAATTGTTAAGTGAGTTAAATTAGGTTATAAGATTCAAAGTCAACACTCAAAAAATCAACTGTATGTATATATGTGTGTGTATGTGTATGTATGTGTATCTTCTAGAAATGAACAATTGTTGAAAGAATAAATATAAGCAACACCATTTACAGTAATGCAAAAAATGTAAATACTTAGGAAAAAAATCTAACAAGCCATTCTGCATACTAGAAACTACAAAGTACCAAAAGAAAGAAATCAAAGGAGATCTAAGTAAATGGAAACACATACTGTGTCTATGAATTGAAAGACTAAATAGAATTCTCCATTCTCCATTAATTTACCCATATATTTAAGGTGAGTCTGATCAATATCCAAAAAAGGGCATTTTTTTAGATAAAGATAAACTGATCTTTAAAGTTATGAATAAATGCAGAAACCTAGAATAACTAAACCAATTTTGAAAAAGAAAAATAAACTTGAAGGATGAATAGTGCTTGATTTTAAGGCTTACTATAAAGCTGTAGTTACCAAAACCAGTGTTATTGGCAAAAGTACAGACATAACCATCAACTGATCAGAAGAGTCCAGAGATAGACAGAGTGGCCTTTCATAAAGGTGCTAAGACAAGTCAATAGAAGAGGAACATGATATTAGTTCAATTGGTTATCAGTGGTAGACAGAATTCTAAAATGATTCCCAAAATGTCCTGCCCCTTTCCACCCTGCTATGCAGGCCTTGCATAATCCTTGGAACTGCAAATATGATAGATTGTACTCCCATGCTTAGGCTATGTTAGATGGCACAGTTGGCCTTAAAATAAGATTACCTGGTTAGGCTGGCTTAGCCTTCTTTGTAAGGAGTGAGTTCCCTTTGGCTATTCTTTCAAGAGGAATTCATAGATTCAGAACACAAGGAGCATGTGATGCACCTCTGCTTTATGGAGATGGAGGTGGCTTCATGGCAAGCAATATAGGCAGCCCCTAGGAACTGAGAAAATGCTCAGCTAACAGTCAGCAAGGGAAAGAGAGCCAAAAGTATATAATCTCAAGGACCACAAATCTGCCAAAAACAGAATGACCTTGGGAGCAAAATTTCCCCCAGAGCTTCCAGACAAGAATGCCACCAACTAACTCCTTTGTTCCAGGCTTCTGATTCCCAGAAGGTCTGGTCACACTTTACCAGACATCTAATCTGCCAAACTCTGAGCCAATAAGAAGTGTTGTTTTACACAGCTAAGGTTGTAATTTGTCACATTGCAATAGAAACCTAATATACATAGACCAAAAACATTAACATTGACTTAAACCTTCAACCTTATACAAAAATCAACTCAAAATGGATCATAGTGGGTAGATGTCTATCCTAGTGGTTAAGGTACTAAGACACCCATGTCCTGCATATCAGAGTTGCTGGGTTGGATGCCTGGCTCCACCTCCTGACTCCAGTGTCCTGCTAATGCAGACCCTGGGAGGCAGTGGTGATGGCTCAAGTAGTTGAGCTCCTGCCACCCCTCTTAGAGACCTGGATTGAGGTGCTGGCTCTTGACTTTGTCCAAGCCCAGAAAATTTTCATAACCTCGGCACAGGCAAAGGATTCTTAGGTATTATGCCACCAGTATCACCTATAAAATAAAAAATATATAATAATAAATAAATTAGACTTCATCAAAATGAAAAGAATTTGCTTTGTAAAAGGTACTATTAAGAAAATGAAAGGAGACAGAATTATGGCATAGAGGGTAAAGCCACCACCCGTGATACTAGCATCCCACATGGGCACCGATTTATGTCCTGGCTGCTCCACTTCCAGTCCAGCTCCCTGCTAAAGGCCTGGGAAAAACAACAGAGGATGGCCCGAGTGTTTGGCTCCCTGCCACCCATGTGGGAGACCTGGAAGCAGTCTCCTGGCTCCTGTCATTGCAACCATTTGGGGAGTGAACCAGGAGATGGAAGATATTCTCCCCCCTTTCCCTCTCCCCTCCCTCTCCAGCTCTCCCTGTCCCCCCTTCCCCTCTTCTGTCCCCCCTCCCCCTTTCTGCCCTCCCCCTCTCCCCCTTCCCCCTCTTACCCTCTGCCTTTCCTCCTCTCTCTTTGTACCTCTGATTTTCAAAACAAATTAAAAAATCTGTTTTTTAAAAAAGAGAATACATATATAAGCTACAGACTTGGAGAAAATATATCCAGTGGGAATGTAGTATGGCACAGCCAATCTGCAAATCACTTTGGCAGTCTCATATAAAGGTAAACATACAATTACTATATGACCCATGACCCAGCATTTCCTCTCCTAGGCATTTGTCCTGGAGAGTGAAATGGTGAGAATTGCAGCATCTATTTCTGAAGATTAGACGTGCAATGATTAAATGGGGAAATATACATTAAAGTCCTTCCAGCAGTGCTACACTCATTATATAATCATATTTTGCTCATATCTTTTATTAGAGATGCCAGATGAATTTTCTTAATAACATTTTCAACATAAGTTGAGATAATCCTGTCGAGTTTTTTCCTATTTAATCTGTTGATTTGATGAAATACATTGATAGATGTCCCGATTTTGAATTATCCTTACATTATCAGGATAGCTATTTTTCTCTAAAACTTTTTATCTGTAATAATAGCTAGAACTAATCTGTTGCTTTTCCTTTCTTTTTGGGCAGATAAGGTTGTCTTCAAGGGATTTCAGATTATCAAGGCTATGCTATATTCATACCATGAACCAAAGACTTTTCCACTTTTTTCAGGAATGAAATAGAATAACATGGAAATGATCTGGTCTTAAACACTAGATAGAAATCAGCTGTAAAGCCCTGTTTCCTTGAGTCATGGTTAATGGTAGTTCTCTAATCATATTTCCACTGTCTCCTATAGTAATTCATGTACTCATATAAATTGTCATTTTGTAGCTCAAATATAGTTAAGTGTTGGCAATTTCACATAGTTAAACTTAGAATAAAATGAATATCCATATACCTTTCACCTGATTTTACCTACTGGTAATAATTTACCCATTTTGCTTTATCACCTTTAGAGATAGAGATATATAGATTTATATGCATATATTTTGCTTATATATGCAATCTATTTCTACGTGACAGTTTTTCATTTATTCCTTTATTTTTCACTGAGTCACTGGAATATAAGGGCAGACATCAAACACTTCTTTTCTCAAACTGAATCATGCATACTCAAAGGATAAAGACATCTCTCAGTTACCTAAAATACCATTACCATACCTTAAAAACAAAAAGAAAAGCAATTAATAACATTATCAGAACACAGCCAAATTTCCTTAGTCATTGTAAAAAATGTAAGTTTATGAATTTCATATTATCTTTTTGCTGATCTCTTTAATAAGTTTTTTCCCCTTTTTTCCTATGACTGATTTTTAGAAGAAACCAGGTCAGTTGTTTTGTGCACTGTTCCACATTCCGAACTTGTTTGTCTCCTCATAGCATCAATTAAAACATTTTTTTCTCTACTATATTTCCTGTAAACTGGAAATTAGGTCAAGGCTCGAAATTCAGGTTGATCGTTTTTCATGAGAATACTCGTTGGGGATGTCGTGTGCTTAAAATGTGTATCAGCAGGCATATGAGGTCAGTTTGTGCCCTTACTGGTGATGTTCTTTGTCAAATGGTGATAGTGGTAACCTGTGTTCTATAAGCGTACTTCGGAGTGATACTTATACACTAGGTAAATATCCTCTTTCCAGCAGTCTTTTACCTGTAGTATCCATTAGTGATCCTTGACTAATTCAACTACCACATTTGGGGTGATTCTGTTTTGATTTTTCCTTAATAAATAATATTTTTAAAGTTTTTTTCTTACTATTATTTGTTGAACTCTTTACTTAGTGTAGGATTAATATTATGAGTATAAAGTAAACTAAAAATAGATCTTTTAAAAATTAAGACAGGGAATAGAAGAGGAAGAATGAAAGCATGGGCAGAAGTTTCTATGTTCCTAAATCTGTATACCTTAAATGAAGATAGTGATAATTTAAAAAGATAATTAAAAAATAGTGATAATTAAAAATTATTACAATTTTTAATCATCTTTTTTTACTATTTATTTCCAAATTATTGAATTATGAGAATATAACCTTTAATAATTTTACTTTTTAGTTTTATAAAATTTACTTCCCTACCAAAAATATAACTGATTTGGGTATATGTTCATGGCCATAAAAATGTATATTTGCTAAGTTTTTAATATATTTTAAGTACTTTTTTTTCAGAGACAGATAAACAGAGGGAAAAAGTACTCCCATCCTGTAGTGCACTCCCCAAATGTCTATAATTGCCAGGATTAGGCTGGGCCGAAGCCAGGAGCTGAGAACTCACTCCAGGTTGTGCTGTCGGTGGCAGGAACCCAGTCACTTCCCAGGATGTGCATTAGTAAGACTCTGAAGTCAGGAGCCAGAGCCCAGTAAGTGAACCTGATGACTGTGATATGAGACTTGGGCATCTTACCCACTAGGTTATTTAACCCATAATGATTCTACTTTTTACATTATAAGATTTTCTTTGTGACCAACAATATAACTGATTTCGGTGCATGTTCATAACCATGAAAAGTGTGTATTTGTTATTATTAAGAAGAAAGCTCTGTTATATATGTATTAAATTGTGTTTCTTGATTACTTTACTCAAATTTTCAGTATCTTTATTTGTATTTTTCTGAAATGTATCAGGTTCTGAAAGAAATGTATTTAACTTTCCACTATAATATTCTGTAATTAAGGTCTTGCATTTCTATAATGTGTATTTTTTTAAAGATTTATTTATTTATTTATTTGAAAGTCAGAGTTACACAGAGAGAGGAGAGGCAGAGAGAGAGAGAGAGAGAGGTCTTCCATCTGCTGGTTCACTCCGCAATTGGCCACAACGGCCGGAGCTGCGCTGATCTGAAGCCAGGAGGCAGGAGCTGCTTCTGGGTCTCCCACGTGGGTGCAGGGGCCCAAGAACTTGGGCCATCTTCTTCTGCTTTCCCAGGCCATAGCAGAGAGCTGGATTGGAAGTGGAGCAGCTAGGTCTTGAACCGGCGTCTATATGGGTTGCCGACGCTTCAGGCCAGGGCGTTAACCCACTGTGCCACAGCGCCAGCCCCTATAATGTGTATTATTAGCTATATCATATTATACATAGAGTCTTTAAAAAGTTCACAGAAAATATGCATTATAGAAAAACTATGCATGAATTTCAATTTTTTTCAGCAAAAGAAACTTATCTTCTAATTCCACATTCCATGGACTTTATGAAGTGCCATCAAAGAGCTAGCTAGTGTGTTTTATACATTACTTTTTGTTAGAGAAGCTGCAAAATTGCCTTTGGATTTGTCTACTATGTCTTATCCACCCCAGAAAAAAAGAGGGAAAATGGTTGTACTTCCATGTATGTTCATGTCCCTAGTTCATGTCTTCTAGTTCTATGTCCTTATGTTCATGTCTTTTAGTCCTGGTTATGTGGGATCCTAGCATGAAGAGTGAAGTCATTCAGGAAAGTCATTTGTGTAAGCACTAGGCACCTGCCATTTCATTTTGGCTATCAGTAAGCAGTTAGCTAGTATGCTTGAAATGGATTTCAGTGTTTTGATCAACATCATTTAATTCTCTGGAGTCCTTAACTTTTCTTCAGAAAACAAAGCCTTATAATTTTTTACCTGCCAGTATGCATTTTAAACCTTAATGAAACTGTTTAAGAAAAATTACTGTTTAAAACCCGAGTTGCAATAAAATGCCTATTTTGCATCTACCCTGAAGATCCATTGCACAGTCAAAATATGGGATTTTAACTGGAGTTTTTAGTAATAAGTGCTGAATCTTACCATAGAGTCACTTTGAAGAAATTGCTTAAACCAGAGAATTGCCCATTAGAGTCAAAATATGCTTTAATGCAGATTTCATTGTACTCAGTGCAACTATCTGTTTTGCAAAAACACTAGAGGGATGTTTGAAAGAACATTAGCTCTTCTCTTCTTCCTTCCTTTTTTTTTAACACCCTTTCCCCAGCTAGTTTTGTAATGTAGAGGATAATTGGACAGTAACGAAGCTGCACCTGTGTCTGAGCTCTTAATTCTTTGCATTTCTACAGTTGACTTCTGAGTGGCACCGGCTGCCTTTCTTATTTTCTACAGGGTTCAATTTGGACATCAAAGGTCACTTCATGTCCCCTCAAATCCCTGTCTCTCTCCTCCTCAGGCACAGCACCCACACAGGAGTCCCTGCTGGGTACACTGACCTCTCTGGAAAGCTCCAGTCACAGCACTGGGCATGGCTTGGTGGGCCCACCAGATGGCCATCACAGCCTGTAGCCTGTGTCTCTGTGGGCTGCGATGCATTCTAATCTAGGGTTCAAAAGCATCTCACCCTTTCTTTTTGCAATTCACTGTTGTCATGTGTCTATTCATTTTTTGTATAGCACTTTTGTCATCACAGTGGGGTACTCCAGGGCAAGAGGGAGGAAGACGCAATCTTAATCCTGTTTTTCATTAACCAATACTAGGCATTGTAGCAAGTGTTTAGATTGAATGAGTATAAAATAATACATGATTGTTATCTAAAATTACAAAACTAAAAAATTATTTTCAAAAATAAAATTCACCAAAGACTTTTCATACAGAGGTAATTGTTGTTAACACTTTTGTGCATTTTTCTAAAGCCTCTTTTAGCAATTAGGTTGTTTTTTACAAAATTAAGATATTTGACTATTTTTTACTTTAAAATATAGTATGATCGCCTTCTAAGTTTATTAGCTAATCCTTGAAATTATGTCTTTAAAGGACTGAATAACAAAATTATATGAATACTCCAAGATTATTTATTTAAATTGGTAGTAACATATGTTACATAAATAATTTCATTTTTAAGGTGAACCAATTTTCACAAAATTTTTATTTATTTTTGTTTATGTGAAAGGTAGAGAGAGAGATCTTCTGTTCCCTGGTTTACGTCCCACATGCCCACAACAGCAGGAGTGGGGTCAGGCTACAGCCAAGAGCCCAGAACTCCGTCTGGGTCTCCTGCATGGGTGGCAGGGATCCAAGTACTTGAGCCATCATCAGCTGCTTCCCAAGATGCACACTCACAGGAAGTTGACATCGGAGAGGAGTCGGGAGCCAAGCCTAGGCACTCTGATACGCGAGGTAGGCAGGCAAGCAGCATCTTAACGCTTCACTAAACTCCCAGTCCAATAATTTAGACTGTAATAAATGATACCGTGATTATTTCATCCAAGCAAAGTATTTTGGAATGTGATTTTTTTTAAGATTGATTCCTAAAAAATAAGATTAGGCATGCAAAGTGTAAAATATTTTTTAAAGTTCAAAATGCATTTTGCTAGATTGCTTTCCAGTAAGCTTGAGTTCATTTAAATACCAGCAATGTAAACTATGCTTCCCTTGGTGGTTTACCACTCTATTTATTAGTTCAGGATTACTGCATGTTTTTGAGGATGCCTAATATTCTAAAACTTTGGCCTGATTTCATAATCTGATTTCTCCTGGTGCAAGGCCACCACAAAACACACCAAACAGCGGAGCTAGAGGAAAAGTTTACTGTCAGGTAGAGGAAGCCCACTGGGCCAGGGGAGAGAGGGAAAGAGAGCCTAAAAGAAAGAGAGAGCACACATTCTGGAACAGGTCCTGTTAAACCTTTGCCGGGGCTGGGGTTGGGGACAGGGAAGTAGGAGCAGCGAATCCCATTAGGGTAGGGGTGGAGCTGACACCCGTGGTTGGGCCATGGGGCTTAGGACTGAAGCCTACTATGCAAGGTGGCAACCGGAGGGGTGGGGCAAGGCCTAATATGGCATCCAGGGCATAGATACTACTACAGATACGACTGTTAGTAAAATGACTAACACCGGGGTCTACAGAAAGATGCTCCTTTTTCTCGCTCTGTGAAACACTGTGATGACATCTGTGCTGGTACTCCTCTCTGTCCTGGTATTAGAATGCACAGAGACCTTTCCAGACTCACTGTGTGCCAGCAGACAGGTGTGAGGACCGCCCCTGGCTCCCCTCAGTGCCCATCTGGTTGCTCATCACACTCCTTCCTTAAAATCAGAGCAAGTCTACTTGCAGCTGGTCCCGGGATCTAGCCCCCATTCATCGCTGATGCTATGCCCCATGTGCAAGGATTTTCTCTTGTCCTTGCTACTTCATTTCCAGGCCCTCTGACCACTGCAACAAACTCTCCTCTTGGCATCTCACCTCTCTGTTGCTGCTTTGCTAATGAAACAGTACCCCTTCTTCCCTCAGAAGGCATTCCATCGTGAATACCAACCTCTGTGTCCCACCGTCTCCTTCATTCATTTGCATTTTTGCAATAAATATTTATCGACCTTCTACTCTGTACCAGCCAATGAGTGAAGCACAGAAGGGAAAGATAGTAGCCCTTCCTTAGCGCAGCTGACATTGTGTCCCTAATGCCCTCCTTCCAGCCCCACCCTATGACTTGTTGCCATGGTTATTTTTTTTTAATCTCTCTAAATGGAGAGAAGTAGTGAGGTCTATGAACAAAATGTGCTTCTGCTGTCTACAGACAAGCAAGAATGCTGTGTTCCATGAGGAGAGGTAGAAACAGGCCACTGGTTGTTTCTTCCAACGTAGTCCTATCAGCCTCACGATTACTGAAACCTCCCATGAGATGTTAACACAGGCTCACCCATTCTTTGGGGCTTTTGATGATATGGAAGCTGTTTCCCTCTTCTGGACTTTGAAAAGCACTTTAGCAGAAGGCAGCAGTCCTTACTGGCGCCTGCTGACAGGAAACTGTTTGAAACAGACATCAGACAAGGCATGTGCAAGCCACAACCTGCCTGGTTTCCTTTTTTCAAGGTAAACTTTGTGGAAATGGTTTTTATAGCCAGTATTTTTGTGTTGGTGACAAAAGTTAGACACAAAACTATAGGAGTAAATATATCTTGTAAAGCCGATGATGCAATATTTGGCCTTTGTTTGTTTTACTTAATATTTCTTCCTCCAACCCTTAACACAAACATCTTTTTAGCCACCGAGCCAGCCCCTCAGCCTGTGTAATTCAGTAGGACACCAAGGTGAGACGGAAATCTGGCCTGTGTCTATATCTTCCGTAAACTTCGCTTTGGGTTGTGCAGTATACCCCACACCTTCCAATGCATGCTGTAAAGATAAATAACAATGTCATAATTTTTGACTTTTTCAAGTGTACTTGCGATAGGTGAGGCTTATGGGGATATCGAGTCAAGTGTGTGTTGTGCATCACAGGGCCATGGGAGGGCTGAATGTTGTTGATTGTGGAATTCGACACATGGATTTCAAAGACTCGCTTGGTCACATGTTCACCTGTCTTCCAAACATGTGTTCATGTGAGTCCATAAGTAACACACACACACACACACACACACCTATATCTCAGCCATATTAGAATAATTTAATTTCCCCCAGACATGCCACACTATCTCCTAGCGTCAGGCTTCTGTCTGCCAGGACAGCCTTTCCCCTTTTGCTTGCTGGTTGGCTCCCATTTCTCCTTCCTGCCTCAGACTAAAAGTTAATCATCTCCTCCTCCTCCTCCTCCTCCTCCTCTTCTTCTTCTTCTTCTTCTTCTTCTTCTTCTTCTTCTTCTTCTTCTTCTTCTTCATTTTTTGGAAAGAGAGTTAGAGAGAGAAGTAGAGACAGAGAGAGAGGTCTTCCATTTGCTGCTTCACTCCCCAGATGGCTGCAACGGCCGGAGCTGTGCTGATCCTAAGCCAGGAGCCAGGAGTTTCTTCTGGGTCTCCCACGTGGGTGCAGGGGCCCAAGCACTTGTGCCATCTTCCACTGCCTTCCCAGGCCATAGCAGAGAGCTGTATCAGAAGTGGAGCAGCTGGGACTAGAACCGGCGCCCATACGGGATGCCAGTGCTTCAGACCAGGGCGTTAACCCGCTGCACCACAGTGCCGGCCCCCAGTCATCTCTTCTAAGAAACTTCATCCCATCAGCACCATCCTGCTACAGCCAGAAGGGGTTCTTTCCGCTCTGCTCTGCGCTTGTACCACCAGCCCCATACTTCCCTTCTGGATAGATCACATCCCGTGGAAGTAATTCATGGTCTGTTACGTATCTGAATGGCAGCTCTTCACCTAACTCTGTGGGACGGCGAGAGTGAGGTCTGGAGTTCTTCCTCTGTCTCTCAGCACTTAGCACAGTGGCTGCCATGTACTGGGTGTTTGTGGCTTTAGGGGCTGCCCGTCAATCACCCTGAAGTCTGCCGGGCCGTTCACTCTCCCACTGTGCTGAGCAACAGCGTTGGGCCTTCTCTCCTCTCCCCAGTCTCCATCACTGCTTCCCCAGCCTCTCTTTGAGCCGATGCTCTTTCTACTTCCATTAGGAGATGACTTCCGCAGCTTCCCCACTGTACCTGCCCGCCTCCCTGCATCCACACCCTTAAACCTCCCCTTCTACCATGTCACCACAAAGCAGCTCTTCTCTAGTGAAGGCCCGCCCTGCTACACGTGTGTTATCTGTAGCCTCCCGAGGACGTTTCTCTAACGTTCATCTCTTTTCTATCATCATTCTGTCCTCTTCAGTCAATTATTTAAAATCCTAGCTTAATTATTTACATGCTTAAAAACAATAGCAAATCCTTTTTCACTCTTAACATCTTCCTCCAGTTACAGCTCTATTCTTTGTTATCTTTTATAGGAAAATCCCTCAAAGGAGCTGTCAACTCAGCATCTACAAATACTTCCCTTTCACTCTCTCTTGAACCTGCTCTGGTCAGGCAGGGGCCCCATTATTCCACCAAAGCTGTTCTGGTCTGTCTTGTTATCTTACTCCTCCGTGATTCTAAACCTAATGATCAAGCCTCATTTTCTTTTCTTATTTTTTTTTTTACTGGGCTTTCACAACCTTTAACACAAATGGCCCACCTTCTTATCGGGCACACTTTCTTCACTGGGATTCTGGGACACACAATTTTCCTCACACCTACCTGGCCTCCTCTTAGCTGGTCAGTTTTTGCTGCAGGAACATCTGCTATCTGAAAAATAAATTTCTTGGTTCAAGTTACGTGGAGGCTTGGGGTCATCTACAGCTCGGCTCATCTTGATCTCATGGGGGCTCTGTGCACGTATGTTTGCCTTCTAAGACCCAGGCTATTGGGGCAGCCCCATCTGGAGCATCCCATTCTCTCATAACAGAGGACAGGAGCAAAGGCCTGGAACTCCCACAGGTTCTGGAAGAGCTTCTACTCCAAATGGCATCTGTCATGTCTGCTCATGTGCCATTGGCCCGAGTCAGTCTGTGAACCCTGTCTGCTATGGGAAAGGAGTAACAAATTACGTGCTCACAGCTTAAGCCCATGAGAAGGGACCTCAGTGAGACCACTGACAAGCCTGCTGCATGTCCTCAGAGGACTGGGGGACCCTGTGGCAGACCTGCTGCCTGACTCACCTGAGAAACCTGGGAAGTCAGAAACCAAGAAACACACTGCAACAGCCCAGTGAGAGCCCCAGCGAGGGGAGTGGCTGCCTTCCCACCAAGGATGGATCTAAGGGGTGTGCTTCTTACTGATTGATGATTGGGAGGAATGGAGAGTCTGTGTGGAGCTACCTGAGACCCTGCCCTAGGCTGTCACCTGCGAGGACAGAGATCACAACAGAAGAAAACCAGAGTTTTTGGGGGCTCATAGGGAGCGGCCGGTTAGAGAGCCCGGGCAAGCCCTCACAAATGTCTACACACGCCAGCTTCCAGCAACCACCACAACCAAAGGGAAGGATGTCAGTCATACCAACCCAATCAAACCTCTCTTGCCACTGACTTCTCTTTCCCCTCTCTCCTAAGCTTGGGGCAGCCAAGCTAGTAATCAGGGCGGACGGGGAAGAACAGGAAGAGAAAAAGAAAGACAGCTCCTTGCACTAAGCTGGTGGAAGGACTCACTTTGAATGGAAATCATGTTCTATTATTATATGCAATTGAAAAATAGGTATGACAGGGCTTCAAAAAGCTCATGGACTCTCCACATTATCCCTTAATTCCATTTTCCAAGAACTTTTGGGAACCTCCTCTTATGACTGAACTGAGAATATTTCTGTGCTTAGAAGTGGCCACAGAAGTTCAAAAAAAAAATGAAAGTAATAAAAAGTCATAGGACTCAACTCCACAGACAAAATCTGAAAAGCAAGCAAAGGGTGTGTGTCGGGGGACACGGAGACAGGATGAAGTCTTTTGCATCCCTTTAGCCACATATGTTCCAAGTGCTCTAGGCTCCTGTGCCTACAGCTCCCTGCCTGGAGTTCCCTGAACTCGACGCAATCTCCCAGGGCTTTTTGAGACTGAGAGGTTGTATCACAATTTTGAGGAGAGCTGGCAGTTTCATAGAGATCTTTGAGCATGAGACTACAGGAGGCCAGAATCCTGGTGTCCAAGTGGCTGGACTCACATTTGACCCTGTTTACGTAAAGGAAATCCAGGCATCTGGCCAATTTAGGACCAAAGAATTTTGCGGCTGGGGTGTTGAGCTCCATTTCCTTTTTCATTTATAAAAGCAGTTGGAGCTGATTCCAAAGTGTTTTCAGGAAGTCAGTAAAAACACTTAGGCGTAACTACTACTGTTTTATGAAATTTCATCTATTGTTTTGACCTTGCCTGTTCTTGAATGTAGAAATAAAAGGCTTGGTGTGGTCATGGGGGAGTAGAGGAGCATTAAGTCATGACACCACCCAGTTCAAGTCAGGAAGCTCCAAGCCAGCAGTCCATTTCCTACTGTAGTAAGCCAAGGAATGCAATTCAGTGTGTGACTAAGGGTAACATGACTCAGGTTAAGAACTGAGTCTATGGAATCTGTTTCCTGGCCAAGAGAATTAGAATTCAATTGCTACCAGAACTAAGTGGAAAATATATACTTTTGTCTTCATTGGAACTATTGTTACTTTTAAAGAGCAGTTGAGAATATAAGATCGCACTTAAACATGATAGAGCATGAATTCTAGTTGTCAGAAACTAAGAGGACCATTGGGAATATTGTTTTCCACTCCCAGTTCTACCCATGCTCCATGTCTGACCTTGGACATCACACCTTGGTCCTTAGACTTGGAAGAGACACTATTGCCTGTTAACACTCCATGCTAGGCAAATAAAACAGAGTTCACTGAGGTACAAGATTGAATAATGGGATCCTTTACCTTTGCATTTATTTATCTATTTATTTCTTAAAATTGTATCTTTCACAGAAGCACCTTGGGGCACAAGCAGTGCATTAAAACAATAATTAAAGTAGATAAAACACTACAAAGCAGTAATTAAAGGAATATCAAATGAGGTTACATCTTAAGACACTATTGTATGAAAACCATAAAAAGCTATGCACCTCATCAGTATGTCAGGACCATGTGTCGCTCTGAGAATCTGAGAATTCATAAATGAGAAACATGTGGCAATACAAATTATTTGAAACCTCGCCTCTAAAATGTAATTTTCCAGACCTCTCTACCTCAGCCCTCCTTCGTTCACCTAGAAGAGGGTCTTGTTTTATTCTGTGCCTTAATGTGTCTCCTTGGCCAGAAGGGGCTACCCAAGACTCAAGCCTCTTTCTTTCCCAGAGGCTGTAACTGGAGTCCCTGGTCATACTTTACCTGGCTCAAGTGGCAGTTGATCATGCTTAAGTACTGGAAACAATCAAGGGATCATAACCTCCCAGAACATTCTTTCAACTTAGTGGGAAAACCTTGTCATTCATCTCCAGTTCCCACTCCTACACTCCCACCCTGGGCCCCACAAATTGGCATAGGTCTCTTAAGTGGCAGACCGTCCTCTCCTGTTCAGTTGTGTGCCTGGAACAAGCCTGTTAGTCTCACCCATCCATGTCACTGTCCATTATTAATAACGCTTCTCTGTAATGTGTGCCTTTAAAAAGTTTGAATGTGCATGGGTAGCAAGCAATTTATAAAGGCCAGTAGGGCTACCATTGTCTAGCTTTTGAGCCAGTGAGAATTTGGTGAGTAGTCTTCATTGAAGAGCAGAAAAAGTGTATTCTCAGTTGTTTTGAAATGGAGACACAGCTCCACCAAACACTGCTCCAAAACCCTATCTTGTGTCCTTTCAGAAACTGTGCTGTAGGAAGCCCCCCTGCTGTTTGTATACAGTTGTCACTTCAGGCCCATTGTGGGTCACATCGTGGAGTGCCATCGTGCAGGCCTCTGCTTCTGCAGCCTTGTCCTCCTCCCTTCCAGCAAGGCCAAACCACATCTGCCTTTGTACCTGTTGTTCCAACCACCTGAAACGGCCCTTCCCTTTTGGCTTGCAAACTCTGCCATCCCAACTAGATTCAAAGGGAGTTAAGCATTCCCTCTTCTGAGCTTTGTGCAGATACTGACTGCTTTTTGATGTAATTATTTTAATTTTTATATATCTACCATTTGACTCCAGTTACAGCCTGGGGACTTGCAGAAGCTAACTGGTGCCCCATTGGTGTTTGGGACCTCAACAAAGGCCCTGGCAGTAACATGTGGCTGAATTTAGAGGTTAAAGAGCATTGACCCTAGATTTAGTAACTAGATTTGGATCCTAGCTTCCCCGCTTGCTAGGTGAGTCACCTGAGCCTGAGTTATCTCATCTGTAAAATGGGAGTAGCGTAATACCTCCCTTGGGCATTTACTTACTTTTCAACAAGTCACTGCTGACAGCCTACCATTGCTAAAGGTTTTTCTAGGCTCTGGGAATACAGCTGAAAAGAGAATAGGCTGAGATCTCATTTTCTGGACCTCATATTGTAGTGAGAGTGACAGGAAACAAATAAGCATATGTGATCTGATATGGTAATGATCTTAAGTAAGTATTGAGATAAAAGTGAAGTAGGGTCAGACAGCAGTATGAAGGAGTCTCTATTTTAGGAAGGAAAGCCTTTTTGGGACAAAGACTTTGATCAGAGACCTACATGGGCTCAACGTCTCAGAGAGGAAGGTTTCAAGCAGAAGGAGTAGCAAGCAAAAAGGGCCTTCATGGAACATAAGAAAGATAGTAACAGAATGGATAGAGGGAGGTGGGGAGTTGTAGGAGAAATATGCAGACACTTGATTATGCAGGAGCTTGTTAGCCAGGCCAGGGAGTGGATTGATCATAAATACAGTGAGGGATTTTGAGCAAGAGAATAAGAAGTGACCTGATTCAATAAAATGATGGTTAGACTGAGGCCAGCATTGCTATACAGTGAGCTAAGTTGCTGCCTGCAGCACCAATATACTATATGAATTATATAGGACACACCAGTATCCTATATTAATTATATATTATCTATAAGTGTTGCTCTGCTTCCAGTCCAGGTCCCTGCTGATGTGCCTGGGAAAGCAGTGGAAGATGGCCCAAGTACTTAGGCTTTGCCACCAATGTGGGAGGCCAGAATGGAGCTCCAGGCTTCTGGCTTCAACCTGGCCCAGTCCCTAACCATTGCAGCCATTTGGGGGAGTGAGCCAGTGGGTGGAAGATCTCCTTCTCTGTGTGTGTCTCTCTCTTTCTCTGTTACTCTGCGTTTCAAAGCTAATTGGGTGGTTAATTGCATGGATGGATATAAGGTTGGGTGGATGAATGGATGGATGGATGGATAGATAGACAGATGGATGGACAAAGTATAGGACCCACAGAGAGACCAGCATATAAAAGACAGAAACCATGGCCCATTGAAGGCACACAATAGTCACTTCATTCTAAGTGATTATTGAAAGAGAAGACTTTTTTTTCTGAAAGAAAGAGATCACAGATACCGATTCACATGAAATCAGCAGTTGCAGTCTTGAGTTGTCCTAAATGATTGAGAGATACACAAATTTTCCTGCCAAGATGCCTTTGACTTGTGTTCCTTAAGAAAAGGGAGGGACCTGAAGCAGGCATTCCAGCAGTTAAATTGCCTGCATCCCACATAGAGTACCTACACTGGATATTTGCCTCCTGCTTCTGATCTCAGCTCTGTTAATGCAGACCCTGGGAGGCAGTGTTGATGGCCCAAGTAATTGGCCACCCATGTGGGAGACCTGAATTGGGTCCAAGCTCCTGGCTAAGAAGATAAGCTCAGAAATACTAATCTTGCACCTTCTTCTCAGCTGTGTGACTTGAAGCAAGTTACTCCACCTTTCTGTGCCTCTTTGCCACCTTCAACTTCAGGCCAATAATACCTACTGAAGAAGGTGTCTGCTAGGCATTAACCGAGTTAGCCCAAGGGAAAGGCTCGGAATGGTCCCTAGCATGTGACAAGCACTCTAATTGTCATTCCAGGTAGGTTGTGTCGTTCTCCAGGGTATAGGCACTGCCTATTTATCTTTGTATCCTCATTGCCTGCAGCTGGATGTAGCACAGGATGGACAAGCATACAAATTTAATGCTGAACAAATTGAAGAATTGAATAAATGACCAAGTCAACAAATGAATGGATTTTAGTATGGATATAGGTGGCAGCATCTTATTATAGCAAAAGCCCTGGACTCTCAGACTCAGCAGACCTGAGTTCAGCCAGTGGAACAACCTTCATCAGTGAAATGAGACCCTAGGGTCCCTTGCAAACTGACATTCCTGGAGTCAGGTGGGGTGGCTCTGGAAGCGGCACAAGGGGCCGAGGTACCCTGGGCCAGTGGCTGGAGACTGGGCTTCGGTCTTTGCCCCAGAACCTTATGGCTGGATCAGTCTCCAAAATTGGTTTCCTCTGCTTTCAAAGCAAGTACTGGACAGACCAGAGAGCCTCCAGTCCTGCAGTCATTCAGGCTGAGAGCTTTAAGGGATGCTTTGACTCTTTCCAGAGAGACTGATTCTACTGTCTGAGAAAGGACCGGAAATCTATGTGATTTTTTATTTTTATTTAAATATATTACAGAGACAGAGACACAGAAAGGAGGGTGTTCTCATCTACTTGTTCAGTGCCCAAAGGCAATGGTACGGGATGGACAAAGGCCAAGGCCGAAGTTGGTTGCCAGGAACACTATCCAAATCTCCCTCATGGATCACAGGAACCCAACTACTTGAGCCATTCTTGCTGCCACCCAGCTCTGCAATAGCAGAAAGCTGGAGTCAAGAACCCAGCATCAAACTCAGGCACTCTGGGGAGTCTTAGCTGGCATGTTAACCGCTAGGCTAAACGGCTACCCTATCTGTATTTCAAAAGCTCCAAGGATGATTGCGAGTCTCAGGCGCTGGTTTGAGAATAACTGGACTGGAGGGCTAGAGTGCAGAGATGGCTGTCCCTACATTCCTCTTCCAACCTCTACTGCACATTCATGCGTGTGTACCACACACACACACACTCACACTCACTCACTCACTCCTGCCTACCAGGGGCCACTGAGTGGAACCTGTCTCCACCCTCTCCCTAAACACAGCACCTTGAGTACTTTGAGCTACCCCTAAACTTGTACTCTGAGAGGAGTGAAGAGTTGAAGGCACCTTCCCGAGGCACCCTGGCTGGCGGCCGGTGTCCCCCTCCCAGCACACACGGCAAGCAAAAGGATGAATTACCGCCTGCGATTGATCCATGCTAGTTATAAACTGTTATGGACCTGGTTAATTGTTTTGCCTGTATAAGCACATTTTGCTTCATCCATTTGTCAAGCTGAAGGAAGGTTGTTTTATAAAAGGGGATTTAATTAAATGTTTTGTCCCAGCCCGGCCTTTCCTTCCCGCATCTGCATTATGCTTGTGTCATATTTTCCCTGGAGGGCAGGAAAACAATTTAGTGAAAATGAAGGATCCATTGATTTACTATTGAAAAAGGAAATGCCAAGCTAACGACTCCCCTCTATAATTTTCTAGTGACCAGAAGAGAGAGCCCAGCCATTTAACTTAAAGACAGCGTGTTTCCCGGTACACCTGGCTCTTTAGATCTTGCTGTACTGTTCACGCTGTTGTGTTTATAGCCTTGCTCTTGATTGAAATTATTTCATGAACACTCTTAAGAGCTATTTTTCTTCCCCTGAACAGAATAGATGCTTCTGGTAAGTCAAGCCCTTTAATTGTTTCCACCACCAGTTTGGCAACTCGGGGGTGGGGAATCCTTCTCCTCTCTGAGATGCTAACAGTGGGATCATCACACGCCTCCTGTCACTTAATGGTGGCTCTCCCACTGCGTATAGGATTTAACTTGACCTACTTTCCTGCCTGTTGAGCTGCCTCGGGCCTGGAGTGTTCTTCTAGTACATATCAGCTGTTTTCTGGGTTAAAGTCTCAGATCCTCAGCTCAGTGCAGTAGCCCAGTGCCTCAAAGGAAGCATTCATTGTCAGAGGGAGCAGGATGTGACAGGTCTCTTGCTCGGCATCCCCTTCCTTCATCCAAGCTGTGTCCACTGACTTCTATCCTGAATGGCCAAGGACCAGTGGTGGCTCTGGGTGCCACCTACTTCATTCTGAGAGGAAGGGCTCACCAGTGAATGGAAGAAGGGATGTGGAATTAGGAATCAGGAAGAGATGATTTGCCACAGGAGCACCTGTGTCTCTTCTGGGGGCATCAGTCTCCCTTCCAGCAGTAACCAACTGTGATTAATTCATTCAAAATGTATTGTGCACCTGCTACATGGCAGCCACTGTGACTGGGGTGATAGTGGGGAATGGAGGCATGATCAGTTCTGCCAACGGGGCATTCTGAGTGCAGTGGAGGAAGCAGGTTGGACCAACTCTTTACAAAAACACGCATGAGATGATGAGGCTCTGATAAGAATCACACATCAATGGTACAAAATGGGACTGAGATCAATACTGATTAAACATAATCCAAGGAGTGGAGGAAGGCCTTCAGAAGAGTGTGGGTTTTGAGTAGAAGAGTGTGAGTTTTGAGTGGACACAAAAGATAAGTAGACATTGACTAGGAAGAGGAAGACTCAGGCAGACCCCACCAAGACAGGGGCGGCACAGACAGACAGAGCCAGCCCTTCCCAGCTGCAATGCTCATTTCCCTGTGATGAGCATTTGCCTTCTGTCTTGCTGGGCCATTAGGAAATGCACCAGCTGACCTTGGATGGGAGCCGGTCAGCCAGAATGCGTTCACACATAATTAGCCCAAAATTATAGTCCATGAGGCAGAGATGGTTTATTTTACTGGATTATACCGAGAGCCACGGCAGCCATATTTGGACTGCTTCCTCTTGCATCGGTACCAGGAGGAAAGCAGGGAGAAGACCTTGCCTCTGCTGGGATTTTCACAAATTGTCTGACTGAGCTGGAAGGGACTCACTGGAACCGGCCAGTAACTCATCTCTCGGTCCAGACAGACTCAAGCAGAGCTGGCTGAGGCTGCTTTGCACTTATAGCACTTCCTAGCCCAAGGTGTCAAACTGCTTTGTGCACAGCGTGGGGCAAAAGGGCCTCATGCTAATACTGATGCTCCCATGGTTTGCATTCACAGGCAAGAGGCCAGCTCGTTAGCCAGCTGGGGCGGCCGTGCCTGGAAGGCGCCAAGTGCTGACCATGCCAGCAGGAGGGCAGACCTCCAGTCCACCTGCCAGTGCTCTTCTCACCACAGGAACCCCTGGGAGCCTCTCAGGCTCCAACCTGCTTCTCCCCATACTGGATGGAACCCCTGGCCCTGGTGTCTGCAGATTGGCAGGAACTTAGGGGCAAAGAAGAGAAGAGACTAGGGAAGACAGGAAAGGCCTCTGGGGGTGACAGAGGGTCGGGGAAACAAGGGTTGTGTCAAGGTCTGATTAGGGACACAGCAGCTGGAGCAATCAGCGCCCGTGATTCCCTGTCTGGATGGCTTCTCCCGGTCCCCCTCCAGCCCCTTCTGTCCCTGCAGACAACTGAGCAGCTGTGTTTCGTGTGCAGTTGCGTAGAGTGCATGGATTCATGATGTGACTGAGGGAGTGGAGAGGAGGGCCTGAGTGTCTGAATTTTTTTGGAATTAGATCTAGAAATGAAAATATATAAGCTATTCATTTTAATAGCATTTGAGAAATAAACAAACATTATATATTTTTCAAAAGTTACTTGAAACTCACTGGAATCAAACTCTCTCACTCTCTACCAAGGCCTTTCCTTCAACTGGGAGAATCGGGGTACTGTGTTTATAATGGAAAAAAGAAACTTTCTTAAAAATCACAGAAAAACCATCATGAGTCTGTCCTCAGGGTGCTTACTATATATAGTCAGATAGGAAGGGAATGATATTTTTAAAATATGGCTTTTAAATGTCACTTTGGGAGGGATAACTATTTTAAAAGGAATCTCGATAAGGCTCTGGAGATGCCAGTAGAAGGCGGCTAGGCCAGCGCAGGATGAGAAAGCTGCACAGCTAAGAAACCCGGAAGCCAAGCCTCAAAGGGAATAGGATCCCATTCTGCAGACAAAGGCAGTGTGGGCTAAACCCGAGCAGTGAGGGAGAGGTCAGAGATCCTCTTGGGATGGGCCACACGAGTGGGTTAGGAGAAAGTGCGGGAGGCATGAAGAGTTGGAGGCAAGGCCAAGAGAGCTGAGGGAGAGCGGTCCTAAGGAGGCCTGAGGGGGCTGTTTCTGAGGTCAGGGCACCGAGAGATGGAAGCTAGACGTGAGTCAAGTTGGTAAGCAACAGAGGTTAGCGTGGATCGGGGTGGAGAGACATGGGGGCTGGTTGGGACTGGAGCGGGTGAGATAAGATGAGAACCTGACCCGGAGGACCAGTTACGGGCTGGGGAGGATGGGCGGGCATCGCAGGTTCTTCAAAGGCCAAATCAGCAGACTGTCAGGGGATGATAAATGGACAGGGCTGTCCTTTCACCCTCAGCGTGGGGGTGACCAGCCGGAGCAGGCAGAGGTGGTTCCTCATGCAAGAGAACAGCACAGCACTGAGGCTGGAGCAGAGAACTCAGGAGGTTCCAACATGAGCACTGCTTCAGCCTGGAGTAAGTGCAGGAGACGCCAGTGGAAGGAAAGCCGTTGCTTGTTGATTCAAGAGAGAGATGCGATGGGACCTGTCCCTTCTATCTCCTCTCTTTTTTGTTAGCCTTCACGAAGCATCTATGAAGCAAATGTGTGCGGAACCAAAGAAAACACCTCAACATCTTGCCCCATACTCAGATGATTCTCAATATATTTGCAGAGGGAACCGCATTCGTGTGTCAATGTATCATCGCAGGTTTTGTTCATAATAACAGCCACCTTGAAAAAACTGCCGTGCCTTTAAGCCTGCTCCAAGCATTGCTTACATGAAGATAAACGCGCGTGTGCGTGTGTGGGTGTAGGTGTGGGTGTGTTTTGAGGGGAAGATGTTGTATAGCGCTGCTATGTGCCATATATTTTACTTTTTATTTATTACTGCACCCATTTTAGAGATGAGGAGGCTGAGGCCAAGGCAGCTGAAGTTACTCATCGAGAGTCAGACAGTGTAAGTAGCAGAGCTGGAGATTCTTATCCCACACCCATCCACAGCATCTTGCTCCCTAGTGAGGCAGAGAGGAAATGGAAGTGCATCTGGGGTAAACCTGGCATGCAAAGATGTGGACCCCAGACGTTGTCCAAACATCAAAACTAAAGGTTTTGACTCTCACCTTCCCACCTACTTTACTTTCCAGTTAACATTCACATAGTTTTCCAAGAGACTCTGCTGTCAAGAGTTGCACACCTCTCATGATTTGGGGCAGGAGGAGGATGAAAAGGAAACACACAAGTAAGTAGAATGTACATGAATAGCTTCCCAGAGTGCATTCTGAGTCAGACAACTTTCTTCCCTGTATTGTTCTCTCTCTGGGGCTTACAGGGTTAAGAGACACCCAACTTTTTATAATATCAGCAGATCTCGATTAATCTGGCAAATGTTATAAATCAAGGGGCAGTGTGAAATTGGACACTAAATGTATTGGACATGATTATAAAAAAAGAAATTGGGTAATTTCTACTCATTTCTATCTGAAAATGAAAAACTGCCAGGGTAATGAATCTCCTTAGTCTACTGAAACACCTATTGGTTATAAAGCACTTCTCCATCAAAGAGGTAAATGTAGTCAAAACACACAATGAAAATCACATACCACAACATTCGTGAGTGAAAGTAAGTAAATCTCCATGTTGCTTGAGGGATAACCCCCCAAAAGGAACAAGCAACCACCTATTTTTAAACAGCTACAAAGTCAAGAGCAGCTCTTGTTATGCTGGAGGAAAGTGAAGAAATCTTTGCACCTGTTACATGAACTGTCCATATCCATACGTAAAATCAAGAGCCAGCTGAACAAGATTGATTCCCATGATCTAGCCCCAAAAAATTAAATTCAAATAAAAAGGTCGGTTTATCTAAAAGTTATTTTTAAATAATCTTCCACTGTTTAGGCTAGACTTCCTTTCATTGTAGAGTTCACAGAAAGGAAAGTTGCCATCACTGGGGCTGTAGCTTTATGGTCACCAGAGCTGGTGGGTGCTGTCAGTCCAGAAAAGCACGTCTCAGGTCCAAAGATGAGATGTGATCAAGATCAATAAGGTGGGGGCTGGCACTGTAGCGTAGTGGATAAAGCCACCGCCTGTAGTACCGGCATCCCATACAGACACCAGTTTGAGTCCCGGCTGCTCCACTTCAGAACCAGCTCTTTGCTATGGCCTGGGAAAGCAGTAGAAGGTGGCCCAAGTCCCTGGGCTGCTTCTGGCTCCTGGCTTTGGATCGGAGCAGCCTCGGCCATTGCAGCCATCTGGGGAGTGAACCAGCAAATGGAAGACGTCTCTTTCACTCTGTGCCTCCTCCTCTCTGTAACCCAGTGCTTTTCAAGTAAAAAAAAATAAAATAAAATAAATGTTAAAAAAAATCAGCCAGGTGGCCTCCAGCTGGGAAGGAAGAGAGCTCTTCAAATGGTGACGGCAGCACAGCTTGCTTATTGTAACAACATCTCTCTTTGCAAAGTTCTGCAAAACCTGGAGCCGTCTGATGTACCATTTCTGCGTGAATTCAGGATATATTGGGGAATTTTATTAGAAATAGCTCTCTAGAAATCAATGCTTTAGCTCTTATTCTTCCAGTATTTAATAATGCTCATCCTGTGCCTACTAATGGGACTCATCTATTTGCGATAACTGGGATGAGTAAACAATCAACCAGATTACAGACCTCTGGGGCCAGTTGCCATCCCATTCCCAGGAGCTGAGAAAGTTCAGTGCATAGTAGGTACTCGACTGCTTAGGCCTTAATGGTCTTACATGGAATAATTAATTAGTATATTTAACACATATTTATGTGTCAAGCACTATTTTAACACCGAAATCAATCAGCTGTCAATAAAGGACAAAAATGCCTGCCCTCAGGGAGATTTCCTTCTGCAAAGAGGAAATAAATCATAAGCAATTTGCATAATAAACATGAAAATTATACAGTGGACTAGGTGATAAGTGATATGGGAAAAAATAAAACCAGAGCAGAGGAAGGGGGAGTGCAAGGCTGGGGGTGGGGTTGTTTGCAATTTGAATTAGAGTGGTCCACGGGGGCGTCCATGTGGAGGTGTCCCTGCAGCAAAGGCTTCAAGGAGGGGAAAGAGGAAGAGCGTTTTAGCAGAGAGAACAGCTTCTATAAATCTAGAAAGCAAGGATGCACATGGCACACTGCAGGAGCGTCAGGTCGGCTGGAGCGGCTGCAGGGCTCCCAGGCAGAGACTAGGAGGAGCTGAGTTTGGCCTAAAGAGCACTGAAAGACTCTTGAAGGGCTTAGCCTTTCACTCTGAGAATAATGGGAGCCACTGGAGGGTTTTGCAAAGAAGAGGGATGTGATCTGCCTGGTTTTCTCCTCTGCTGCCTTGAGAATGCCCATGCTCTGCAGAAGGCAGAGGTGGAGGCTGGGAGTGAAGTCAGGAGGCAATGGGAGCATCTGGGTAAATCCGCAAATAAGCCACGCCCCACGTGCTGCTCAGTGCACATAGTACACAGGCAGGGCTGGAGTCCAAGCAGGGCCTGCAACTGGTTCTTCCACGGAAGGCTGCTTGGGACCGTGGCTTGTGGCAGGTCCAGAAAAATTTGGTGGCATCAGATGGTAAATGGCATTGAATCCCAGAGCTGTTGCTTGTTATGAAACCAGGAAAATATCCAACTATGTGGCTTCAAAAAACAGCGTCTTATTTGTCTCACATATTGAGAAATGTGCAGGAAGCGACCCACACCCAGCGCAGAAGACCAGTGATGAGAGTGGAGCCCAGGCTCCTCTGACATCCTTGTTGTGTGCGCTTGTTCTGGTCCTAATTTCGAGGGCTGCTGCACATCCATGTTCAGTGAAGGAAACGAGCTCTTGGCAGGTGAATCCATCTCCCTCTTTTTTTTTTTAACCAGGAATGTAGATCTCCTAGAAACCCCACCAACAGACATCTGCCCATACCTGTTTGGCCCAAGTGGTTCCTACGACCATTCTGAACTAGAGGGTAGCTGGCAGAATGGGTGGCGGATCAGGCAGATCAGCCAACCACAAGGCTGCCCCATGCCCCCGACCCAACAGTGCGGAGGAAGACGATGCTTCCCCAGACCGCGTGCAGCCTCGCTAGCCTTTCCTCCACGGAGCCAGGCCCGGCAGAAGGACAGCTCGGCTGTCACTGCCCAGCTGTCTGTGCAGGAGCCCTAGGTGAGCCAGCTGGAGCTTCAGGTCCTGCCTTTCCCACCTGCCTGTGAGCATCGCTGACTCAAAGGCAGGCTCCAGACCCTGTGCTGACCATGGAGAGCAAGCAGGTGTGGGTGTGCGGACCTCTCTGAATTTGCTTGAGACTGCAGCACTCGCTTGGGTCTTGTGGGAAGATTTTGTCCTGGCTACCTAAGCGCTGAAGCAAAGAGGCACGCATGTTGGGGCACTTGGGACTGCGCATTCATCAGCCGCATGGAGGGGCAGGAAAGTTGGATTTTAATTTTAATTGGCACAACCTGCTTTCCCCAGTCCCAGGTCTCTCTCCACCCTCTTTCCAAATCTGTTCTCCAAAAGGTTCTGATGAAGACATTAACCCAGCCCTGTAAATGACTGACAGGACTGAGAGTGCCCTCCCTCCAGGGGTGTCCTCATTTTAATAACTGCCAAGTTCCTGTGGCTCAAACATCAACGTGGCACAGAGAGGGCTGCAGAGCGTCTGCTCCCTAGTTCTAACTCTGCCACTCACGCCCAGGGAGTCAGGGCATCTTTCCTCACCTGTGACGTGACACATTGAAGGCAGGGATGACCTCGAAGGCCCTCCTGCCCTGCTGGTCTCTGCAGCCAGGTGAATGAATGAAACGGCCCCATGTGGCTCTTCTCGCACAAGCTGGGGTTTACCTGCTGGCTGATGTGGGTTTCACTGATGCAGAGCCTGGGTCCTGCGCACTCCCTGAGAACCGGAACCAGGAGTCCTCCTCCCTCCCTCCCTCTCTCTCTCTCTCTCTCTCTCTCTCTCTGTCTCTCTACCTCAGCACGGGTCACCTCTTTCCAGGTGTGTACTCCTTTCCTCTCAGACCTCTGCCTGACCCCTCCGTGAAAGCAGGCGTCTGGGTTGGGGCAGGGAGGCCATGGAGAGGAGTTGAACCACAACTCACTGGGAGCCGGACATGCGTGATCCACGGCGGCACTCACGGCATGCAGGACGGTGCTGGCACACAGCAGGCGCTTGATAAGTGCTTGTGAGGATGCAGTGCCCAGCTGTGGCTCGCGAGGCAGCAGGGAAGGCCATCTCTCCACTCTCCTTGCAAAGAGTCTGAACGGGGTTTTGCTTCCATCTGTCCTTCTTTCTCACCCCCTTTCTCTTCCTGCTGCAAAGCAAAGCATACTTCACACACAGTTATATATGGAGTCCCAAGTCAGACCCTCATCCCAAACATCACCTGAAGACCCTCACAGCTCCTTCTTTAAAGGTCCCGTTTGAATACTGCTAACACCAGTTGAAGTCTTTGAGTGCCTTCACCCACTGTATCCTAGCTTTCCTAGGAGGACTCGTTTCTTGAGCAGTGGATTCTAAGAGATGAGCTGACAGTCAATGGAAAGACCCTGGGGGAAGAGGCCCAGGGGACAAGCCAGAGAGAAATACCAGCAGTAAGTGACAGCAGCCAAGCAAGAAATGAGGATCAAAGATGAAATATCAGAACCCAAGACACATTTCACCAGCCTTGCCTTGTGTCCTTGAAGTGGAAAATGCCAGGCGCAGTATAGTACCTACATCCAGTGCTAAGTTTTCTGAAGCCATCATTTTTATATGTCTCTCATCCCATCTTTTTAAAAAAATCACATAATGCTTTTCCATGTTCAATTTCTTATATTGAAAGCTTCCCCAACTCCTATTTTGTGAGATGACAAGGCACAAGCAAGAAGTAGGTTACTTGATAATTATTCAAGATCACTTAACTCCTCTAAACAAGATGCCCTAATGCAATAGGAAGGTCCCAGAAGAGTTTATAAATACCTAAAAGTAGCTGAAATATCTACAGACGAAGGTACTTCAAAAAGTTCATGGAAAGTGAGGTTAAAAATTAATTTCAGTTTTGTGTAAAAAAAAAACTTGGAAGTCCATGTGCAACTTCATAATATTCATTTTCATTAAAATGTTTACATTTTGTATTTATTCATTTTTTCCTTATTTAGGAGACATAGAGGCAGAAAGATAGGCAGTAAGAGATTGTCCATCCAGTGGTTCACTTCCCAAATGCTTACAATAGGCAGACATGCGCCAGGCCAAAGTCAAGGACCCAGAACTCAATCCAGGTATCCCACATGGGTGTCACGGACCCAACTACTGTTACTTTCCAGACTGAAAGGTGGATTGAAAGCTAGATTGGAAGCAGAGCAGATGAGACTCTAAGCAGACACTCTGGTATGGGATGCAGGCATCCTAACAGCAACTTGATCATCGCACCAAATGCCTACCCCTCACTGTCATGAACTTTAGGAAGACTGCTAGTATGCATGGAATTCAAAACTTTTAATACAAAATAAACTTACTTCTAATTATATTTTGATGCATGTTTTGGATTATCCTTATATATATAATTTTGATCATATGGCAAAATATAATAGTACCATTTCTTACAGTCTGAGACCACACAAGGAATCAAGGGCAGCTCCAGCAATCTATTGTGTATATGAATGTGTTACAGAGGCGTAAGTTTTGCCAGCATTCCCATGGGTGTTTGCTGAGTAGCTAACCCACATCGTGTTTTAGATTGGCATGGAATAAGCAAGTGGCACTCCCTAGGAATCCTGTCTCTGCTGATTATCAGCCAAGATACCAAGAAGTTGCTTTTCCAAACTTCTTTAACCTCATTTTCATGGACTTTTTTCTTATTAACAAAATTGGTGGAGCCTTTCTTTAATAGTCACCATAATGTTTTGTAGATCCAGTTGCGTGGGCTTTGGGCCGAAGTCTCTGCGTTTGCCTCCCAGCTCTGCCACTTGCAAGTGCTATAGCTGTGGCCTAATTACTCAGCCTCTTAGAACCTCCATTATTTCTCCTGTAAATTCAGGATTATAATAGAAACTACTTGAGAGGGTCCTTGTGAGAATTAAATGAGTTAATATGTGAACAGCATACACAGTACTTAAAACAGTATCTGGTACATAGTAAGAACCCTGTAAGTGTTAGCTCTTATAAACAGTCATCTATTATTTCCCATAATAATTCCCATTTGTGTTGCTTCTCCAGCTTGGCATTAGGTGATCACAAAGTGTCTACTTGAGACTGAGCAAAAATAGGTAGTTTCTCATGAAAACTGTTAAGGATATGAACCTACACTGAAGTAAAAGAATTTATCCAGGAATTAACTGGAGAAAAAGCAGGGGGGAACGGTGAGAAAATTGCTACTACATTTCCCAGAGATGGCAAATCAATGAACTCCGAGCTGAGTGTTTTAAGAAAGGAAATGGATAGGTTTCCATAAGATACTTCTAATAAGCCCAGATCATCCTGGAAATTTTCAGTGAGTTAATTGTGAAGGGCCAAAATGGTTCCATGCTAGTGACTGAATATAAAAAGATTGATTAAAATACTTTTTTAGTAGTTCATATGCTTGAAAATAAAGTCCCTTCTACAACCTGTGCCAGTAAAAGCTAGTAAACAGCTAATTACTTTATAACGTGGGTTTTTTAATTGTTAATTATAATAAAAGCAGCAACAACCCAACAATAATTTGCCAGTCCGTACATCTGTGAAGTTTAAATGGGAAAATTGCCTCTTGTCTCAGCAAGGATGTAATTGATTCTTGGGCACTTAACAATATAAGACCAGTTGCTGCCTGTTCTTTCTTCCTTCAAAGAGCTGACACCATTATGTCACTGATATAAATGGAATCTTGAAGGTGCATCAAAAATTCTCTGGCTTTTGAGAAAAAGAAGAAAAAAGCCATTGTGGCTCTTTAGTTTAGAACAGGGACAGGTTCAAGTGGAATGTGCCTTGGTTCAGGTTAGATTTCAGCCCTGCTGGAGGGTTTCAGCCTTTTCTATGGGGTGGGGAGGAGCCCGTTTTGTCCTGTTAGCAGTGGTCATTGTGAACTTTCTAAAATGTTTTAAAGTAACATTTTAAATGACTGTTAAATGAGAGAGCAAAGAGGCATTGTCAGAGACCATCTGCTCTCATGTCAACTGAAGCTAAATGGAAAAGAACTCAGGGTTCTTGCAACTGAATTTGATGAGTAGAGATGGACCAAAAAATATGCATGGGACGATGACTTGCAAAATCCTTATCTTACTTTTCACCCTCAATCTCAAAGTCCCCAGAAACGTTATTGCAGCTTGATATTAAGTATCCAAAGGACAGAAAAGGAACAAATGCAATGAATTGACATCAAAGTGTTATCCGTAAATCCCTTCCAACCAGAACATTGCTTTAATTACCATTTTAAAATTTCTATGTTTAATTGAATTAGCCACTTGCAGTAGTGGATATACTTGAATCTTTTGTCAGAGACCACGCATGTATATTTTTAAACTGCTTAAGAGACATCTTGTCATGTGATAATCACTTTTTTCTTCATTCAGTACCTGAACCACTCCTAACACAGCATTTTTGATTCATATAATGATTATGTATGGTTAAAAAAATCCTGAGCCTCATTCACTGTCTCAGGTATACATCAAAACTGAATTGGACATCAGGGAAACTTAGAGTCATCAAAATTAACTGTATATCTAAAGATTAGCAAGATATCTATGCTATTTTAAACTTCCTCCATCTGTAAAATGTACAGCCATTTGCCTCTATAATAGGGTTGACCATATAGTGAATGTCTTAGCTGAGTTAGGTTCTTCTAAACAAATCATAAGGGGAACACCAGACCCTTCTCCCTTGCGTATGCCTGATGGGGGAAATGAAGACATATTACCTGCTTTCAGGTATTGACGAGAACATGGTATTTAACACCGATTACAAAACTCCTGATTTAAGGACCCTGTGGTTACTAACATTGAAATCCACAAGAATCCTGGTCACCACTATCAATATTCCTATTCTACAGACCAAGAAAGTCAAACACAGATAATGCAGACCCGAGTTCACATAGCTGATAAGTGACAAAGGTGGAATTCAAACCCAGAGCCTGACTTTTAAACTACTTTGCTACAGCTACTGCATCCAGCACTTGAAGTTGTGAGTACACTACAAAGTTCTCTTATTCCTGAACCATCTGAGGGTGAGTTCTTCACCCAGTACTCCATCCCCTTCAAATATCCTAATGTATAATCCCAGCAAAGCAGAATTCTCTGACATAGCTACAATATAATCACCAAAATCATTCAAACTTTGACCAGTTCATCTAAATAATGCCTTTTAAAATGAAAGGCAGCAGTTCAGAATCGTGCATTGCATTAGTTGTTGTGTCTTATCTGTCCCCTTTAATCTAGAACAGCTCCTCAGGTTTTCATTAACTTTCATGACCTTGATGTTTTTGAAGCTTACAAGCCGGCCATTTTGTAGCGGTCCCTCATTTGGGGTATGTCAGGTATTTCCCCGTTATCTATTTGGTTTTGCATCATTAGTAGGAGTAACAGCAAAGTGAAGTGAGTTCGTCCCATCACATGCTCTCAGGGGCACACAAGTTGAATGAGCCCCATCACTGATGATTTTCTCTTTGATCATGTAATTAATGATGTCAGCCAGGTTTCTCCACTGTCTAAATACTCTTTTACCCATAATAATTAATGAGCATTTTTGTGGGAAGGTACTTTGGAGCTATATGAATATCCCAATTCTCAATAACTTTCAAATCATTCATTTATATATTTCTATTAGTACAGACTCGTGCTTTTTTCATTTTATTCAGTGGATTATAATTTGTTACTATCATTATTTATTATTATTTATCTTCAGTTTGGCCATTGGGAGCCTTTTGAGCCTGTCTGCCCTGCCTCTGACATGTTCTCATCATTTTAGAATATGTTTTTGCTTATGAGCATAACATCATGTTTCAGGATCATCTTGTACCTTTCCCACTCCAGCCCTATTCCAGTTGTTTCTCTAATGATCCCTAGTGCTAATTGTTTCTCTAATGATCTAATGATCTCCTTTGCATGAAGAACTGTGCTTAGAAACCAAAATCTGGTCCTAGGTGTTCTCAAGGCAAAGGTCTTAATTGAAAAAATTAGGAACTCTCTCTCTCTCTCTCTCTCTCTCTCTCTCTCCTCTCCCTCTCCCTCTCCCTCTCCCTTTCTCTCTCCTGCTCTCTCTCTCTCTCTCTCTCTCTGTAAGAGATTTATATATATCATACATTCATTTCTATATTGATATGTGTATGAGTGTGCATTTACATAAATATATTCTGGCAGCTTCAATTCCAGTCTAACACCACAGGATTCGTTGCAGTCTTGCCCTTCCCATGTTTGTGAATTCCTTCTCTGACAGAGAAAGAAGTACCAGGCTGCACTTCTTTGTTGGTGGAGAGTGGGGGTGGGGGGCCATGCAAGGAAAAGACAGAAAACTGGATTGAACATCAAGGAAACTTAGAGTCAGTCATGGACTTTCTCTTCAATCGCCCTATAACCTTGAACAAGTCTTGAACTATTCTGGGTTTGTCATTCTTCCTCTGTGAAATAGCTATGACTAAAATACCTATTTCATGAAGTAACACAGTGTAGCAGATAAGAACACAGGGCCTGGGCCAGGCTCACTCTGATTTTCACTGGTTATGTCTTTAACAAAAGACTCAACTTCTCTCAGCCTTATTTCTTGAACTTTAAAAGGTGAACATACCACCAAATTCCCAGGGTGGCTATGATATCTTAATATATGCAAAAGCACTTGGCACAGTGCCTAGAAGAAGGAGCAACAGAATATTTATTCCCTTCACCTTTCTTCTCACCAACAATATTAAGTAAAAATAATAATAGCTATAATTATATACATACATAGTAACAAAAAGCCTAACAAAAGTTAAAGTTATCGTGTAATCTCTGGAGTGCAATCCAGTGATAACCTTTAAAGATAGATATGGAGCATAAATTGCATTTTTATGACATTTTCACCATTTCTGAATATCCCCAAAGTGGGATAGAGCTAGGAGGGGTAGATGACTGTTCTATTTAAGAAAAATGTTGTCATGGAGTTTGACTGTCATGCTTAACTCTGTGTAATAATAAATACTGATGTCCTTGATTGAATACCTGTTTCACTAAGAATGTTGCAAACTCATCTCTAATCCTTAGTACGTCACTACAAGGAAGGTATTACTTTCTCCACTTCATAAATTAGGAAATTGCACGTTTGGAAAGTCTGAATTTCTTCCCCAAAGCCATGCAGATAGCAAATAACTGAGTGAAGACCGGATTTGATGGTGAGGAGTTCCAGAGCCTGCTATATTTCTATTCAGTCCACTGTCACGTACTCAGCACGAGCATCACGCCCAGAACATGACCCTGTCCAGTTTATTAGTGGAGCTCTGGCCATGTCCCATTTGGACAAAGAGACAAATGAGAATTGCTCAAAACGAGTTCAGGACATCACTTCCAGCTCCCAGCATTCTACCCTCCGCATGACGGGAAATTCAAGAGCACAATGACTAGTGTCCTTGGCATCCTGTTGCTACAGTGTTTCTCCAACACAACCAGATGAGTTGGCATCTGCTCAGGGATTGAAAAGACTCCCACAACGGCTGAAATAAATTCAGCATCGTCAACTGTTGTTTCTCTTTAGGTAGCTTGTTTTCAACAGGGGCTTGTGTCTATGGGGATGCACCTGCCTCTCTTACTCTGTTTTGCCTATTCATTGTTCTGGATCCCCAACTACAGTATGAGTTCTGTGGATATGAGGAAAGCCTTTTGGTCATCTTTACTCACCCAACCCAAAGCATCCTTTTCATAAATACAAGGGTCTTCAAAAAGTTTGTGGATAACGAATACTATGAAAAACTTGTCCATGGATCTCAAATAACTTTTGCACCAAAATTAACTTCTTTCAATTCCATTTTTACATGAACCGTTTGAAGGCCCATCATATATCTTGGCAAGCTGAATGGAAGGATTGATACTTGTAGTTTTTATCCTTAGTGATGTGGGGAAGAGGAAGATAAATACAAACTGATAAGGGAGGGAGATGGTGTAGAAGTAGATGAGACCTAAATAAATTTTATCAGAAAGTAAATAGTCACAAATGTTTAGTTTATTTTTAAGAGTGCGTTAGGAGGCCGTGCCACAGCTCACTAGGCTAATCCTCCGCCTTGCGGCACCAGCACACCGGGTTCTAGTCCCAGTTGGGGCGCCGGATTCTGTCCCGGTTGCTCCTCTTCCAGTCCAGCTCTCTGCTGTAACCCGGGAAGGCAGTGGAGGATGGCCCAAGTGCTTGGGCCCTGCACCTGCATGGGAGACCAGGAGGAAGCACCTGGCTCCTGGCTTTGGATCGGCGCAGCGCACCAGCCGTAGTGGCCATTTGGGGGGTGAACCAACGGAAAAAGGAAGACCTTTCTCTTTGTCTCTCTCTCAGCCTGTCAAAAAAAAAAAGTGCATTAGGGAAGCATAGAGTGAGAAAACATAGGCTCTAAAGCAAAGTTGCCTGGGTTAGATTCTAGCTCTACAGCATCATCACTGTGTGACCTCGGACAAGCACCTTTAGCTCTCTGCGCCCCATCTGTGAGATGAGTAGCTTCATTTCATAAAGGCAGAGTATTGAGAACAGCACGTCACACACATAAGTGCTCTTTGTAAGCATCAACTTTCATTATCATCTTGTGTTTCAGCTGCTGCGGCAGAGATTAAGACCCCAATAGGGTAATGAAAAGAATATATAGCATCCAAAGCCATATAAACTAAGACAATGGGTTCTTCGTCCAAGGCGTTCCACAAATTAAATTACCATAAACTGGTAATTTACACATGCAGTCTCGTGGGAGAGGGACAAGGAAATGAAAGGGAAGCAGCAACAAGGTGAGAACTCTAATACATTTCCCTTCATCATTAACAAGGGGTCATGAAAAACGTGGCACGATCCCTGTGCACGAAAGCAGACTTCGGTGTGCAGTGAGCACATAGCCCTCAAACAAGGACAGATGATCAGAAAGCAGCCCCACACCTCCTGCTGGCACCTGGGCCGCTGGGTGTTGGAAGAAATGCACACACGCAAGCCTCTGTTTTCACTTTACATTCATGATCTCAGAACTCAAATTGGCATCCGATATTGCTCAGCAGCTTACTAGGTGTCTGGAGAAGGCTCGTTTTCCCTCTCTCTCAGATGTCTAATTCATTTCTTCTGCATCCTTCACAGGCCACCCAGGCCCCTCCTCCCCGTCCCCCATCAGCTGAGGACTTCGTCTCACACTTCACTGAGAAAAATAGACACCAACAGACATGACCCCCTCGCCTTCTACCACAAAGCCTGCCACCCCAACTTCATCGCCCCCATTTCCTTCCCCTGGTGCATTCTAGAAGCAGTTTCCCCTTAGAAACATGTGCCTAGGCTGCAGATGTCCTGGCACCTGCTCCAGGAACTGTCATGCGTCCCTTGCTTATGAACGTGAGGGATGGAGGCAGGGGAAACGCTGTTTATCACGTGCTCAGAATGTTTGTATTAACTTTCTTGATTGCCTGCAGCAAGCCTACAAGGTAGAGAATATAACTTTCCCTATGCTACCGACCAGAAAACTAAGAGGCAGAGCAGTGAGGTAGCCTGTGCTAGGTCACAGTAAGTCATGGACCCATCTGGCTCAGGAGAGCAAATTTTTAACCCTATAAAACCCCATCTAGCCAACTGCATAGCAGGTGTTGGAAGAAGAGATGCAAACAGTGAGTTTTAATGCCCTTCCAGGAGTCAGAAGAGACCCGCTTGCTGGGTCTGCTTCCTTCTGGTGGGGATGGAAGAGATTGAACTCAGACCCCACCTGTCCTCACTTCCCCGGAGCATCTCTCTCCCAGCCATCCCCTCCCTCACCCCTACACCAGCACATCTCCCTTTGGACTGGCTGGCTAGTGTCAGCACGCTGACATGTATCTCGCCCCACGAAAATAGCGGCCTGTCTTTTACCCTGTCCCCATCCTTCTCCAACAGTGCTGCTAGACTCAGGGAACACACCCAAGGAAGATCACACACACATTCTTTCCAATCTAGTGCCCATGAAGAAATTGCTTGATGGCCGGCCCATGGGCCTCTGATACAGATAATACCTATGCATGTTGCTGCACAGATACACATACATGTAAAAAAACACACACGAATGTACACACACATGCCCTCCTATGAAGACATATATACCTGCATGCATTGCACACACATACAGAGCTTTGAGGCAGGGGGTTGTGAAAAAGAAAAGAATTAGAATGTAATTGAAAAACAAATGCTGTGCAGGCTGAAAGGAGAGATCAGAACGAATCTGCTTCCCACCAAATACTGACTGTTCCATTTCCAGCACATTTTTCAACAGCCTCTTCTGTGTCTGGCCCTGGGCAAGGCATTGGCCCTTGCCTTTAAATGGTCCATTTAAAGCGACAGTGCACTTAATGGGATTTTGAAAGAGGGCAGCAACAGGCTCCCCACCGAGAAGAGCCGCGGTATGATTTCACCTAGGAAAGCCTGCTCAGAGCACACAAACACACCTTCAGGATACACATGACAAACAGGCCCTGTGCACCTACACCCCCTTAGCTCATGATAGCAATCTCTGTGCTTGAGCGCCTCCAACAGGACTCCAGAGCAGGAGGAGTAGGCAATGGGCACTGTCACCAGCTACCTCAAGAGTTCCCCAAGCAGAGCAACAGCTAAGGCCAGGTCAAGGGCAGGCAAAGGCAACAGCCTTTCTCCTTCCTAAGTCGCACACAGGTCTAGTGAGAGGTGGAGGTTCTTTAGAAACTCATGGCTCCTCTTCCGCCTATAGCCTCCCTGCCTCCTGTACTCTCCTTCCGTGGTGGCTCCCACTGCCCCACGCCCAGCAGAGCCCAGCTTCTCCCTGTGATGGGGGGCTGTGCCCTGGAAGGGGCAGGGTGAGTCTTGTGCATTATAAGGAGTCACCTTTGAAAAGGCGCTTACGACCCTCCTCAAGCATCCCTGGGACAGTACCTGTCAACACAGCGCATCTGTTCCACCTCTCTCACGGGTCAGGGGCACATCCCCCTGGGCGGTCCACTTGCAACAGGCCTCGTGAAGGGCACACATGTTGGGGCTGGGTGTTTCTCTAGCTGGCCGTCTTCCTGGTTACTAAACTTCACCCTCCCATGTGACTGAGGATCTACATGAAGTTCAGTTGTCAGGAAGGACCCCAGTCCCCATTATGCCACACCCAGGTCTCCCTGTACAACAGCCCCACTGTGGGGTGGGAGAAAGGCATGGGCAGCTCTTCCTCTAAGATCTAAAAATCTTTCTGAAGATGCTGAGGACATGGCTCTCCTGGTAAAACTCCAGCACTCTCTCTTGCCTAGAAGATAAAGCTCAGATCTGGCCCCGCAGTGCCAGGGTAAATGCCTGCCCTTTTCAGTTCAATACTAAGAAAATTGGGCACCCACATCATGCAAGACACTGTGCAAGGAGATACAGTGACTTAAACCTGGAGCCTTCCCTTGCTTTGCTATGGGTCTGGGGTGGGAGAGAAGACAGTACCGCACAGGTAACCTGAGAAGAGGCAGATTGTGTTAAGTGCTGCCCCAGAGGAACAAACAGGAGGTTTGGGGCGGGGGGGGGGGGGGGGGCGGGGGGGCACTAAGCAGAGAGGGATAAATCCCCACTGAGGCTTCATGTGAAACAGGAGAGGTGGGTGTCCAGCCCACAGGCTGCATAAAGTCTGTAAAATCATTTGGTCTGGCCCTGTTGACTCAAAATTCAATAAATCTAGAGCAGGCTAATTTTTAAGTTGATAATTTTTATATGGACCACAAATGATGCTATAAATACCAAATGGCCCAAGGCAGAAAAAAAGTTTTTCCAGCCTTGCCCTAAAAGGTGGCAGCTGAATTACAGGATGAGAAGGCAGGAAAGTGAGGAGATGTCCAGCGGGAGGAAGTGCGTGGGTAGAGGCGGAAGAGCAGACGCATGGCACACCTCTGAGAAGCAAGGAGCCCCCTGGGGTGGAAGGGGTGAGGGACGGGGCCTGGGCCCGAGAATGCAGCCTGAGAGGCCCATCTCAAAGGCTTGGCTTTGGGTGTCGGGCTGTAGGGACTCGGGAGCCACTGAGAGTGTTGGGCTTATCACACCTGCGCTTAAAGAACATAGCTCAGAGGCCAGCGCCTTGTGGCGCCGGCACACCGGGTTCTAGTCCCGGTCGGGGCGCTGGATTCTGTCCCAGTTGCCCCTCTTCCAGGCCAGCTCTCTGCTGTGGCCAGGGAGTGCAGTGGAGGATGGCTCAAGTGCTTGGGCCCTGCACCCCATGGGAGACCAGGAGAAGTACCTGGCTCCTGCCTTCGGATCAGTGCGGTGCGCCAGCCGCAGCGCACCGGCCGCAGCGGCCATTGGAAGGTGAACCAACGGCAAAGGAAGACCTTTCTCTCTGTCTCTCTCTCTCACTGTCCACTCTGCCTGTCAAGAAAAAAAAAAAAGAACATAGCTCGGAATCTAGGAAAATAACTGCCAGAAAGCAAGCATGGCCCTTGTCATCTGTGCTTCCTTCTCTGAGGTCAACAAAAGTGAGACTAGACATTGAGTCCTGAGGACCAACCAAGGGAGGAGAAGTTGGGGACTTTTGGTTCCATGGAAGCCCGCAAGACCTGGTGACCGATAGCAGAGGAGGGGCACATCTTTAATCACAGTGAGGTTCTCTGATCTTGTGACTCTTTACAGGAGCCATCTGTCTGTCCTGTTAGAAGGGGGTATGTCTCTCCTGACTACGGACTACAGAATTTGAAGAGGTCTTAATCATTCTGACTCTCTGGGCCCTAAAAGGGGCCACCTGATGGGCTACATGGGTCCCAGTCCACTCTGTTGAGAAAGAATTCAGTCAGCACCAGGGCGGCTGAAAGCCATCGATGATGAAAAGAGACAGCAGCAGGTTTCCTGCTCCCTGCCCTGTCTGACCGGATACCCCAACAGGCTGACCTGTGCCGGTATTTGAGGAAGCGCATGAAACTGGATGATGAAAAGTTAACAAAAACTTACAACTGACTTATGGGGACGCTGTAACCAGAGGGAGAAAGTCCAGGCTGAGCAACCAGAGCTGGCAGCCTCATTTATAGTAGAACTAATGAAAAGAGAGAGTAGACATTAATAAAAGTAATTAGAACAAAGATATAATTGGAACACAGAATGGCCTTCTGGAACCAAGAATGGTATTTCTGAATTTTAAAAATTCAGTAGACAAATTAAAAAAATGAATGTTCACTTCTGAGAATAGAGTTCATGTTCTGGAAGATCATGTTAAAGACATACATCAAGATCCAGAGAACTAGCCCTCAAAAGTAGAATGCATAAGGGAACCAAAAGAGAATTAGAGCAAATCTAGAGGATCCGCCATCAGCAGTAGAAATACTGAAAATATGAAATAACAGGTGCATGGAAAATGATAAGCAAACAATAGAAGAAAATATTGGAACTATTCCCTCAGCTGAAGGAATTCTTGGCTACTGGGGGGCCAGCACTGTGGCATAGTAGGTAAAGCTACCACCTGCAGTACCGGCATCCCATGTAAGTACCAGTTGGAGTCCTGGCTGCTGCACTTCTGATCCAGCTCTATGCTATGGCCTAGGAAAGCAGTAGAAGATGGCCCAAGTCCTTGGGCCCCTGCACTCACATGGGAGACCCAGAAGAAGCTCCTGGCTCCTGGCTTCGGATTGGTGCAGCTCTGGCTGTTGCAGCCAACTGGGGAGTGAACCAGTGGATTGAAGATCTCTCTCTCTTTCTGCCTCTCCTCTCTCTGTGTAACTCTGCCTTTCAAATAAATAAATCTTTTTTTTTTTTTTTTTAAAAAAAAAAAAAAAAAAAAAAGAAGTAGGCCGGCGCCGTGGCTCACTAGGCTAATCCTCCGCCTGCGGCGCCAGCACACCGGGTTCTAGTCCCGGTCGGGATGCTGGATTCTGTCCCAGTTGCCCCTCTTCCAGGCCAGCTCCCTGCTGTGGCCAGGGAGTGCAGTGGAGGTTGGCCCAGGTGCTTGGGCCCTGAACCCCATGGGAGACCAGGATAAGTACCTGGCTCCTGCCATTGGATCAGCGCGGTGCTCCGGCCACAGCGCACCGGCCACAGCGGCCATTGGAGGGTGAACCAATGGCAAAGGAAGACCTTTTTCTCTGTCTCTCTCTCTCACTGTCTACTCTGTCTGTCAAAAAAAAAAAAAGAAGTATTATTAGCAAAAACAGATTACAATCCTACAATCCTACATCCAGCCTAAGTATCATTCATCTGAAAGGACAAAAGAAAATCATGTTCAGGCCACATTCTCTGATTATAACCCAATGATGTTGTAAATCATCAACAATTAATTAACAAAGGGTTTAATAATTCGCCAGTCAAAAGACATTCTTTTAAATTAGCTTTTACATAATAGGCAAATCCTAGCTGAAATTTAATAATTTAACATCAGACAATAAGAAAATTTTCATATCAAAGTGTACAGGAAATAGCAAATAGCTAAATTGTACTCAAAGGAAAATGTATACCCTAAATGCTTTTAGCATATTAGAAAAAAATTAATGAAAATGAAGAGGGGCCGGTGCCTTGGCTCACTTGGTTAATCTTCCTCCTGCGGTGCCCTTATGGGTGCCCATATGGTGCTTGGGCCCCTGCACCAGCATGGGAGACCAGGAAGAAGCACCTGGCTCCAGGCTTTGGATCAGCATAGCTCTGGCTGTAGTGGCCATTAGGGGAGTGAACCAACAGAAGGAAGATTTTTCTCTCTGTCTCTGTCTCTCTCTCTCTCTTTCTCTCTCTCACTGTCTGTAACTCTACCTGTCAAATAAAAAAAAAGAAAGAAAAATGAATAAAGACTTAAATAACATTTATATATTTAATTTAAGAAAATTTTTTAAAGATTTATTTATTTGAAAGACAGAGTTACAGAGAGGCAGGGGTAGAGAGAGGTCTTCCATCTGCTGGTTAACTCTCCAAATGGCTGAAATGTTTGGAGGGAGGCTGATCCAAAGCCAGGAGCCAGGAGCCAAGAGCCAGGATCTTCCTCTGAGTCCCCCACGTTGGTGCAGGGGCCCAAGAACTTGAGCCATCTTCTACAGCCTTCCTACGCCATAGTAGAGAGCTGGATCAGAAGTGGAGCAGCCAGGACCTGAACCGGCACCCATATGGTACCCTGACACTGCAGGCAGCACTTTACCAGCTATGCCACAGCGCTTGCCCCAAGAAATTTTTTAAGAGAATAGCAAGGTGCAAAAGAAGATAATACTGGCAACAATGCCCTTTGATAAGGGTGTAAATAATTCTGCAGCAAAGCAAGAAAGACCTGAGCTACAGAAACAGCAAGATCGAAAGGAAGAGCTAGGGAACTGCTGTTTGGCCTAGCAGTTACGATGCCTTCCTACTGTGTCAAAGGGCTGGGGCTTGAGTGTCCTGCTCTTGATACCAGATTCCTCCTATTGCAGACTCTGGGAGGCAGTGGTGATGGCTCAAGTGAACGGGTCACTGCCACCTATGGGGATGACTTGGGTTGAGTCCCCAGCTCCCAGCTGATCTGAATGTGGAATAGCCAATAGGGAGTAGGAGGAGTCAAAGAAGACAAAGAATTTCATCTTGGGTAACTAGTTGGAATATACTAGCAGTAAAACAAGAAATCAAGAAATACTAAGTTGGGAGGAAGAGTAGATATTGGTCCTAGTAGTAAGGTGCTGGTTGGGACACCTGCATCTCACTTCAATGTTCAGGCCTGAGTCCCAGCTCCTATTTGGGTTCTAACTTCCTGCAAATGCATACCTAGGAAGGCAGCAGCTGATAGTTCAAATAGCTGAGTCCCTGCCACCCACAGGGGAGAACCAGAATGGGTTGCTAGTTCCTGGCTTCAGCCTGGCTCAGCCCAATTTGTGCACTCATTTGGGGATGAACCAGTGATTGAGAGCTTGCACTTTCTCTCTCCCTCTCTCCCTCTCCCTCTATCTCTTTCTCTCTCTCTCTCTCTCTCTGTGTGTCCCTCTAACGTAAAAAATTGAAATAAAAAATAAGAACGAGTTGAGAGGAGGAAAGACAAGTAAAGCTTGGAATACAGGGAGATGTCTGGTTACAATGGGCCAGGCACGATATGAGACACTAAGCCTCTGACCACCCCAGATTCCGGAGTCACCAGTGCAGGACTGCAGCTGGCATCTCAAGGAGACAAATGAAGAGTTGATGTTTAATACAGACTAATGCAAGAGAAGTCCAGCCAAGCTCTAGAGGAAGAGCAAAGTCTCTACCCTCTGCAAGCCTCCCCTTTACTACATCTCAGAGGGCCTGCCCTAGGGGTGTGGGGCTGGGGGCTGAGGGGAGAGAGAGACAAGTGAAGTCAGCACTTCCCGTATCAGACTTTGGTGTTCAACTCGAATGCCCTACTTGGGAAACAGGTGAGCTCCTCTAGAGGCTAATCCTGAAGAATTTAAACATATCACTTGCAGCTCAACAACTGAGTGCTGGATGCGTTAGCCCTGCAGTTCAGTTTGTGTTTTCTTTGCCCTTACTCTCCTTTGCATCTGCAGCACAGAACCCCAGCAACACATCACTGAGAAAGTCAGACCATGAGAATCCAAAGAGTTGCTGGTCAAGATCTGTTCATATTCTGCTAGCTCTATTTTAAACACATCTGGTAATAACTATTCTGGCTTCTGTCCAAGTCACTCGGTCTAGGAAAACGGCATGTCAATGGTAATATTCACTTGAAAAAATAAAACAGCAAGGCAGAGAACATGCTGGAAAGAATCCCTCCTACCTTGTGCCTTTGTACTTTGGCTATCTTAATTTTCATTTTGGTGCAGAGAACAGTGCCAGGCAATGGATATTTGCTTACTTCTCTACCACTGATTTGTGCCATGTTAACTTAGTCATTGGTGGGGTTTCAACTGTGACTGATAGAGAAACTGAGCACTGGCAGTGGATTCTAATCATCCCTTTCTGGTGCATAGACCCTTAGTTGGTCCTTCCTGCCGTGCCAACTGTGCCTGTACATCATCCCTAAAAGGATTGTCCCAAGTCCAAGTCTGAGAAAATCATTTAATTTTTATTCCTACCACTTTTCAGACAAAAAAAAAATATTAGAAGGACATCACATCATTTACAACAAAAGCCTTCAAAACTTTGTTAATGCCATTAGTAGTAACTGAATGGGGGCAATATGGCCTGATCTCACATCCAAACGAGCCCTTTGCATGCTCAAGGAAGTTAAAGCCACAGAATCCAAAGTCGTTCTGAGACCCACTGCTAGAATCACTAGAGAAGACTGGTATTCCTGAACCCGGAATTAACTAGCCTCCTTTGGAGAAAATTGTCAAAATGTGTCTAGACCAGGGTTCTTTTTTCTTCTTTTCCTTTTATTTTTGTCCAAATCTTTTGTAAAGTCAGTTCCCCTTTCTCCTGGCTGGTGATGCTCATTAGCAATCCAAATAAACTAGTGGCAAAGAGACCTGATTCTTGATCTTTCTTTTTTTCAAGTGTCACCTCTGTCTGAGCAAGTGATAAAAGCACTAATTTGGACACTGTTGTGGGGGGAGGACTTTCCTCCCGCTCTCTGTGTTAACATTGTTCTTCTGCTACGTGTCTGGTGTTTTTGTCTCTTTGCGTTAGCTGGACATGAGAAAGGGATTGTATTTCAGATTTGAAGGCATGGAGAATTTCATATGGCTTAGCAAAGGTTCCAAAACTGAAAGACACTCTGTTCAAGGCTGTTGCACTTGGAGTCATTTCTGGAAGAATTGGCTGTCTTTGTAGGAATGTCTTCCTGACTCTGTGGTTTCTTTGCTGACATCTCACATATAAATAGAATGTAGTGCCGAGGTTGTCTTAGGCCTTGCTCCTGAACAGGCCTTATTAGTATGGTTAGCTGAGTGGTATCCCACTCATCATTGAATACCCTCACTCTATCCTGAAGCAGAACCTGGGGCTTTTGACTTTAATTTCCTGATACCCTAAATATAGCCCAAGGAAAACACTAGAAATGTAGAATCTCAGGCCCCATCCACACCTACCACTTTCATTTGTCAAAATTCTTACCCCAAATGTAACTACAAGTGGAGACAGAGGCTATATCTGTGTGGGTGCAAACTGTTGAAATCTTTACTTAGTATATACCCAGTTGATCTTCCATATATAAAGATAATTGAAAATGAATCTTGGTGAAGAATGAGATGGGAGAGGGAGTGGGAGATGGGATGGTTGCAGGTGGGAGGGAGGTTATGAGGGGAAAAGCTGCTATAATCCAATTTTCGAAATTTATATTTATTAAATAAAAGTTTAAAAAAAAGTTTCAATGAGAGCTTGATGGCAGGGCCCTGCTATGATAGGATCCTTATCCTTTTAAGAAGAGACACCAGGGAGCTCTCTCCATCTCTCTGAGCACATGTACACAAAAGCACACACACAAAGCAGAAGTCACACGAGCACACAGTGAGAAGGCAGAATCCTGCAAGCCAGGAGTATAGCCCTCACCAGAAACCGAATTGGTCAGCACGTTGGAACTGGACCTCCCAGCCTTTAGAGTGGTGAGAAATCAGTTGCTGTCGTGTAAGCCAGTTGATGGTGCTTGGTCATGGCAGCTGAGCTAACTGGTATACCTGCGGGACATGTATCTCTATCCTGACAAGATCTTCAGGGGATGAGTATGCATGTTGAAATCTGAGAGGCACAGGCTTCAGTTAACTGTGATTATGATGCTAATTCAACTCCTCCCCTGTTCAGACCATCATTTTCCCAAAGAAGGAACTTGAGCCATGAACCAGAATGGGTTTTGAAATGAGCCTGAAGCCTTTTAGACTATAACTCTAACATTGTTTGTCAGATTCCATTTGCCATTCCTCCATTTGCCGTAGTCTCTGATGACTGAGAGTGAGACGGTGCCCTTGAGACACCCTACGGATCTGTAAGCCAGGGAAGTCGCATTCCCTTTGCAGGAGAGTCTGCAAGAAGGTCACCAGTGACTACTTCAATGGCTCAAAGTGAACTAAACACACAGCTCTGACTTGTACCAGATTCTCCCACCTGATGGACACACTCATGCTTGTCTCTTTTGTCTGCCTGCTCCTCAGTCTACTTGGGAGTCCATCAAGTTTACAAAGCTAGATTTTTTGGAATCTCATTTACCAAACCTTTTCACAAAAATTGGACATCTTTCCAATTCTAGAGAGTAATTAATGTGGTAAGAACGGATTAGTGGCTTATTGGGGATGGGCACGTTCTCTCTTTCTATCTCTTCCACCACGTGAGAACACAGCATTCCTTCCCTCCAAGGGTGCAGCAACAAGGCACTGTCTGAAAGCAGCCTTCACCAGACCCCAATCCTTTCAGCACCTTCATCTTGGACTTCCCAGCTGACAGAACTATGGGAAATATGAGGGTGCTTCAAAAAGTTCATGGGAATTGAATTAAAAGATACACTTATTTTGATAAAAAAAAATTGAAATCTCTGCATTCGGGGGGGTCTTCCTAGAGTTCAAAATAGTCATATTTGAAAAATTGCATGCATTACAAAAATTGGGAACACCACAGAAAACTCATCTTTTAATTTCATTTTTTCACAGATTTTGAAGTACTCTCATAAATTTCTGTTGTTTACAAATTATCCAGTCTGTATTTTATAATAGCAGCACAAATGGAGTAAGATAGTGAGCAGTTAGTGCATGTTTCTCCTTTCCTTTCTCCCTGGCATCACTACATGACAGCATGCATGGTCAGAACATGACTAATGGATAAACATGTCTTGCTCAAAAAGAATACTGCAAGTAGGAATTGACATCCAAAAAGGGACAGAGGGCAAGAGTAGTCCAGACCCAGTCCTGCAGTGGGAGGGAAGATGAAGTTCCATCCTTACCAAGTCTCTCCTATACCACAGTAGTCACATTCCAGGTCAGGGGTCAGCAAACCACAGCTCCCTGCCAACTCCTGCTCATCACCAGTCTTTGTGTGATATGTAAATAATAACAGCGTTTACATTTTAATTGGCTAAAAAAAGACATAAAATGAAATGATAAATTTTCAGTGCCTACAAAGTCTACTCATTAGTGTGTGTGTGTGTGTGTGAGTGTGTATATATCCCTGCCATGACAACAGAATGCAGTAGTTACAATAAGCTATGGCCTAAAATAATTATTACAGGTCCCTTGCATAGAAACATTGCTAACCACTGTCTTAGAGGAATAGGAAAGGTATGGAGGGAATAGGGGAGGCAAAACAACCCAGGTAGTTTCTAGATGGGTTTGGGGATTGTTGATGATCATCTATGGTGAATGTGCTGATACTTGTAACTTGAGTTTTATTTTAAGCTCCAGTTTGGGAGCTCAGTCTCAGAATTCTCAAGGATAGAGTTTTGTGACAAACAGTATATAAATCTCATATATTGCCCGATTAATCTCCAAAAGAGTTGAAGAGATTCCTAATGACATTAGACAGCTTTGCCATATTTTTCCTGCATGTAATGAAGTTTGCTTCCCAGCGGATGGGTCTGAGTGCACCTGCCATTCCTTTCCCTCACATGGATAAATCCCAAGGTGACATGGCAAGTCTCCCCAAGATTCCCATTTCTTTTCTTTTCTTTTTTTATGATTTATATATCTGAAAGAGCATCACAGATGCAGAGACAGAAAAAGATAAGGAAGACGAGAAAGAGAAACAGAGAGGGAGACAGAAAGATCTTCCATTTGCTGGTTCACTCTCCCAAATGGTCGCAACAGTCATGTCAGGGCCAGTCTGAAGCTGGGATCCAGGAACTCCATTCTGGTCTCCTACATGGGTGGCAGGGTCCAAATTACCTGGGCCATCTTCCACTGCCTTCCCAGGTGCATTAGCAGGAAGCTGGATTGGAAGAGGAGCATCAAGGACTCAACCCAGCACTCTGGCTTTAACCTGGTGTTCCACAATGCCAGTCTCCTTCTTCCTTCCACCCCTACCCCACTCCATGCCTTCTTTGTCATCTTTGATCTGCATTCTTGGCCAGCATTGACAGCAGGGTAGTAATCTCTCTTGATGCTTCATTTTCCTGTGACTCATAAAATTGTCAACAGGGAAAAACCAAGATACAATAAGATGTCCTATGTTAAAAAAAAAATCTAAACTTCCAACAGGTGTGTACATCACTGAAGACCCAAATCAAGGCCCTTGTGTGCTTTGTGTTGGTCTGCACTCTTAATGAAGAAAGGGTTCAGGGCTTCTGTCTGGCCCTGAAGTTTGTATGACACTCCCTCAATATAATCCTTCCATTGCTTTTGTATCTCTGCATAAATATTCTTCATCTTGTTTTTCCACTAAGAATTGTTTGTTTTTAGTTCATTGCATACTACACATACACACACACACACACACAGAGTGCTATTCCTCTGTTTCTAATGTTTCTTTAAGCAAGACCTTTTTGTCCATTAGTCACAATCTAGTCATGGACCCTGCCTCACAGAAGAATATTGATACCAAAGAGGAAGAAAAGAGGCAGCAAGCATTTATTGAGCACCTGCTGATTTTAGGTAAAATACAGAGTGTTTTATCCTCATCACTGAATATGAAGCTAACTGCAGAGAAGATTCTAGCATCCAATTTTTATAGGTGCAGAAGCATAGAAGCAATATTTCTTGTCTAGAAACACACAGCTAAAAAGACTAGGGCCAAAATTTAAACCCAGGCCACCTTGTTCCAACACTATCAGACATTCCAGCCTAAATGATAGACTGAGTGCAGGAGTATCATAAGTTGTACAATGATGAACTTGAAAATTTTCTAAATTTGTTTTTTCAACATCTAGGATACCAGGAAAAAGGTTCATAATCATTTATCATCTAGAATCCATGTACCTTTTTATTAATTTATTTTTTATTAATTATTTTTTTGACAGGCAGAGTTAGACAGTGAGAGAGAGAAACAGAGAGAAAGGTCTTCCTTCCGTTGGTTCACCCCCAAAATGGCCGCTGTGGTCGATGCGCTGCGTCACGCCGATCTGAAGCCAGGAACCAGGTACTTTTCCTGGTCTCCCATGCGGGTGCAGGGCCCAAGGACTTGGGCCATCCTCCACTGCCTTCCCGGGCCACAGCAGAGAGCTGGACTGGAAGAGGGGCAACCAGGTCAGAATCCAGCACCCCAACCGGGACTAGAACCTGGGGTGCCGGCACCACAGGTGGAGGATTAGCCTAGTGAGCCACAGCGCCAGTCTATGTACCTTTTTAAAAATATTTTCAAGATATCTTACAAATAACTTCACAAAGAAAAATAAGTATAGGGAAAATCAACCTTATTTCAACAACAAGAATATGAACACAACTGGGACAGATATATAGATAGATACATGATAGGTATAAATATATGTGATGTGGCCAACATCCTCTGAATGCAATTAGAAGCTTATCAACTGCCATGCATGAACCTGGGACATATTGGCTCGGTAAATAATTATTCTTTATTTCAAAAACATTACTAAAGTTATAGTTGATCATTACCTCTTTTTTTTTAACTTTTATTTAATGAATATAAATTTCCAAAGTACAGCTTATGGATTACAATGGCTTCCCCCCCCATAACTTCCCTCCCACCCGCAACCCTCCCCTTTCCCACTCCTTCTCCCCTTCCATTCATATCAAGATTCATTTTCAATTATCTTTATATACAGAAGATCAGTTTAGTATATATTAAGTAAAGATTTCAACAGTTTGCACCCACATAGAAACACAATGTTTGAGTACTAGTTATAGCATTAAATCACAATGTACAGCACATTAAGGACAGAGATCCTACATGAGGAGTAAGTGCACAGTGACTCCCGTTGTTGACTTAACAAATTGAAACTCTTGCTTATGGCGTCAGTAATCACCCTAGGCTCTTGTCATGAGTTGCCGAGGCTATGGAAGCCTTTTGAGTTCACTGACTCTGATCATATTTAGACAAGGTCATAGTCAAAGTGGAAGTTCTCTCCTCCCTTCAGAGAAAGGTACCTCCTTCTTTGATGACCTGTTCTTTCCACTGGGATCTCACTCGCAGAGATCTTTCATTTAGGTCATTTTTTTTTTTTTTTTTTTTTTTTTTTTTTTTGCCAGAGTGTCTTGGCTTTCCATGCCCAAAATACTCTCATGGGCTTTTCAGCCGGATCTGAATGCCTTAAGGGCTAATTCTGAGGCCAGAGTGCTGTTTAGGCCATCCACCATTCTATGAGTCTGCTGTGTATCCCGCTTCCCATGTTGGATTGTTCTCTCCCTTTTTTTATTCTATCAGTTAGTATTTTCAGACACTAGTCTTGTTTATATGATCCCTTTGACTCTTATTCCTATCATTATGATCAATTGTGAACAGAAATTGATCACTTGGACTAGTGAGATGGCATTGGTACATGCCCCCTTGATAGGATTGGATTGGAATCCCCTGCTATGTTTCTAACTCTACCATTTGGGGCAAGTCGGACTGAGCATGTCCCAAATTGTACATCTCCTCCCTCTCTTATTCCAACTCTTATAATTATCAGGGATCACTTTTCAGTTAAGTTTCAACACTTAAGAATAACTGTGTATTAATTACAGAATTCAACCAATAATATTAAGTAGAACAACCAAAAAAAATACTAGGAGGGATAAAGTATTAAGTTGTTCATCAACAGTCAGGGCAAGGGCTGATCAAGTGGCTGTTTCTCATAGTGTTCATTTCACTTTAACAGGTTTCCTTTTTGGTGCTCAGTTAGTTGTCACCGATCAGGGAGAACATATATTTGTCCCTTTGGGACTGGTTTATTTCACTCAGCATAATGTTTTCCAGATTCCTCCATTTTGTTGCAAATGACCAGATTTCACTTTTTTTTTTATTGCTGTTTAGTATTCTGTAGAGTACATATCCCATAATTTCTTTATCCAATCTACTGTTGATGGGCATTTAGGTTGATTCCAGGTCTTAGCTATTGTGAATTGAGCTGCAATAAACATTAAGGTGCAGACAGCTTTTTTGTTTGCCAATTTGATTTCCTTTGGGTAATTTGCAAGGAGTGGGATGGCTGGGTTGAATGGTAGGGTTATATTCAGGTTTCTGAGGAATCTCCAGACTGACTTCCATAGTGGCTTCACCAGTTTGCATTCCCACCAACAGTGGGTTAGTGTCCCTTTTTACTCACATCCTCTCCAGAATCTTTTGTTGGTAGATTTCTGAATGTGAACCATGCTAACCGGGGTAAGGTGAAACCTCATTGTGCTTTTGATTTGCATTTCCCTGATTGCTAGTGATCTTGAGCATTTTTTCATATGCCTGTTGGCCATTTGGATTTCCTCTTTTGAAAAATGTCTATTGAGGTCCTTGGCCCATCTCTTAAGTGGGTTGTTTGTTTTGATCTTGTGGAGTTTCTTGATCTCATTGTAGATTCTGATTATTAATCCTTTATCTGTAGCATAGTTTGCAAATATATTTTCCCATTCTGTCGGTTGCCTCTTCACTCACCTGACTGTTTCTTTTGCAGTACAGAAACTTCTCAATTTGATGCAATCCCAATAGTTGATTTTGGCTTTGACTGCCTATGCCTCCAGGGTCTTTTCCAGGAAGTCTTTGCCGGTGCCAATATCTTGCAGGGTTTCTCCAGTGTTCTCTAATAATTTGTTGGTGTCAGGTCGTAGATTTAGGTCTTTAATCCATGCTGAGTGGATTTTTGTGTAAGGTGTAAGGTAGGGGTCTTGCTTCATGCTTCTGCATGTGGAAATCCAGTTTTCCCAGCACCATTTATTGAATAGACTGTCCTTGCTCCAGGAATTGGTTTTAGATCCTTGATCAAATATAAGTTGGCTGACTGTGACCGATGTGGTGCTGTGGCGCTCTCCTGGGCCGGACCTAAGAAAAAAAAAAAATATATATATATAAGTTGGCTGTAGATGTTTGGGTTGATTTCTGGTGTTTCAATTCTGTTCCATTGGTCTATCCATCTGTTTCTGTACCAGTACCATGCTGTTTTGATTACAACTGCCCTGTAGTATGTCCTGAAATCTGGTATTGTGATGCCTCCGGCTTTGTTTTTGTTGTACAAAATTACTTTAGATATTCGAGGTCTCCTGCGTCTCCATATGAATTTCAGCATCATTTTTTCTAGATCTGAGAAGAATGTCTTTGGTATCTTGATTGGCATCGAATTGAATCTATAAATTGCTTTTGGGAGAATGGACATTTTGATGATGTTGATTCTTCCAATCCATGAGCATGGAAGATTTTTCCATTTCTTGGTATCCTCTTCTATTTTTTTCTTTAAGATTTTGTAATTCTCACCATAGAGATCTTTAGCGTCCTTGGTTAAGTCTATTCCAAGGTATTTGATTGTTTTTGTAGCTATTGTGAATGGGATTGATCTCAGCAGTTCTTTCTCAGCCATGGCATTGCCTGTGTATACAAAGGCTGTTGATTTTTGTGCTAACTCTTCTTTTTGTACTTGCACCATCAACATGCAAAACTTAAAGAATTTCTTGGAACTTTTGATTACTCATATTTTTTTCAAGTGAAAAAGTATAGTATTTTAGCTCCACATTACAAAATATTTTCAATTTTAGATTTACAAACAGCAATTAAAATAAGCCTACTAAATTATTTTCATTTTCTCCCAGTCATATTTGTATACACACATGATTCAGCATCTGTCCCTTCACAAATCCTATCAAGTAATTTGGGCATCAAAATATCATAAAAGATGAAAGAATAATAGATATATCCTTTTAGAAACATGGGATGGTCCAAGTTCTTGTAAAATATTACATGAAAAAGTCTTCCTGTTCAATGACTAAGTGCATAAGAATGCCATATTTCCTCTTTGCTCATACAATTATATTGCTCATTCATAAGTTCTTGATTTAAAAAAAAATCACCTAGGATATTGTCATCTGAAGAATGCTGGTCTAAGATTTTGCTAATACAGTATGATCAGTTTGATAATTTTCCTTAGAGTTCTGCTATTTGATTTGTCCTATTTTTCTATTAATTGTGAGGTAGATTCCTTTCTAAATTTTATTCTTTTAGCCATAATGGCTAAGAAACAAAAAAAATCCTGAAAACTCAATTGCATTCAATGAAAGCTAAAAGTAGATGACAAAGAGATTATTTCAAGTCTTCCTTTATACCTTTTGACAAGTGATGCAATACTTATGTAACAATAAACCTAAAGGATGATAAAATAGCTCATTTGATTATTGTATCTGGGTGATACCATTACTCTTTTTTATTTTTAATTTTATCTTTTTTTGGCATCATTGAGAATAATGGCTAATGATGCAACAATTTCTAGGATGAAGAAATAATTTTTTCAAGATACAGGAATTATCACTAAGACTTTATAGCATGTGTTAGTTTTTTTAAAGGATCCAGTGGACCTGTGTAGTAGTCATTAGACAAAGTGAGTTAGATTTTAATTTTTTTAATAATTAAGATTTCTCTTTGTGCCCTGAAAGTCTAAGTGGAAATAATTTCTAAAGTAATGCTATATCTATATTTAGAAATAAAATAGCTCAAAAATAGAAAATCAAAAAGTGACATTATGTCCAGGAGATCCCAATGGTACACTGAGGTTTAAGAGGTATTAAAATATATAGCTAACCCATAAAACCATGATTTCATGGATATTATTGCTTAAGATAAAACTAAGCTTATAAAACATCATTTGAGCAAGACTTCCAAAATGCTTCTGTGAGGAGCTTGACAGAGCCTTTCCTCAATGAAAAAGCCATTTAACTCAGGAAAATTATAAGAAAGGATCATTTAAAATCTTTAGAGGGTAGGCATTTTGTTTCAGCAGCTAAGTCTCTGGTTGGGACTGCCACATTCCACATCCAAGTGTCTGAGTCCAGTCTACCCTGGCTCTGATCCAACTTCCTGCAGTATGCATCCTGGGATACAGCAGATGATGGCTCAAGTACCTGGGTCCCTGCCACCCATGTAGGAGAACAAAATTGAGTTTTGGGCTCCTGACTTCAGCCTGGCCCAGCCCTGGCTGTTGCAGGCATTTGGAGTGCAAGGCAGTGGATAGAAGTTATCTCCCTATCATTTCTCTCTCCCCCTCCCCCTCCCCCTCCCCCTCCCCCTCTCCCTCTCCCTCTCTCTTTCTCTCCCCCACCCCGGCCTTTCAAATAAAATTAAAATAAATAATTAAATTTGTTTTAGATGTCTAGAAATTGAGCTAAAGATATAAAGAAAATCCAAAAAAGATTTAGACAAGAAAATCTGCTCAATTTTAATAAGAACAGCAGGAGTCCGTGGCACTTACGGCAGAACGTGCTCTGATGCCGGCACTCCCTGATCAGTGTCATGGGAGTGTTACTCCAGGCGGGGGAGCTGAGATGCAGGACTCACCCAGTTCCCAGTCCTAGAGAGCTGGCTTCATCCCGGAGGAGATCACTGCTGTTTCTGATCTTCCCTCCAGCTTTGGGTTGCGGAAGTTCTCTTCTAGGTGCATGCCCTAAGGAAAATGAGACTCCCTTCTCCCATCCGAAAGGTGGAGGCTGAGCCCCCACACAGCAGGCTGAGAACACTAGGGTCCCATTCCTATTGCCCTCAGCTTCCACTCATAGAGGTCCCACCTGGGAGAGGCAAACTGAGAAGACTGTGGGGGTACCATCTCCCCTCCCGGCTCCTGCTCGTTGGGTAAACAATCCACAAGAGGAGGGCCAAGCCCAGAATTCGGAACCCACCATCTTCTCCCCCACTGCTTGCTGGTAGGAGCAGTATGTCGCTCCTCCAGGAAAATTGGAAGGACTGAAGAAGCTCCACATCGCTGCTGCGAGAGCTGACTTAACTAGGAACAGAGCAGGGAGACACTTGCCGTAGGGTTTGTCAAAATCAGTGGCAATCTCAGTGCAGGCAATTAAGTGGGTGGGGGCCAACAGCTCCCAAAAATGAGTAACAGCAAACAGGATTGTGGACTAGAGTTCAGCAGAGAAGTAGGGAAACAGACAGCAGGGAAGGACCGTCAGGAATCGCCTTTATGTCTCGGGGTCCCGAAGGGCATGCACACCCAGAACACCAGCCTGCCCTCAGACAGCAGCAACCAGAGAAGGTGCCTGGGAGTTCTTAGTCCCCGACTGAAAGCAGGGCAGTATCGAAATCGTTGCCCAAGCCACAGAAAGATCTTTCTGACTGGCCTAAGGAAAGTAAGCATAACCTATAAGCAGAATAGCTGACTGGACATCAGGTGTGATGATCTATGAAGCAAGACTTAAAAATAAAAACAAAGGGAAGAAAACTGAGCAGTGAGCAGGTGATGTGGTGCAGCAGGTTAAGGTGGTTCAAGTCCCGGCTGCTCCATTTCTGATCCAGCTCCTTGCTAATGTGCCTGGGAAAGCAGAGGAAGATGGCTAAGCACAGGGGCCCCTGCTGTCTGTATGGGGACCTGGGTGGAGTCCAGGCTCCTGGCTTCAAGTTGGCCCAGCTGTTGCTGTTGAAGCCATTTGGGGAGTGAACCAGCAGATGGAAGATGGAAGATCTCTTTGTCTCTCTGTCTCTCTCTCCCTCTCTTTGTCATTCTGCCTTTCAAATAAATAAAATAAATCTGAATGGCGGGGAGAGAGAGGAAGGAAGGGAGGGAGGGAGGGAGGAAAATAAACAGCAAAGCCAGAATTATTAACATTCCCTAGATGTAGGGGCTGAAGCTAATCAGAATCTAGAATTACTGTGTAATTTAAAATGTCCAATTTTGACCCCCAAAAGAATTATGAAAAAGAAAGAGGATAGTGCAACCCTTGTACAGGGAAGGAGAAAAAGGAAAAGGAACCTGAATAGTAACTGCTTTGGAAGAATCTCAGATGTTGGATTTTTTTTTTTTTTAAGATTTATTTATTTGAAAGGTGGAGTTACAGAGGCAGAGAGAGAGAGAAAGTCTTCCATCCATTGGTTTACTCCCCAAATGACCATAATGGCAGGAGCTGGGCTGATCCAAAGCCAGGAGCCTGGAGCTTCTTCCAGGTCACCCACATGGGTGCAGGGGCCCAAGGACCTGGGCCATCTTCTATTGCTTTCCCAGGCCATAGCAGAGAGCTGGATAGGAAGTGGAGCAGCCGGAACTTGAGCCGGCACCCGAGCTGGCACCCATATAGGATGCTGGCACCTGGCACTGCAGGCGGCAACTTTACCCACTACACCACAGCACCGGCCCCAGATGTTGGATTTAGGAGTCAAAAACTTCAAAGCAACTATTGCAAATAGGTTAAAAAAAAAAAAAAAAAACTAGTAGAAGACATGCTTAAAGAAGTAAAGTAGGTTGATAATGACTTACCAAATGGAGAATATCAGTAAAAAGATAGAAATTATAATAAAATTATAAATTATGAAGGTAAAAGTATAGTAACTAAATTGAAAAATTAACTAGGGGCCTCAATTGTAGATTTGATCTGGAAGAAGAAATAATTAGTGCAATTGAGATTCATCATTAGAAAATAATATCTGAAGAATGATATAAAAATAGAAAGAATGAGGAGAACTCAACAGATCATTAGAGACCTCTGAGACACCATTCCATTCACCAACTCATGTGTAATGGGAGCTCTAGAAGGCAAGGAGAGGACATTTCAAGAAATAATGACTGAAACCCTCCAAAACATGAAGGAAAACATCAATACATTCAAAAAGATCAATGAACTCCAAGCAGGGAAAACAGAGCCATAGCTAGACTCATGATACTCAAAACATTGAAAGACAAAGAAAATCCTGAAAACAATGAGAGAAAAGCCATCCACCGTACACAAGAGAACCTCAGTAAGATGCATGAGTGGAGTCCTGAAAACAGTGAGTTAATATTTTGAAAATACTTAAAGAAAATCTTTCAGCAAAGAACCCAACATTCAGAAAACTCTTCAAAAATGAAGACAAAATAAAGACATCCCCCAATGAGAAAAAGCTGAATCTGTTTCTAGTGTATCTGCCTAATAATAAGCACTAAAGGAGGTTCTTCAAAATGAAAGGAAATATCAGCCTATAATTTGAATCGATATGAAAACCAAAAAGTCAGAGTAAAGGTAACCATGTATTAACCATAAAGGCAGCCTAATTACATATTTCTGTTCCCTTCTTTTTTAAATAAGTTTAAAACAATACCATAAAACAATTTACAAAATTGAAGTGTGGGGCCTGTGGTGTACATATATTTGACAGCGGCATGAAGGAGGAGGGCGAGAAGGAAGCTGTTTTAGAACAGGGAGGTGACATGAAGTCAGTAACTCCAGTGCACAGGGAGAAGCGGGGAGAATCCTAAATGGTAAATAAGAAGATAAAAGAAAAATTTTGTGAAAACATTTTCTGCATTCTCTGTTTCTTAATAAGATGTGAGACAACATAAAGCAATAATTACACTGAATTGTGTTCATACATATATAAAAGGGATATATATATATGTATAACAATAGTAGCATAAAAGAGGGGGAGAGAATAAAGTAGAGCAAAGTTTCCATATCTCATTAGCATTGATTTATTATAAACTCAAGACAGACTCTGAGAAAGTAAGATGTAATATCTAGAGCAACCATTAAGAAAATAAAATATGGTAAGGGTACATAAGTGAATTAAATATATTTAAAAGAAACAGCAAACTGTCAGAAGTAAGTTCAGCTGTATCTGTGTGAATGAACAAGAGTGTACTCAAAAGGCAGACACTGTCAGACTGGGTTTTAAAAACGAAAAACTAGATCCAACTAGATCCAAAGATATAACTATGAGGGATAGAAAAATATCATGCAAACAATGTCCATATGTGATCTCCAGTAGTACACTAATATAAGACAAAGAAAAAAACTTGTTGACAAAAAAAGAGGGACTTTTGATAATCATAAAAGGTCTCATTCACTTGGAAGTTACAAGAATGCAGCTATTAATATATGCAGCAACTAAAAATACATATGCATTTAATAAAAGGTCCTAAGACCTAAGATATTTGAAGCAAAAGTTGACAGACAAAAGAGAAAAAAGTTAGTTAAATGAAAAACAATAACAAAATAATGTTAAAAAAATGACTTTCACTTATGTGAGAATCATTAAAGTGGTAATTACTAGAACTTGAGAAATGCCGCATTACACCACACCACAGCCATACTGTTTTCGAATTTCAAGTTCATTCTGCATTCTTATATACTGACACCTGCAGCAGTAACTATCCTCCATTAATTCCTATACTTCAGTCTCCCCTTATCATACAAGTCAATTCTCACTAAAGGAGTAAGAAAAAAAGGTTTATAATTTCTTTCATCTTTATTCCCTTGTTTATATATATATATATAAATGAGGCAGCGTACCAAATTCAAGTGAAACTCCCTAAATTTAAAAATGGTTAAAGTCTTGGTTCTCTTACTACCTATGCAACCTCCCCCTAATCTCTGCAAGTGTTAGTGTTCTTCTCTTTAAAATACTGTGGTGGAGGGGTCGGCAGTGTGGGCCAGTGGGCTAAGCCTCCACCTGAGGCGCCGGAATCTCATATGGGCACTGGGTCTAGTCCCAGCTGCTCCACTTCTGAGCGAGCTCTCTGCTGTGGCCTGGGAAGGCAGTTGAAGATGGCCCAGGTACTTGGGCCCTGCACCCACATGGGAGACCAGGAGAAGCACCTGGCTCCTGGCCTTGGATCAGCGCAGTTCCATCCATTGTGGCCATTTGGGGAGTGAACCAACGGAAGGAAGACCTTTCTCTCTGCTTCTCTCTCTCACACTGTCTGTAATTCTACCTGTCAAATAAATAAATAAAAAATCTTTCAAAAAAATAAAATAAAATACTGTGGTGCCCACATTCTACATCTGAATGGCTAAGATAGATAGCCAGAGTCCTAGCTCTCTGCTAATGCTCACTCTGGGGGCAGCCAGCAATTGCTCAAGTACTTGGATTTCTCTCACCTACATGGGAGACCAGGCTACTTGCTTCTGTCTGGCCCAGCTCTGGCCTTAGCAGACATTTGAGGAGTGAATCAGCAGATGGGAGATTCCCATTCTCTCTCTCTCTCTCTCTCTCTCTCTCTCTCTCTCTCTGTCACTCCTTCAAGTAAATGAAAATAAATTTTAAAAATAGTAAGTAAATAAAATTTAAAAGAGAGAAATAAAATCAAATAAAATGCTGTGATAGGATGAAATAATCTGATGTCTCTTCCACTGACAGTCCTGATTCTGATATTTTTGCCATGAAAAAGATCAGTTTTCACCAAGCTTCATCAGGAAACCCCGCAGGATCCAAACTGTTCAGTCTGAGCCGGTGAGATCCACCTCACTGCTTCACTAGGGTACATTTGCAGCTTCCAGAAAGACTTCTGAGGACACAACATCTATGCAGAATTCAGTACTTGAAGCTGGAGCAATTTAATAAAGCACATTTTGCCTTTGGGCATAATAAGTGGATTCTGGCTGAAACACTTTCACTCGTCCTGTTTGGGTCCTCGTGTGTCTTGTTGGTATGATCTCCACTCCTATCATCTGCAGTTGGCAGATGCCACAACTCATATGTGAATGTCCTCTGGAAACCTGATCCGGCCTAGGGCTGGGAGCAGTTTATGACAACTTGGGCATAAATATTCAGCCATGTGAGAGAAACAGTTAAAAACACGATTCTGACCTTAAGGCTAGGAACAAACTATGTTTATTTAAGGTCTGTTTGTTGTATTCACGGGTTCCCTAAGAGATTTTGAGTGCCCACAAACATGTTTCTAGTTCAAGTGCAAGATTTCTGCAGTTGCATGCTTACAGGTGTAGTTGTCTCTATATAAGTCTCTGTCCAGGCGGGGGGGGGGGGGGGGAGTATTACATTCAAACTGAGTAGTTTAAAGAGACTTAACAAAGAAACTACTTAGAAGATGTGAGCTAAGGGCCAGCGCTGTGGCATAACGGGTTAAGCCACCATCCCATATGGGTGCCAGCATCCCATATGGGTGCCAGCCTGGGAAAGCCGCAGAGGATGGCCCAAGTGCTTGGGCCCCTCTACCCATGTGGGAAACTCGGATGAAGCTTCTGGCTCCCGGCTTCTGAGTTCCACCTGGCCCAGCCCCAGCTGTTGAGGCCATTTGGGGAGTAACCCAGCAGATGGAAGATCTCTCTCCCTCTCTCTGTGACTCTGCCTTTCAAATAAAATAGATAAATCTTAAAAATAAAAGAATAATGTGGGCACATCTAAGAAAACCAACCAGGGACTGAGCAATACCCACAGGGCTACTATCATGAAGAACAGTTATCACCCTAAACACAAAAGGCAGGAAGAGGAGTGCGTTCCAGGGCCCAGAGAGGTTCTATCATGAGGAGCCTGCATAGAAAGAGGTGTCTATTAGAAACTAAGTCTTCGGCAGAAGAACACAGACGACCATGGTAGCTTGGCAGAAGGGGAGCCTGAAAAGTAAGCACTTTGTCTTCAGTCTCCTCCCTCCTTCCCGTATCCTGCCAGGGCTTCCTATGGACCAAACCGATCCAAAGACGCGCAAAGCCAGTTGATACCATTCACGCTGGTCAGTATCCCAGAGCCCAGGGTAGTTAATCCTGGCTCCGATTTCCCTCAATGACTTAGGGTGATTGCAGAAGAATTAAAAGAAGAGTGAATCACCTTTTAACCTGTAAGCGTGAAAAGAACAGGTTATTTAAAGATTTTAAGGTATCTCTTTAGACTTTCCCCCCATAACAACAGATAATGTGCTAGTTACATGTAAAATCCCCAGAGCCTGGTCTGTTCCTGGTCTGAGACTGTTTTTGAGCTCTTAAGCTTGGTGACATTGTGGGGGAGGGAGCATGTCATTGCTTGAAACTGCATTTTTTTTCCCACATCTTAACATTTCTGAAGACAAGATGTGTCTTGTAATCAGTGGTGTCATAAATATCATTAGTGGCATTTTTCTTCTTAGAGGGACATAAAGTAATGTTTATAATTGATGACATCTTCAATTCAATGTAATTTGGTGTAAGTAGTTTGAAAGTGGAGCCTAGTTTAACACACTTTTGTGTCTAGCTCATGCACTAGTAGTCGTGATACATCCTGAACCGTTACTTCATGAATGAATGAAGGAAGGCAGCTGAGAATGAATGAAAGTATCCACCTGTCCTAACTGATGTTCACTTTCAGAACATAGTCAGTGTGGTGTCAGGAAACATATCAGTTCATATATCAGCATATCATTTATGCTGTCATCATTTCTCTTCTGGAACGATAGACTGAGAAGCCTGAATGTTGCATTAGCCGTGTGCATCCACTTACCGTTCATGATTTCATTTTCTGTGAAATTGGTGCTAATTCTGTTCTCAGGCCGTGCACTTTCTGTAGTCTTCATGATAATTGGAGAACTTGTTTTACAGCAGATTTTTACGCACTCCTCTCATCTTTCCTTTCTCATCTCAGCTTCAAAACAACTTCTTCTCAGTAACATTTTCATCAATTCTCAATTCATTTCCTTGATTTTAAACCACTGACTCTGAAATCTTTCACTGTTTAAAGTTTAAAAATTTCACTACACTTTAACACAGTGGTGCATCAAGTTTTGCTTTGGCCCTATAGTTAATATATAATATATAGTATAGTTGGTTTAGCCAAGGAAAAAAAATGATTTTTCTTACTCATTGACTTTAATCCCTCTCAGCAAGAAGCTAAAATTAGGTTCTCTTTTGATGAGTCATGCAATAGTAGCTTCCTAAATTTACCTATTTCTCTTCCTGTCAGTTTCTCTTTAAGCTTAAGATACTTATTCATTTTTAGCTAAAGGAAAATTTTGTGTTAAGGTTGGCATTTATTTTTTAAGAATACATTTGTTTTATTTATTTGAAAGGTAGAGTTACAGAGAGAGAGAGAGAGAGATGGAAAGAGATGTTTCATTCCCTGGTTCACTTCCCAAATGGCTACAATGGCCAGGACTGGTCCAGGTCAAAACCAGGAGCCAGGAGTGCCATCCATGTCTGCCACATGTGTGGCAGGGGCCCAGGGACCTTGATCATCTTCCTGTGCTTTCCTTGGGGCACATTATCAGGAAGCTGGGTAGGAAGCAGCACAGCTGGGACTCGAACCTGCTCACCAACATGGGCTGCCGGTGTCACCAGCGGCTGAACCTGCTGCACCACAGCACTAGCCCCAGGTCTGGTATTTCTGAAAGCTCTCTTCAGGGGCTAAGGAAGAAGCTTTTTCATTTAAATGCTTTTCTATCTCAAATCTGGGTAGTAATTGTTAACGGCATCACGCGGTCCTACAAAGCGTTAACCTTCCCAAGGGAAAATAGGATTTCTGTCATTTGTTTATAGAGATTATGCATCACAACCTACTTCCAATTATGGGCTTAAATAATGGTTTTGGCAACCATTACTTTTCCCAACACCCTTTTAATTTCAGTTCCAGTGATGTATTAGTGTTGGTGAAACAATCTTCTTTGGCTATTTGTTCAAATGCGAAGTCCACGTGGTTAATAACCCTGTACCGACTGCAGGATGTTGGTGATGGATAGCCAGAAGAGACAGATTTACGGGAGCGAAATTATTACAGAACTCAGTTGCAAGTGCTTTTTAATGACTAACTTAAAGAAATGGGATATAAATCTTTCTTTTTGTTATTCTTAATTACTAAAATGCATGGTGTTATAATAACTCAAGTCCTCTTCCCAAACTCCGTATGCTTTACCTAATACGTGAGTATTACCTAGTGCAGACTCCACATGGTAGCTGTTGCAATTTTAATTGTGTGTTTCAGCTAGCTTTGTGCCCTCTGCCTCCCTTGTATCCATGCTCCATGGTGCCATCTCTCAATACCTTTGGTAGCCTGGAACTTTTGTTCTCATCTCTTTTAGCTCTTGGGAAATTCAGATTCGGCACTTGGAACTTATGTGAATACAAACTTAAATCCTTGCCTCGTTGGCCTAGATTACAGTGGGGCATGGAAAACTTTAGCCCATGCTGAAGAATTTCAGGCATTGACAGAGAAGCTCATGATGTGGGGAGGTACCTTCTCAAAACATCTCGTGGACTACTTGCTCCCTACTAACAGTTAAAGCCTGTTTGAGATGGGGGTTTCAGAACCATTCACCAGGATTTTCCCTTTCACGTGCATTGTGTTGTAAGTAAACATCCACCAATTTTGCAAAGCTTTGCATCCTTCTAAGAATTCTTTCCAGGACATTACTCCATGTAAATATCTCCTGACTATCATTTGCTTTGGCTGAGTCAACTTTTTTCCTGGATTATTGAATAAAGGAGATTTAATGTTCTCTAAATATATGTTCTCTGTACTTCCCTCTTGTTTTTAAAGTCCATTCTTGATTTTTGTTGACGATTTTCATGGGGAGTATATGCTCTTTGCACTAAGAGAACCCATTTCCACCCAGGCTGCTTCCCTTTCAGACTCCCCCGCAAAGCCTAGGCACATCAAAGAACAGCAGCATGAGACTCTGAGCTCTCACACCTGGGCCACCTTGCGCACCAAGCATGGACTTTAATGGACAGCTGGGATTGCGCCACCTGGAGTTCCTTGTAGCTTGAGATGGTTTGGAGTGAGGGAGGAGATGCACTTCTGATACCATCATATTATTCTATTTATTTGACTGTGAGGAAACCACAATGGCTTTTCAGGTTTTAAGTTTTCCACTTTTCACTCAGACACCTGAAAGGCTGGGATGCATTTTTCAACCACTTTTGGTTTCACACCAACAAATAAAACATGCTTCTACAACTACTTTATATTCAGTTATAAAATGTACCCCTTTTTCCCATACAACATGTTCAGCCTGGCATTGAGAAGACACACCACCTGGCACCACACTAGAATTGCAACAAGCTAAGCCACTCGGAAAGATAGTTTTTTGGGGGGAATGCATTTCTGGCTCTGATAGATCCCTAATTGCCAAAGCAAAGCACCCAGAGTGAAGCCTTAGGGAATAAAGGCCAGATGCCTAGATAAACGGTTACATCCGTCTTAGCACCAAGGGTGTCAGCGTGCTTCAGCTCAGGTCAAAAGAAATTAGTGTGCACATTCGTTTTCCATACAGTTTCTCTTTATCTTCTATTTATTTATTTTTAATTTATTGTGGAGATAGAGACAGATAGAGGCAGACAGAGAGAGCTCCCGTCCTTTGGTTCACTCCTCCCAAATGCCCAGAATGACGAGAGCTGGGCCATGCTGAAGTCGGGAGCCTGGTACACAATCCAGGTCTCTCATGGGGGTGGCAGGGACCCCGCTACTGAGGCCATCACCTGCTATGTTGTAGGGAATGCATTAGTGGGGAACTGGAATTGAGAATGAAGTCAAACTGAAGCACTCAGATAAGAGACACAGGCATCTTAACCAGTATCTTAACTACTAGACCAGATGCTACTCAATACAGTTTCTAATGGGCTGTTATCTGTAGCCTGAAATCAGCTAACATTTTGGCAGAAGTAAGCATTCCGAACTTAAGGGAAGTTTTGCCAAACAAAGTGCAGGATGTAGATCTGCATTTGTGTCTGTGACATGTGCTTGTTTATTAATGTTTATCTTTCAAAGAACATAACATTTTCAGCATAGTTTCACATTCCCAAATGTATTTTTACATTCCCAGACACATGTAAACACCAGCTGCACAGCTCATCTATGCAGCCAGAGTGCACCTACACTTCTAGGTCATTACATTCCTAAACCTTCCTTGTAAATATGCACCCCTGGAGTCAGAAATACAAGGAAAATCTGCTTCAAGACCATCTGAGAAAGAGTGAGACAGAACTGTTGGGCTGCAGAGACGTTGCAGTTAAATCTTGATTCAGAAGTTCTGATAGCAAAGACAACAACATCAACAACCATCACAGAACAACAGTGGTTACTGCTTCTAAGTACTTCTCGGTGTCAGGCTCTATGCTGAACCCCTTGCATGCATTATCTCAGAACACCCCCTGTGAAATAGTTACCGTTCATCCATTTTGTGGTGAAGGAAACAGAGGCAGAGTTTCTTGCCAGCAGTCAAGCAAGTAAGTGATAAGATCAACTAGCCAAGGTATCTGACCCTAACAAGTATGCCATATGGCTATTGTTAACTATTCAGTATTTTCAGAGTAAATTTTTGTCAGCACAGAATTCAAGAGAGCCCAGATCTTTCTTAGTTCAGTCAGTCTGAAAAGGTTTCATGAAATGTGTTCTACCACAATTTCTAGGAGAAAAACAAATACCAGTGGAGCCATGTGTATTGTGCTATCAAGAAACTGTGGGAATGGAGAACATTTGGTAGACTACTGCAGTGGTCCAACCAAGAGCCTATTAGGGTTCAAGTTAAGATAGATGTGGTACAGAAGAGGAGATGGATTTCAGAGGTGTATTCCTGGACAGGTGATGGGACTGGGCCCTGACAGATTGACTGTAGAATGAAGAAGAGGAAAGTACTGAGATGTTTCTGGGCTTCTATTCAGGGAACCTGAATGGTTCACCCTTGCCGCTAATCAGTTCAGAGCAGGAGAAGGATGTGTGGGAATTTTCCCAAAGGGACACCCTGTTAGCAGGATGTGGCTGAAGCACAGGGCTGGTAGGGGCTGAACATTTCTGCTGTGAGCAAAGTAATGCCACCTTTCCACATTGCTGTCAACTCAGGACAAATTGGCTCTCCACCACCTTATGAGTTTCTGCTGTTTTCTTCTATGAAGTAGAGGTTCATACCAAGAGGTCAACTCTAAGGAACAAGAGAGAAATGATGTATTCTTCAAGGCCAAGATCAGTGGACTAAGAATTTGTACTCATGGAAACTGGAGAAGGGTGTGGTGGTTTCATTATTTCAAGAGAGTTGGGCATCGTATTCAATAAGGAATGCTTATTCCACGCACAGTTGAGAAAACTGATATTTAGAGAACTTAATTAGTCTCAAAGTTAAAAATGTAGTCAATGAGAGAAGTGAGACTTGAACCCATGAGGCCTAACTCCAGGGTCCAAACATTTAACTGCTGTGCCACAGTGAGATTACAAAATGAACTAACATGACTTTTGCACTTCCTTTAGTTCATTTTCTTATTTTCCCAAAATGAATTTAAAATATTTGAATTATTAATTTTAATAGTTTTGGCCATACACAAGCTCCAGTAATATTTAGTCAAGTGATATGGGGTGAGAAATACAAGATTTTGTCCCCATGTGATGTTCTAATGGCTACACAATAGTTTCCAATCTCAGCAGTATTTCAGGCTCCTCCCTTGTCAAGGTATATTTATGTGTTCAATATCAAGTCGCTCTTCCCTTACTAAAAATGTCATTTTTTACCCTTGGCCATCAAATACAGTTCTTGAAGGAAATGATTTCTCCTCCCTACCACCCAACCCTGGATGGCAGGGATCTCAAAAGAATCAAAACCACACTTAAGACTATTGGAACTCACACAATGAAACTAAGCCCAAGTAATATTTCACTGCTTTTCTGGACGTGCTAACTGATAAGAATCAGAATGGGTTTTGTTGGCTTTAATGGGAAAAGTGAACCTTTTGTCAGTTCCTTACCTTGCTTCCTCTCTAAGAAAAACCCAACTTCAGAGCATTCCCTTTGGCTGTGGTTGGATATGGGAGCTTCCTGAGATTTTAATATGTCTAATAAAACTTAGCAAAGAATGGAGATGCAATAGGAAGGGAGGTGCATTATGGTGCACAAGAGATGTGTTTTGCTCTGAAAATGGAGCTGGATGCTCACTGTAAATGAGGAACCCGGAGTGAGATGTTCAAGGGCACAGCTGGGAATATGTGCAAAGCTCGCTTTCATTTCCATTTGAATACCATAGAGGCAGCACTTGACTTGCTTAAAATTAAAAGGTGCATCAAGAATGCAAAACATGATATAAAATTTTAACCAGTCTTTTCTGTTATCATAATATGTTCCTTTCTTTCTCCTCACTCTTTCCTTTTCATTGTCCTCTTGGTTTTCATCCAGCCTACCTCTATTTCTCCCTTCCTTTTCAGATATCTAGCTCTGTCCTTGCTGCCTTCTTAGCCCCAGACTATCAATAAATTATAAATCAGTCCCCATCTGGGAGCTTATCCCCTCCCCGCAGTAGAAGCAATGTCTTACTAGGAGACAGGAGATCCCTACTATGCACTGGCCAGTCTCTGTGGCTCAACTCTGAATTCAAGGGTTGCCCCGTGCAGGGCCACTGACTATGAGGATTTATCTCTGAAAGTAATGAACAATAAGCATAGCAGAATTAAGCTCTGGCACAATCAATTAAAAAGTATTAATTGCAGCAAAAATAATAGTATTGACAACAGCTGCTAACATTTCTTAAGAGGTTACTAAGTATTGGATCTAAGCTAAACACTTTTGGAAGTATTTTCTCTTTTAATCCTCACTACAACCCTATGTAGCAGGGTCTTTTGGTATCCCCACTGGTAAAGACTCAGTGAGTGGCCCAGGTCACACAGTAAGTGGGAGGCAGATCCATGTTTCTCAACCCAAGCAGTCAGACTCCAGACCACTCTCTTAACAATTGGGTGTCTCTGGGGTTGGCGCTGTGGCACAGTGGGTTAACGCCCTGGCCTAAAGCACCGGCATCCCATATGGGCGCTGGTTCTAGTCCCGGCTGCTCCTCTTCCAATCCAGCTCTCTGTTATGGCCTGGGAAAGCAGTAGAGGATGGCCTAAGTCCTTGGGCCCCTACATCCATGCAGGAGACCTGGAAGAAGCTCCTGGCTCCTGGCTCCTGGCTCCTGGCTTCGGATCAGCACAGCTCTGGTCGTTGCTGCCAATTGGGGAGTGAACCAATGGATAGAAGATCTCTTTCTCGCTCTTCCTCTCCTCTCTCTATGTAACTCTGACTTTCAAATAAGTAAATAAAACTTTAAAAAAAAAAAAGATCAGTATGCAACATTTAAAAACAATTGGGTGTATCTGAGATTTCAAGGTGATATGGAAGCCCTAAGATTTCAACTAGGGCTGGCATATAATGCAGATTAGTGGCTTGCTCTGCATAGCTGTGCATAACTAGATAGGAGAGCAGAGGTGAGCCAGGGTTTCCACAGATGGAGCAGGTGACCATAAGTGCCCAAGTGGGAGTTCTCCCAGGACACAGAGAACAGAGTTGGAGGAGTACAGCTATTCAGTCCAACTTAAGTGATGGGGGAATCTGTGACCCAGCCAAGGGATCATGGCCATGGGCCAAGGCAGTGATCAGTAGAGCAGGGGCAGTGCTTAGGAGTACAGGAAAGAGGGCAAGGTACCATAGATGCCTAGTGGAGACCAGTGCATCTCAACCCACCAGCCTACTGTATGTAAGTTACCTTTTATGTATAAAAGTGTGTGGTTGATAGGCTGTAGCCCCCACCACTGGAGCTGGAGCCAGGTGACCACATGGCTCAAGCACCAATGTCAGTTCCACCCCCACACTAATGGGATTTGTTGCTCCTACTGCCTTGCCTGCCCCACAGCAAAGTTTTAAGAGGACCTCTTCCTGAACACGTGGCTCTCTCTGTCCTTCCCTCAATCTCTGTCTCTTGATGTCTCTCTCTCACTCTCTTGATCTCTCTCTTATGCTCTCCATCTCCCTCTTTTTCTTTTTTGACCCTTCCCTCTGGTCTGTTGGGTTTCTCCCAATAAACCCTTTCCCCTAAAAAAAATAGTGGTTGCGGGGACTGATACTGGCATAGCAGGTAAAGCCACCACCTGCAGTGCCAGCATCCCATATGGATGCCTTTTGAGTCCTGGCTGCTCCACTTGCAATCCAGCTCCCTGCTAATGCACCTGGGAAAGCAGCAAAAGATGGTCCAAGACCATGGCCCCCTGCACCCATGTGGGAGACCTGGAAAAAATTCCTGGTTCCTGGTTTCAGATTGGCCCAACTCCAGCTGCTGTGGCCATTTGGGGAGTGAACCAGCAGATGGAAGATTCTCTCTCTCTCTGCCTCTGCCTCTCTGTAACTCTGCCTTTCAATTAATAAATATTTTTTTAAATTGAGTGGTTGCAAGGCTAGCTCTAACAGAGTCACTTTCACACTCTGATATGCTTTCTTGAATAGGAGAGTAAGAGATATAGAGGCAGCCCTGGCCATGTGGCATGAACATGCTGTGACAACCTCAGCTTGGCAAGCTCACTTGAGAAAAGCAGAAAACTGTCCTCAGAGGACATGATGAGTGGTCTGCAGGCTTGCAAGGGGGAGATAAAGGAAACCATGTGTTAGCACAGCCTCTCTGTCATATTCAGGTTTCATTTTATATGTAGATCCATATACTAAACCCAAAAAGGAAAAAAAATGTATTCAATTTGACTCTCGGGTTATTAGTCCCATACTAAATGAAAAGGAGGGGGATACTAGGACAATAGGCCAACCCCTTGTCACAGTCAGAAAATCATGGCCATCAACCTGGAAGACACAAGAGTAAAAAAAGAAAACTCGTCGTGGCCAGGGACCGTTTAATGTGGTCATAAAGAGGTCCCTGCGCCCCTCAGAAATCACTGTAATGCAGCAAGGGTGAGGTTTTATGGGGCCCGTGGCCACGCCAAGTCCTCCAGCTAACATTAGAAACTCCCCACCCTCCTCTATTGAAGGAAGCTGGAGCCCAGCCATCTCCTTTAGCGAGATTGTTACTCCAGTGGCCACAATCAGGAGTCAAGGCAGGTGTCGCCTTTCCTCTGTAGCACTTCAACTCAAATAATTATTTCATTGTCATTAAGCCTCCTAACCCGTATGCCGTGGGAGGACGGGTGCTGGCCCTGGTGCCCTGTGAGAGGTTCCTTCTGCTCTGGGCCAGCACAAATCCCCACCTGCCACCAGACAGCATGAGGGAGGAGGCAGAGGAGAAGGGGAGGCCTTGTTCCCAGCCTGGCCTCTGCCATGCTGTTCACACACAAAACTGAAGAACTCAATCCATGACGTCATACCACGGGTCCACCTGCCTGCCAGGATCATTGAAATGTGGAGCGTCTCCGTTGATGGCTGCAGGGCAGAAAGCTTCAATGTTGGTGGAAAACCTCTGTCCTGCCTCCAGCTATAAATGCTGGCTTTCTCAGGAAAGTGAATTTCTGTTCTCTTCGGTTTTCTAGACAGTTAGCTAGAAAAAGGCCCGGAACAAATGTGACAAAGGGAGCTGCAGTCCAATTCTCCGCCGACCTGGGTGCCTACCGGCCACCAGGAGAGGAGGCTCTGGGTGCATCCAGGAACAAACCCCCCTGGGGCCCCCCAGCACCTGTGCTGGGGAGTTCAGATGCACCAGACAGAGCAGCCCAGGGCCAGCCCAGGGAGAGCGCAGGGCCACGTGCACCCCAAGGTCACTGCTGAGCCCGCCCGGGGAGGCCTTACTTTGTTCTTCCATTCCACCTTTGCTGTCCCTCCTCGCCTCCCCCTCTCACCTCCGGTTCCTTCCACTCACCCTTCCCCTTCTCCCTGACCCTACCCCTTCCTCTCCCCGGCCCCCACCCCACCCCATCTCCTGAAAGCTTAGACCCTGCCGAGGCCTCTCCCGGTTACCCACAGGCCAGTGTTTTATGAGAGCCGTGGATTCTGCCCTTTGGTCAGGCAGATGAAGCTGCCAGTCAGAGATGAGGCCGTTCACCCGGAGGACATGAATTTTTGAAGAATCAGAGGTATTTTAAGCAAGCTGCATTTTCTGCTTTCCCGTCACGGGGCCACCATGCCCCCCTGGGGGCTCCTCACCCTGCCTTCCTCCCCTCACCCAGAGAACAGGCCCAGGGCGATCTCACAGAAGGTGTCTGTGAGGGGTAAGACTTGGAAGAACTGAAGGTCTAGTCAAGGTTGGCCTCCTAGGAAAGGGCCACGGGGGAGCTGGAGACAGCGGCCCCTTCCCCAACCCCGCCACCCTCCCGGCCCCCACCCAGAGGTGCCAGCTACCGGACAGGAAGTTCAAGCTTTAGGGCCCTCACTTGCTCTGGCCCCTCCAGGGCCCTGGGAAGAGCCCCAGTGCTGTGTTCCCAAGGTCCTGTGTTTTTTCAAGATTTGCAAAATGTGTGTGTTGTAAACATAGCTGTGTTTGTTGTGTTGTTGGTATTGTTGTTGCTTTTGTTGTTGTTTTTCTGTTAAAGCTTCCTCTCCTTCTTTCTTCTCTGGTCAGATGGCTGTGGGCAAGTGGGGGCTCCAGCTAGGAGGAAGCTGAACTGGGCCTGCACTGAACCTGGATGGGCATGGGCTGGGGCACGTTTGTGTGGCCATCCCACTTGGGGTAGGGAGGGCTTACAGAACTAGTGCACATCCTGGATTAAATATGAATGTGTCCTTGGGCGTGTGACATCGCAAGGCTGCGGGTAGTGCAGGAAAAACAAAGCTCAAAATGCATTGACCCAGAGGTGGCTCTGGAAGATTCTTCCAGTCATGAGACGTGGAAGTTTTTATTAATGCTCCATCAAAAGGGAAATTCAAGGCTGAATTCAGGATCGACGTGTGCCTGCTGATAAGTGCACTGTGTGTTGCTTTTAGAAATGGCCTGGGACAGAGATGGTCATCTCGCCGCGGAGGCCAGACCCATAGTGTATCTGTGTGCAAGGAAACCGCCTGAGTGATGCTCAGCGCTCAAGTGTTTTGACCCCTCTGGCTAGAGGAGAGACCGCCTCATCTTCCCATTCTTTCTAACACAAGATCAGTATCAGGGAGAGAACAGAAGTATGCAGACAAAACTTAGAGAGGCAAAAGGTATTTTAGAGGTGTGCCAGGCCATTAATCAAAATGGTGCATGTTTTTCCTGGATTTGCAGATGTCTTTTACATCCACCAGCTTTTAAAAATACACAGTCTTTTGGCTCTTCCGAAGAGTCACTTCTATTCCTGATTTTGCATTTTCGTATTATTTTCCTTAAAGAACCACTCCCCCCACCGCACCCCACCCCTAGACTGCATAAGCCTCAAGACCCGTGACCCTCCTCCTCCCTGTGAGCATCCCGTGAGCATCTGGAGAAGGGTTGGATCCTCTCTGCTTTGGGGACCCCTACCCCGGGCTGGCCACCCACATCCTAGGTCCTGTTTGGCCTGTGGGCCCTTTTGGGGTACCAGCTCCCCTTCCCCCCAGGATCCCAGCTTTTGGCGCTATGGAACTCTTTTTCCTGAAGACTCCTATCCCAGATTCTCAGGGCCCTGCTGCTGTTGGGCAAGATGGAAGCAGGGAACTGCTGTTGATGCCCAGTCCCTTCCACTGAGCCGAGGCCCAAGTGTACCAGCTGTTAGTGGCTAGAAATCCGCTTGAAGCTCTTCTGATTCGGAAAGGTCTTTTGCCAAGTCTTTTCCCAAAGGTGATCTGGCGGGCTACACTGTCTTGTCCCTTCTGTGGCGAGTGTTAACCAGTTTTTTGTTTTCTTTGGCAGAGTTGGTGTGGACCTGGATGAAAACCTGAAGGAGGAACCCCCCTCACACCAGGCAAGTCAAAGAAGCCAATGTAGGAAATAGAGAAATATGAGCTATTCTGCTCCAGACAGTGTTGTATGCTTGTCCAGCATGTGGCCTAGAGGTTCTTTCCAACCAGAGCTGCCTCTGCTGATAAATCTGATGACACTAAAATACATGAGAATTCAGTGTTGATAACATTTTGCAGAATGCTTAGAACTAGCATATGCCTGCAACCTCTCTGTGGCAGCATGAGGCCTGGAAACTTTGCAAGGTGGGAGCACATGGGTCTTGGAATGCAGCACCCCGGAAACTTGCTACCTAGATGCTCTCAGCCAAATCTATTCAAGCTCTCACCAAAGCATGTGAAGCACACTGACTGCCTGGCTTCTCGTTAATCAGGTCAAGGTGTGCAGAAATGTTGAAAATATGCAAAAGACAATGAAACTGTCTAAGAGATCCATCCCTAATTTAACTGGGAAATGGTTGTCCACTAAGACCTAAAGATCCTTTGGAGAGTGTTATTTAGAACAGTTTGATGTCCCCTCAATAGGGAAAATGTATTCTTCAAACTCTGGATTTGAATTTGACATCAAAGTAGAACATCAATAGCAATTTTGCATTAATCATTTTCATTTGTTTTTGTTTTTAAGATTTTTTATTTATTTGAGAGGTAGAGTTACAGACAGTGAGAGGGAGAGACAGAGAGAAAGGTCTTCCTTCCGTTGGTTCACTTCCCAAATGGCTGCAACAATCAGAGCTGAGCCTATCTGAAGCCAGGAGCCAGGAGCTTCCTGCAGGTCTCCCATGTGGGTGCAGGGGCCCAAGGACTTGGGCCATCTTCCATGGCTTTCCCAGGCCACAGCAGAGAGCTGGATTGGAAGAGGAGCAGCTGGGACTAGCACCAGCACCCATATGGGATTCCTTTTGCCACAGGCAGAAGATTAACCTACTGGGCCACAGCGCCAGCCCCTTATTTATTTTTTAATTTTTTTTTACTTTTTAATTTTTTTAACTTGAATAAATTTCATGTATTTTATATAACAGATTTAGGAGCATAGTAATACTTTCCACCCTACCCTTCCTCTCTCCCATGCTCCTACACTCCCTCCTCTTTCCTTTCTTATTCTTTCTTTTAATTTTTACAATGATCTACTTTCAGTTCATTTTATGCTCATAACATTAACCCTTTAGTAAGTAAAGAATTCAACAAATAATGAAAAAAAAGGAATGTTCCTCAATCAGTACGGACAGGGACTATAAACAATAATCAAATTGCAAAATGTCAATTTCGCTCATATACATCATATACATTACATTTTTTGTACTCTGTTAGTTACCACAGATCAGGGAAAACATATGGTATTTGTCTTTTCTGGGCTGGATTATTTCACTAAGTATAATGGCTTCCAGTTGCATCCATTTTGTTGCAAAAGACAGGATTTCATTCTTTTTTATGGCTGAGTAATATTCCATACATATATATATACACCACATTTTCTTTTTTCAGTCATCAGTTGATGGGCATCTGGTTTGATTCCATATCTTAGCTATTGTGAGTTGAGCTGCAATAAACATGGGGGTATAGGTGAATTTTTCATATGCTGGTTTCATATCCTTTGGGTAAATTCCAAGGACTGAGATGGATGGGTCATATGATAGATCTCATTTTAAATCAGTACTTACATGAACAGGTGTGTAGAAACTTTACACTTTACACTGGTATTAGAAGTAGGTAGAGATAACAGGATAATCTGTGAGTTAATGATGCTGCTTAATGAATTGTGTTATGATCACATTTGGATTGAAGAGGATCCACCACTCGTTAACTCCATGAGGTTTCCCTGTAGTGCTATCCATGAGGTGGCTGGTTAGGTTCCTGGATAAGATGCTGTTTTCCTGGTTTACATGGATTTGAAGAAGAACGAAGTCTGAACTCTGCACTGAGAAATTAAATTGGTGAAGGTTCCGGCTTTCAAGAACTTTGAATGTTCCGGTCACGTGTGTTCCCCCAGCAGGCTGTGCTGCTTCAGACTTCACTACCCAGGAAGTAACATCTCACTGCCGGGCTGAGCTCGGCTGCCACACCCAAAGCACTGGGTCAGGGCCAGCCTGGTGACCTTAGGAAGGAGATCTAAGCCCATCTCCTCACACTGGTGGGCATAATGAATAGTTTCTAAGATCTCGTGGTGGCTGATTTTTAAAAAGTGTCTTCATCTTGTATAGGTCCAATAATCCATTCTCCTACCTTCAAGCAAAACTTTTATGTAACTTTTATCCTTCTCATATACCCTTTTCTTTAGAAGAAAAAAGACAGAATAAGAAAATTCATCAAAGAAAATTCTTTATCTTCCCTTAACTGCCTAATATTTTACAATCACATATAATTCTTGGTAAAATTTCCCACTAGCCTAACTCCTTCCTTTTATAATTTTAATGTATTTTATGTTAGCTCATTCATGTGACACTTTAAAACAAAGTTCACTGTTGTTAATTCAGTAATAACTCATACTTGAAGATATTACAGCAATAAAAGGTACATTTTGTTGTTAGAGAAATAGGATCATGTATCACAGGACAGTGAAAATTATGTGGTATTTGAATCTTGGGCAAGTTTTATTCATCTTTGAGTCTTGGCTCCCAAATGTGTAAAATGCAAATGGTAATAACATCAACTTCCCTAGACTACAATGACAATCAAGGGGATTATGTTTATGAAAACTGCCCGATTTTAATTAAGCTCAACCCATCTCATTTTATGAAGGATTTGAGGCAGCTTATGCTACCACATATAAAAAATAGCAAAAGGTTTTTAAAGAATTTTTAAATACAGTAAAAAAAAAAAAAACAGTAAGAGCAGAAAGTCAAAAAGTCAAAACAATAATGATGAATAAGCAGACAGGGAGGACCTCTCTCCTCCCTGAGTGGAGCCACAAGTAAGCTTCCTGGTGGCCAGGTGAGAAGCAGAGGAAGGAATGACCACAAATATGCTAGATTCACAGCCTCAGAGGGAGGAATCACACCCTCTCCAGAGGTACCGAATTTCACAGGTCACTGTGTCTTACAAGGAATTTCTCACTTGGAACCTCCTTCAGAGGTCAAAGAAAGATCTACTTAGATGTTTAGTAACTAATATGATGACTTACAGGGTTCCTACTCAACTGCTACTGCTTAAAAATGAAATAATTTTAAAATCAAGAAACATTCTGTAAGTGTTCTTATTAGCCATAACGTTTGACTATCAAAGTAGTCACATTTCAGAAAGATGTTAGCTCTACACCTTCAAAGAATTCTTGTCTTCAGTGTCAAGTACAGGAAACAGTGAGCTCCAACAGAAGTTGGAGAACAAGCCATAGTCTCTGTAGCTGCCACTTGACATGGACAGTTTTTCTGGTACTTTCCAACATATCTGTCAAGAACCTCTCTGCCTTCAATTTGCCTGGCAACACCTTACTTCTCAGCCATTGCTGTTGAGCTATGGAGTGTAACCCTAATTCTTAGGTGGTTTGCATGTTTCCACTGGCTTGCATTTATTCAACTAAGCTTGCATTAACAAAGAGGATTATCTTTGCACTAGTCAACCTTAAAAAGAGAGACTTTATTCTTACTCCCCAAAAGCTCAAAGTTTTGTAGGTATATATAACCATTACTGACTGTACACTCTCAAAATGCAGAATAAACATGTATATTTTCATGAGTATATTTTTATAGGAATTTCCTCTTTCTCTGTTTGTGGAGAGTAAAATAACCTTTGGGATTATGAACTTGTAGCTATGGCTAACTAGCAATGTCACAATTCCCTTTTTGCTTTGTAATACCTTTAAAATGTGAATGATTTTACAGTCTTACTTGTACCAGGCACAAAAGCTTTAGAGAGTATGTCCCATATGAAGGTATTAAACTTTAAATACATACTCCGAGCAAATGTGCTGCATTGAGAAACGGGAAGTTTTGCAGTTGTGATATTATGTCTCTTAAACTTGAAAAGAGAAAAACCCTCAAATCCTCCTCCGCCCACCATAGGCAGTTTCCTTTGTCATTGACAGATTGGTTCCTTGTCCTTGGAGCACACCTCTGCAGAGTAGATGAGAAGCCCCAAAGACCAAAGACCACACTAGCCTTCATTCTTTTTTTTTTTTTTTTTTTTTTTTTTTTTTTTTTTTTTTTGACAGGCAGAGTGGACAGTGAGAGAGAGACAGAGAGAAAGGTCTTCCTTTTTGCCGTTGGTTCACCCTCCAATGGCCGCCATGGCCGGCGCACCGTGCTGATCTGATGGCAGGAGCCAGGTGCTTATCCTGGTCTCCCATGGGGTGCAGGGCCCAAGCACTTGGGCCACCCTCCACTGCCCTCCTGGGCCACACCAGAGAGCTGGCCTGGAAGAGGGGCAACCGGGACAGAATCCGGCACCCCGACCGGGACTAGAACCCGGTGTGCCGGCGCCGCAGGCAGAGGATTAGCCTAGTGAGCCGCGGCAGGATGCAACATTTTATGAGGGGAGTAAATGATGTGCAGAAGCAGAAGCAAGCCATGTGATGGGTGGGGTGGTGGGAAATGATGCAGGCAGATAGAACAGCGAGGACGAAGGCCCTGCAGTCACATGGGTGAGGTTGTGTCCAAGTGCACCAAGAAAGTCAGTGTGGCTGGAGCCAAGCAAGGTGGAAGGAGATGGGGATGCAGACGGTGGGGGAGAGGGCTGGGGCCAGCTCATTGCCCACAGTGATGCATTTGGTTTTGTTATACATATGATGGGCTCCACTGGTAGTTTGGAGCTGAGAAGTAACAGAATTGATCCTTTGAAACAATTTCTTGTTCTGCCAACTGTTACAATGAGGATAATTTTCATCCTTTCTAGCACAACTTTATCTTTTCCCACTATGCTTGTTTCTCTATGATTTCTCCTAGTATTAAAATCCAGTTCTCTTTTACTTCCCATAGTCCCCTCATTGAAATTCGGTTTCTGGTTGTCCTTTATGCTTATGTGTAACCTGAGTGGATCAGTTCTGATTGCTGCAGCTCAACAAAGTCAGCCCAGAGCTGAGAAAGGTTCCAAGAAGGGCAGCTGCAGTAACTGCACAGAAGGAGCTGCTGCCAGAGCAACGGGGATTAAAAGGATTAGGATTTCTCCATCAGAAAGACCAGAGCTAAGAAGGACTCAACAAAGTGTCTGTCAAATATGAGGGGTGCGAGCAAGGTGAACAAAGACTTGTTTGCCAGCTCCCTGAAAACCATAACCTGGAATACCTTTGAAGCCTAGAAGAGACCCCTGGTGAAGAATAGAAACATTTGTTTGTCTGCACAATTGATATTTCTTTCTCAGGGTCATCAGGAGTTGCAAAGGCTGGGAATACAAGCAGCTTCAATAAAGGAAAAGATTAATCAGCAGACGGTGGGGTCGTCAAATAAAATTTGTCATTATTGTGACTATTTTCACATACTCCTAATAAAGGCATGGAGAACAGAATAATGAATTCCACTTACCACTCCCCAAACTGAACAGTGATCAACATTTCTCCTACTTGCTTCATCATTACCCTTTTACTGCTGGACCTGGTCTTAGAGAATGTAAATTCCATGCTACATCCTCCGCTAAATATTTCAGAAATAGAATACGAGGCTCAGACCTAGATGAAACTATTTTTAAGTTATATTGTAACTTGAATATGCCAGAGAAAACATACTGAATTTTCCTTTTGCCAACACTAAAATTTTTGGTTATACTTATTTGTGGTTTACATATCTTAAGGTATACCTAGTCCCCACTAACTGCATAGCACTAAATTCTATATATTTATCTTATCAATATATTCTACAATTATATGCTCTAGAATGCAGGAATAATAATGAGCGAGTGGAGGAAGTTGGCAGCTACAATTTAGTGAGCACCTTTCATATATATGTTATGTATAAATTAAAACCACCTTGAACCCTTGCCTGACCAATATCTATTATATTCCCGTTTTACTAATTATAAAATTAAAGTTCAAGGAACTAAAGACATTTTTCTAAGACAACACACCAGCAATGTGCTGGGCCCAGGCTAAAGACCAAAGCCAGGACCAACCATGCCACAAGTTAAGTCACCTGCGAAACCGGCATCCCAAATGAGCACCAGCTCAAGTTGTAGCTACTCCACTTCCCATCCAGCTCCCTGCTAATGTGTGTGAAAAAGCAGCAGAAGATGGCCCAAGTACTTGGGCCCCTGCTACCCACATGGCAGATCTGGATGGAGTTTCAGGCTCCTGGCTTCAGCCGGGCACAGCCTTATGGTGTGAAACAGCAGATGAATGATCTCTCTTTGTGTCTTTTCCTCTCTTTGTAATTCTGCCTTTCAAATAAATTCATAAATGTTTTTAAAAAGATACCAAAGCTGTTTTTCCTTATCATCCCTTTGTACCGCTCCCTCCATAGGTAGTCGTCCAGTGGGTACACATCGCCTCTTCTCCTAGTAAGGTAGCCTGTCAGTTGACATCTGAGTAATCACTTTCCTCATTACTCCTGACCAGTCTAACATTTCAGTCATATTGAGAATATGAACTATACCATCATCTCAAGGGACCACAGCATATTCTTCACCTTCTTCTTTGAATATCTCAGTGTGGAATCTCTCCCTTCACGCATCCCTGGTAAGCTGTCTAGGAAGTCTTTTTCTTGGAATGGTTCATGTCAGCCCCCATCATAGCAGCAGGCTCTACTCCCTCTCAGCAGGAGTGGGTCTAACTGTGTGACCTTCTGCTTGCTACTTCCCCCAGCAAGGATTGAGCTGTCAACCAATCTAAAACTCTTGTTCATGCAGATGTCTTAAGGGAGAATATTCCAGACATGACAAAGGCCTAGAGGCAAGAATATGTCCAACTAGTATAGAGTGAGCCATGGTGGGGGAGCACGTTCCAGATTATGAGCCAGTTGGAGATACAGGCAGGAGCCATATCACATCAGTTATCTGTTGACACATCACTGCTACATAACAAACACAAAATCTCAGCGGTGTGGAGCAATAAACACATGTATCTCACGACGCTTTGAGGGGATAACTGCTCTAGGTTGGACTTGTTTGGATATTTAAGGTCAACTACAGGTTGGCCAGAAAACCCTGCTGATCTTATCTGGGCTTGTTCTCACGTCTGGGGTAGGAAGGCAGCTAGCTGATTAGGAGAGCCTTAACTGGGATAACTTCAGGTAACGTGGCTGTGTCCCAGATGAATCTCTTCTAATCCAGCGCTGATTGGGCTACCCTGGGCATGCCTTTCCCCGGGAAATGACAAGGGCAAGAATGGAAGCAAAAATATCTAAGGTTTCCTAAGGCCCTGGTACTGCTGCTGCATTATATTAACCAAAGAAAGTTGCAAGATCATCCTAGGAAATAGATCTATAAATGGATAAATCTTTGGTTGAAAAAACTACTAACAGAGAAAAGGCCATGGATGCAGGGAGAGATGAAAAATTAGTACCCCTAATGCGTTTAATTTACCATATAAATCATATAAATTGACCCCTATAGTAACTTGAAATATTTCTTCAGTAAATGTCAGTTACACCAAGCTGATTTGGGGGTGAGCAGGAGTCTAATTATTTTATCAGTTACTAATAGAACTTCCAACTGTAATTAGAGATTTTCCTATTCCTGTCTTCAGTTCTGTTAGATATTGCATCATGTATTTCAAAGCTTTTTGCTGGACACAGAATTCTGGCTTGCTGCTTGTTTTCAATCAGTGCTTTGAAATTTGCATTCTGCTGTTTTCTAACCTCTGTTTTTTCTAATGAAAAGTCGGTAGAAACAAACTTTTTATTTCCCTGAACATAATATGCCCTGTTTGCCTCTGGTTTCTTTTATGTTTTTTCTCTTTATCTTTGGCTTTTAGAAGTTTGGTTTTTATATTTCTTGTTTGTTTTTCTTTGAATTTACCCTAATTCAGATTCACTAAGTTTCTTGTATTACTAAGTTGATATTTTTCATCAATTTGGGAAATATTCAACTATTGTTTTTTCAAACATCTTTTGTTCTTCACATTCCTCTACTCTCTTTCTAGTACCCAACTATTAAATGAGAAGTCTTCAAAGAGTTTATAAAAGTATGTATTGTGGGGCTGGCGCCGCGGCTCACTAGGCTAATCCTCCGCCTTGCGGCGCTGGCACACCAGGTTCTAGTCCCAGTCAGGGCGCCGGATTCTGTCCCGGTTGCCCCTCTTCCAGGCCAGCTCTCTGCTGTGGCCAGGGAGTGCTGTGGAGGATGGCCCAAGTGCTTGGGCCCTGCACCCCATGGGAGACCAGGAGAAGCACCTGGCTCCTGCCCTCGGATCAGTGCAGTGCACTGGCTGCAGCGCGCCAGCCGCGACGGCCATTGGAGGGTGAACCAACGGTAAAGGAAGACCTTTCTCTCTGTCTCTCTCTCACTGTCCACTCTGCCTGTCAAAAAAAAAAAAAAAAAGTATGTATTGTGGAAAAACACTATACATAGATTTTTTTAATTGCACCAAAATAAACATCTTTTAATTCTATTTTGCATGATACTTTTTTTTAAAGTATCCTTGTGTGTATTAGACTACTTTATGTTTTTTTTTTTCATATCATCTTTGGACTACTCTATTTTGTTCATCTTGTTTCTCTGCAGCGTACAGATTGGATAATTTTTATTGAACTCTTTTCAAGTCCATTTCCACTTTCTTCTGTAGTAACCAATCTGCCCTTAAGCCAAGCTAGTGAATTTTTCATTCTGCAAGTTGCACTTTTTTTCTAGAATTTTTATTTTGTTCTATTTTAACAGCATACATTTTTCTTCTGATATTTGCATTTGTGTACTCATTGCCTACATCTTTAATTTCTCTAGCATGTTTTTACAGCTCTTTTAAAGCCCTTACTTGTTTTTTCTTAAACACCAGAGTCATTATCTTTTCTTCAGGGTATAGTGTATGCTTTGCTCTTTCTTCACATGTCTAATAATTTTTGTGATATGCTGGACATTATGAATATTGCATTGTGCAGAGTCTGGATTGTTCTATAAAGGGTTTTGTATTTTATTCAGTCAAGCAGTTAAAATCTTATAAATCTTGATTTTATGCTTGCTTTGGCTTATATATTTACATTTTGTCTTTAGATTTAGGGTATCCTCATTATTCTAGAACATTGTCCCTATCAGTAAAGCATGCTTTTTCCTGGGGTCTCAACTGCATAGCTGACTTTGAACTTGTTACCTTAATCTCTCCAGTTAGTTCTCAACCTCAGAACAGCTGCTCTCTGCAAGCCTTTGTGAACCATACCTTATTCACGCACAGGTTGGTTTTCAGCCAAGGATCTGAGAGAAATATCCATGTGGACTTCTGGGTACCCTGTCTGCCCAGTTCCTTCCTCCCTAGTATAGAGCCTTAAAAAGTCCCAGCCCCTTCAGAAGCACCCAAACTCCCATCTCTGCTCTGGTTCTTCAACTCAGTGAGACTGCTCAGGTTCCCTGCTGGGACACTCTGCCTTCCTTGCACGTCAACTGGGAAAGGAAACAGAGCTCACTTCATTTGTTCCCTCTTTCAAGGATCACAGTCCTGAGCTGCCTGTTGTTCAATGCCTGAATCCTATCGTATGTTTGTTGCAATCAAGATGTCAGCAAGAATTCTAGTCATCTGAAGGGTTGTCTGGGCCTGGAAAATCCACTTCCATGTTGGCAGGAGGCCTTAGTTCCTGCCTAGCTGTTGCCAGGAAGATTCGCTCAGTTCCTCACCACAAGGCTCTCTCCACATAGGCACTTGAAGGACCTCACAATATGGCTGCCAACTTCCCGCAGAGCAAGCCGTCCAACAGAGAGAGCAAGACGGAAGTTATTATGTTGTTGTATGAGCCAATCTTGACTATGACACGCCATCGTTTCTTCCATATTCTACTCATTAGAATATAGTACATACCCGGTCAGGAGAGAAGTTAGACTCTGTCTTTTAAAATGAAATTATCAAAGAATTTGTAGATATATATTTTTTAAACCACCACAATATTGTATTATATTATCCCAAAACAAACCCATTTTTCCCCACCTGGATTAACCGAGCTATCGAGATCAGAACCTTTATTTGTACCTAAAAGGGGTGGGGACACTTATGCCAAGGGCCATTCGGATATTTGTAACATTATTCATAGGCCACACAATATTATCAACTTAAAAATTAGCCTACTGTAGATTCATTGAATTTTGCATCCTGCCTGCAGCTGCCTTAGCAGAGCCAGACTAAATGATTTAGGGGCCTTTTATGGCCTGCGGGCCTGACATTCCCCACCCTTGAAACCAAAAATTTAGCCCAATTAGTGGTATATTGATGATGTCTCTGCATCTCCTTAACAGTTTATCTACCTGTGTCTAATTGTCTGTTGTGGGTTTTTTTTTTTCAAGATTTATTTATTTATTTATTTATTTGAGAGGTAGAGTTACTGACAGAGAGAGGGAAAGACAGAGAAAAAGGTATTCCATCTGCTGGTTCACTCCCCAGAATGGCTGCAATGGCCAGAGCTGGGCCAATCCAAAGCCGGAAACCAAGAGCTTCTCCTGGGTCTCCCACATGGGTGCAGGGACCCAAGCACTTGGATCATCTTCCACTACTTTCCCAGGACATTAGCAAAGACCTGGATTGAAAGAGGAGCAGCCGGGACAGGAACCAGTGCTCATATGGGATGCTGGTGCCACAGGCAGAGGCTTAGCCTAGTACGCCACAGGGCTGGCTCCTGTCTATTGTATGTTTTTCTCCTAAGCCTGTACTTTCTCACTCTACCTTCTTGGGAACTTCTAGAATTTACCTGAGCATGAAGAAGCTGTTAATATTTGTGTAAAGTGCTTTCTATGTAGAGGCTAAGATCTAAAAATTTATGGGTTTTTTTATTCCTATTTGTCCCTCAATTACACCATGGTTTCTCTTCAGAAATATTTCTCTTGAGCTACATGGAATATAGCCTTCTTCTTGTTAATTAGAAAATCAAGGCAATGAACTTGAAATGATGACATAAATACACTCCAAATCGGAGGGAAATGGTAGGGTAAAAGTACTGCTAATAAATGCCATCCACGGCATCATGTGAAAAAGTGCTTTGGAACCAAATCTGCAGATTTGTTATGATAATTATTTGTCCTTGTTATCATTCTGCTCAAAGTCCACTGACATTTATGTTGGATATGAAATCCTGAGAAATAGAAAGGAAAATCTCTCTTGGACTTAATCCGTTGAATCCCCCTGAAATCAGGAACAATCCCACAGGATTATCCCAGAGCAGAGTTCATCCAGATCACTTAGCCAAGGCTCCATATTTGAATATTGACAGAGGAATGTATTTACATTTGCATTTACAGAGGAATGTATTTACATTTCCTTTTCATTAAAGTTAATGCTACAAACAATCCCTTCTTGCTCCAGTGTCTGGTGTACACAGATGCAGAGACTCTTGCTTTCTCTCAGAGGTTCAAATAAGCTAAAAGCAGAGTACCGTCATCATTTTCCCGTGGCTCCCCGGGGCAGAAGGGGCTGTCAAGCATCAGGGAGTCCGGGATGAGGGGAGAGTCACACAAAAGGAAACTACTTACGTCCTACTGTGCTCACTCTTTCCCCCACCTCTGATCTATTCTAAGAAGAAAAAAGAAAAATATCAAATGCCCCAGTCATTTTTAAATATTCCCTGAAATAGAGGGCACTAGAGGAGTCAGAAATTCCACTTGTGTCAACCATTCTGCTCCTCAGGAGTATCAAGGCAAATACAGGCTGAGACCCAACACCATGCAATCTCCAGGCCCCATTTACAGTACTGGGACTTGAAGCTCAGGGTTGGCAGGGCACTAGTGTTATAAAAGGGTAGAGTCCAAATTTGGGGATTTGGTTTCTGGATCCTCTGCTTATGCCAACATCTGCACCACTTCCTTCTCTCCCCTTTGAGAAAGGACCTTAGAAGAAATATTGCTAATGATAAAGAAAAACACCACCAAATTCCAGATTCTACAGCTAAAATGAGTACTCACAGGCATTGTCCTTGTGGTGCAAGCTGATCTCTGCTTCAGAGTAATCCAGATAGATGATGCTACCTGCTGTCCTCTGCCCATCTGGGCCCTCCCAGGGGCTTGCTCTCTGTGCTGCCTCATCAGATACCTTCCCTGTTGCAGGGTGACTGCTAAGGCCAGCCTTCCCTTGGCACATTTGTCTTCAACCCCCAGTGCACAAGCAGAGCGCACACTAGACTAACTCATTTATTTCTACTCATTTATGGATGGCCTTTCATAACCAAGTTATTAAGTCATCAATAACTTCAGAGAAATAAATGAATGGATCCAGAACTGGGCCAACAGATATGTAAGATATACACTGAAAAGTTTTATCTTGGATCAGCACAAATGTCAATGCTGGGTCATCAGTGGAATTTACCCCACCTGGGATAATACGATCCACAAATGTTTTATTCTAATTGGAACCTAGCTTGTTCCTCTACAAAGTAGTAAAATGAATAACTTGTCCAGTTACCCAAGTAAAATTATTTTAAAAGATTGTGTCTTGGGGCTGGCGCTGTGGCGTAGTGGGTAAAGCAGTGTCGGCATCCTATATGGGCACTGCTTTGAGTCCCGTCTGCTCCACTTCCAATCCAGCTCTCTGCTGTGGCCTGGGAAAGCCATGGAAGATGGCCCAAGTCCTTGGGCCCCTGCACCTGTGTGGGAGACCCAAAAGAAACTCCTGGCTCTTGGCTTTGGCTCAGCCCACCTCTGGCCTTTGCTGCCATTTGGGGAGTGAATCAGCATATGGAAGACCTCTCTCTCTCCCTCTGCCTCTCTCTAACTCTGACTTTCAAATAAATAAATAAGACTTTTTAAAAAAAAAAAAAGATTATGTCAATATTTTTTTCCAAAATGCTACCCAATATGTATTGCTTCCATTAACTAACACATATGTGTGTTCGTATGTGTGTGTGTGTGTATCTTTCTGAAAGATTTGCCAGAAATAGAATATAAGCTCTTTTAGGAATGTTTGCAAGTTCTGATATATTCCTCTCCAGAAATAAAATACAAAGGAGAGGGAAATAAGAAAGAAAGGGAGAGTCTTCTAGACCGTGGGAGCCCTGACATCACTGTCTAGGAGTCTAGAGAAATTCCTCACTGAAGTTACGTTTCTATGGGACACTCTCAAAGTCACTGGCAGGCCACCCCGCCGAGGGGAGCCATGCATTTTCCTAGTATTCAGCAGTATATGCAGATGCTGTAGCTCAGCATCTGTGATACCCCCAGTACCCCAGCCCCATCTCCCTGTTCTGGTATCTCTTTTTTTTTTTTTTTTGACAGGCAGAGTGGACAGTGAGAGAGAGACAGAGAGAAAGGTCTTCCTTTTGCTGTTGGTTCACCCTCCAATGGCCGCTGCGGCCGGCGTGCTGCGGCCAGTGCACCGCGCTGATCCGAAGGCAGGAGCCAGGTGCTTCTCCTGGTCTCCATGGGGTGCAGGGCCCAAGCACTTGGGCCATCCTCCACTGCACTCCTGGGCCACACCAGAGAGCTGGCCTGGAAGAGGGGCAACCGGGACAGAATCTGGCACCCCGACCGGGATTAGAACCCGGTGTGCCGGCGCCGCAGGTGGAGGATTAGCCTAGTGAGCCGTGGCGCCAGCCCTCTGGTATCTCTTTGCTCCAGTTTGCTCCCACCTTGCTCCTTGGGTGCCTCATCTAGATGAGAGGAATCCTGGCTGCTGAGGGGCCCCAAGTGTGCCATGCCCCCATTGCCTTGGTTTTCTCATCTATAAAACACGAATAAGAGTAGAACATACTTCATCAAATTCTCTTAAGAATCTAAAGAGTTAATAGCCGTAAAGCACTTACACTGGGTTCCACACTCCCATGGTAAGTGTCCAGGAAGCATTAGCTGTTATAGTTGTCATTTAAAAAATAAGTATTTTCCATGTGATTGGGACCTGGGCGACCAGCCTGTTCAATTTCCTCAAATCGTTTTACAGTCCAGGAAGCTGCAGGCCAGTGAAGCCTGATTGTAGAATGCCTATGCTTCCCACATTTTGAAAAACTGAGTCAGCTGTTGTGTAAAGAAACATCGTCTTGGGAGTCCAACATTCCAGCTCGTGCTCACTGGCCACATGACCCTGAGCTCACTTTTTCCCTTCTCTGTGCTTTGTTAGGTCCTCATGGGCAACGTAGGTGTAACGTGCCCCACCTTGATGGATGGTTGTGAGAAGTGAGAAATAATGACTGAAAAACTTAATGACTGGATAATGTGCCGCGCTGCTGAGAATGAATGAGCATTCAATAACTAGGGACTGGCGTTGTAGCATCGCTCAGCTGGGTTGCCGCAGAGCGTCTGCCAGGGTCCTGGGCCCTGGTTGTCAGCAGAGCTCTCCGTTATACCTCCCTCCCCTCCTTGAAAAAACAAATAAACAAGCCCAGGAATTTGCTGACACTCCTTTTTATAAGGTTCAATCATTTATCCTGTCATCAGCCACCGAAAGTCACCTATGCCTGTTAAGGGACAGAAATCAGTAAGTGCCTGTGGGAAGGAGGGAGGCCCCACTGTTTTCCCCAAGCTCTCTCTGATCAGTTTCATTCCGCATGAGCAGTTTTGCTCTGCCGGCTGAACCCCAACATGCTGCTGGGGGATGGGAGCTCAGGAAGAACTTGCAGATGCTGCGTGATGGTGGAGGAAACGTGGTGTGCACATCTGACACCTTTCTTGGGTGGAAATATCAAGAGAAAAGTGCAAGGAAGTGTGGAAATTGAAGCAGATGTCCCGGTTTCCCTTAGGGGGAAATACAAATAAATCCTAACTCGAGCTAATAAAACTTGACACTCCAACTCTATCAGAAGACAGAAGTTTGTTACTCTTGAAGATTTACCGTGTTCATTTATACATAAAGGCCCTGAGAAGTCCTGCGCTTAAGAAATGTGTGTAACACTGTCAGACCCATCCTTATCTGCATGATTGGCCAGAATTCCCATCAATATCATGTGAACAGTGGCATATTCAGGACCACTGTTTGGGAAACCACACAAGATTTGACATTCAGATATCTTAGGACAACCGATGAGAAGGGCAATGAGAAATTTGAATTTAAATTTCACTGTGAGTCTCTGCTTAAACATTTTTTTTTAATTCGAGAAAGCAGGGGGAGAGAGAGAGAGTGAGAGAGAGAAAGAGAGAGAGGGAGAATGTGTGTGTGTATGTGTGTGTGTGTATGAGTGAGAGAGAGAAAGAGAAAGAGAGAGAGAGATCTACTGGTTCACTCCTCAAATGCCTGCAACAGCCAGAGTTGGGACAAGGCCAAAGCCATGAGCTGGGACTGGATCCTGGTCTCCTGTGTGGATGGCAGGGACCCATTACTTGAACCATCATCTAGGATCTGCACTGGCAGGACGCTGGTGAGGAGCCAGAGCCAGGAATTGAACCCAGGCTTTTGGATATAGGATATAGGCATCTTACCTGCCAGGCTTAACATCCACTCCTGCTTCAATCATTTTAGGCAAAAAGTAAGTGGCTGATTCAAGATGGACCACACTTTACTTCCTTGTCATCTCGTTTCACATGTGGAGAATGGCACTTGAAGCACCTGGTAGTATATATATGTTTCAGAAGGCAGAATAGAGCCCTTAACATTTACCATTAACCAATAATGGAACTGACTATGAAGGGATAATTAAACAAATGAATGACAGCAGATCCTCTTGGGCTCTCCCAAGGGCTGGCTTTTGTGAGCCCATGGATCACCCTCAACTTCCATGCACCATCTAATCTTTGGAACAATGCTCACGTAACTCCTGGGCTACCAACTCATGGTGAAATTTGGAGGTGGAAACCATGGTCCCAACAAAACAACAATATCCACATTAAGATATAAATGCCTTGGGGCTGGCGCTGTGGCATAGTGGGTAGAGCCACCACCTGTAGTGCCAGCATCCCATATGGGCACCAGTTGGAGTCCTGGCTGCTCCACTTCTAATCCAGCTCTCTGCTATGGCCTGGGAAGGCAATAGAAGATGGCCCAAGTCCTTAGGCCCCTGTACCTGCATGGGAGACCCTGAAGAAGCTCCTGGCTCCTGGCTTTGGATCGGTTCAGCTCCAGCCATTGTGGCCATTTGGGGAGTGAACCAGCAGATGGAAGACCTCTCTCTGCCTCTGCCTCTCTGTTACACTGCCTTTCAAATAAATGAATAAATCTTCTTAAGAAAAGATATAAATGCCAAAAAAAAGATATAAATGCCTTTAATCGCGGGGGTAATTGCAACTGACTGGAATTCTCTTTTCTCAATATGCCAAATGGGATACACAGAGTAAAAATGTCATGGAATATCCTTTGTGTCACTCTGCAAATTTTATCATCAAGTGTGTCTGAAGTTCTCAAAGTGTTTCACCTTCTTTCCTTTTTCTCACATTTTCATCTTCTACTCGCACATGAATGCCATCAAATACTCTCTCTCTCTTTTTTGTCTTCAATTCCTTCTCATCCTCTCTTCCTTTGTAGCCCTGGGGCAGAGGGGAGAGGGTGGCAGGGGAGAATGAAGCACAGTATGAGGGATTACAGCTTCCCACCAGGAATATCTCTTTCAGAACTCTTCATCGTCTACGCAGGAAGATAGCAAAACCAGCCCCAGCCATTGGTAGTGATCTGCCAAAAAGAAAATGAAGGCGAATGAGTTTAACAATTATGAGGCTGGCATCATCTCTTAGCCTTGACCTTTTGGTAATCCATAAATAAATGCCATCCAAACAGAACAGAAGTAACTACAAAATTCCCATCACCACAACCTGACAGAGATATCGTTTTTATTGATGGCCAAAAAGTGGCATTTCTTAGTTGCTTCGTAAAATCAAGATTATTAAGAAAAGTAAATGTTGAATTCTACTTGAGGAATCACATCCGCATGGCAAGATCTATGAGCTAATTTGCTTGGCAGCTGCTTCACCATTCAGAAGAAAATGCCTATACTTAGAAAGATTGTTTTTTTAACATAGTTAAATTTAATTTGGTTTGATGTATATTTTTATATAAAATATGTTTGACTATTTATCCTTTTTCGTTATCTCTTTCCAGGAAGCAAATAACTTGGATAAAAGCACAACCAAAGCAGAGAGCGCCCGGCTCTTCAGGATGTGGTATGGCTTTGACCACAAGTATCCTTTGATAGTAACAATCTCACGGATCCTGTCCTGATCCTGTTGCGCACCAGAGAATGACTTTGAGCCCTTCAACATCAAGGTATGTGCGTCTGCTCGTCAAGAAACGCAGAGGTAACGCACATTCACAGCCAAACTTATCGAAAGGGATGAGTCCTTCAGTTAAAACGCTCTGGAGTCCATACTTAGATGGTGACGTGCAGCTCAAGTGACATCTCGTAGTCAAATGCATTTGGTGTTTTGTTTTCCTGGCAACTTAATCTAATCTAGTACTTTCTAAAAACATAGACTCTTGAAGAACCCATCCAGTTTACCGCTCTTCCTTTATCAAGATCTTGCTTTCGGTCCAGTTGGCCAAAAAGACCTTCTTGATTAAGGGTATTATGTGAAAAATCTTTGCAGCCTTTGTCCAGGGTCACTTGGACAAAGCTCTTGCACTCTTTTCCTAGAAAACCATAGCTATGCCTTTTTTTTTTTTTCTGAATGCTGTAAAAAATGAAGAGAGGGGAGGGGCTCAAAATGAATGGGCAGAGAATGAATCTGATTCATCAGAGCATAAAATAGCACTGTTTTAGTTTTCCAGACAGACTTGAGTCAGCCATTTCTGGCAAAGGGCAGTTCTTAAAATTCTGGCAATCAGTGTAAACATAGTAGTTGCGATCCACCTTGTCATGTGATGCACAGGGCAGAGAAGTCAGGCCTGGAGCGCTTTGCCATTGTGAGATGCAGTGAGTGGTCCATCTCTAATCCAAGCTAAAGCGCTAAAGAAGAAAGAAAAGAACTGCACTGTAAATTGAATGTCTTGGGTCTTTGTAGCTGGTTTTTCCACAGTCACAAATCCCTCTCCTTTTCAGGGAAGAAATGTCAGTCCCTCGGTGCTTTTAAGCCCCTGAGCAATGATTAAAGCCATAACAGATCAGTGGCAGAGGAAGAAGAATTAAAAAACAGGGCAAAGAAATTCAAAGAAGAGGTGAAAATGGAAAAGAGAGAAAGGCATGAGAAGTATGGGAAATTCACAATGGGGGTGAGAGGAGAGCAAGCTAAAGGACTGACTGTGGAAAATAGGGAAAAATGAAGAAAGAAGTGAAGCCAACTGAAGATTGAAGAGATAAGCAGAATGAAACAACATGAGAATTAGAAAGCAGTTCTCCGAAGATAAGAGCGTTCCAAAAATTACAAAATGGTGATGTGGAAGGCAGAGGTTTTTGGAGGTTACATTTAGCTTTTCCATAGCTCTGTCTACGGCCAGTAGGCTTGTCGTGCCCAATCGTGAGCTTTTAGGGACAGTGTAGGTTTCCATCCCCTCGAGTCAGTCCATCTTAACCACTGACTACCTCTTAGAAGTTCTCATGTCTGGACTCGCTAACGGAAGGTAGTTCTGAGAAGGTAATTGCTGGTTGGTGCTCCTGGTTGATCTCTCTTGGAGAGACAGAATTTGCCCCTGCCTTTGTTTGTGAGTGTCTGATATCCAAATGTGTACAAAGTTATAAAAAGTCTACAAATGACTAAGAGATATCAGCAACAAAATGATGAATTGGAAATGTGTTAAAAGTTGTTTTTGTTCAGATTCTCTGACAGTGCTGTAAGAAAGGCTTTACAATGAAAAAAAATGAACAAAGTAGAAAAATTAACTTGGAGATGAGAAAATGAAGGCTGGAGCCCACCCAAGCTTGTAGCTTAAAGCAGTGACACAAAATTCAGATGATGTCATAGTTTTTATCTCACTTTTCTCCAAGGGTTTATTTCCATATGATTATGGACAGACTAGCAAAAATGGAAGCAGATTTACACTCTCAGTAATATCTCTTCTTATGGTAATTTGTCCTCCTGTGCATTCATTCTAGAAATTGCAGGGATGCCATCTCGGCACAAATACATTTCCACTTACAGGAGTTTTTGTATCCTGCTTGTGCTCTGAATTTATACCTAGAGAGTAGCAAGCCAAACAGTTTCAACTCCCTGCCCTCTTGACACATCTATATTGTTAGAGACAAATTATCCACTTGGCATTTATGTTCATTCTATTGTTCACCCAGAACCCAGGTGATGCACCCTGCGGACCTGAGAGGTTAGGCCATGCCAACCATTGTCAGTGTAGGGATGATCTCCACACCTCGGGGGTCAGGTTGCTCGGCTCCAACCAAAAAGAAACTGTCATGAGGCTGAAACAGATTTATTATGCAGTTTGGAGCTGTTGAGTTTTCATTTCAATAAAATTACATCATGCAAATAGGCATCCTAAAGAATTACAGACAAAAGAGAGAGACAGATAAATAAGCCTTCATTTATACCTATGTTAGTCAGGGTTCTCCAAGGCACAGAAACAGAAGTACACACGGTGAGGGGTCTTCAAAAAGTACATGGACATGCATATTATGAAAAAATTGCGCATGATTTTCAAGTTTTCTGCACCAAAATAAACTTACGTTTTTATTCTATTTTTCTACAAACATATATTTGAGAGTGCTTCAAAAACTTCCAGGAAAAAGGAAATTTCAAACTAAGTTTGCTGTAGTACAACCAAAATTTAGGAAGTCAGGTATAGTTTTTTCATAATATGCATTGTCCACAATGTTTTGAAAGACCCCTCATATGTATGTATACATACCAATATATATGCATATGCACCTATATGCATACATATAATTTATTTCCAGGAATCGAGTTATACAATTGTAGGGGCTGACAAGTCCAAAATCTGTAGGGCAAGCTCTCAGTCTAGAAACTCAGGCAAGAGCTGATGCTGCTGTCATGTGGAAAAATCTCTCTTTTTCAGGGAAGTCTCAGTTTTGCTCTGAGGCCATGCACTGATTGGGTGAGGCTGACAAGTCAACTGACTGGAGGTATCCCCTTCAACGGCAACACCTAAGAGAGGGTTTGAATAATGGAGTAGTCTAGCCAACTTGACATGTGTAACTAATCATCACAGCTCCCAGTTCCCATTCAGTTTATGCCCAATATTTGGACAAAAGAATAGAGAACCCCTCATAGTTTACCATTGTTATCAATAAGATAAACCACTGCCACTCACATAGTTTTGTTGTGTCTTATTTTACTTTTTTATAACATAACTAATACATACAACATTCCGATAAAATTTCTCAGAAGGTATGAAATAGACATGGTAAAAGTTAACATTAATGAGGATGAGCACTGGCTGAGCACCACACTGAGTGTTTCACAGTAGGTGTTTCCTTCCCCTCCCCAGCTCTAAAGGAGGTAGGGAGATCTAGAACGTGTAGCATAACACAAGTGCACGGTGGATTCATTCAGCCCCTCTGATGACAACCTTGGCGTCCATATTTGAGAGTACGGTAAGAAGCCTTTGGTGCCAAAAGTGGTGATTGATTAAGATTGCATTATGGGCTGGCACCGCGGCTCACTAGGCTAATCCTCCGCCTGCGGCGCCAGCACCCCAGGTTCTAGTCCCAGTCGGGGCGCCGGATTCTGTCCCGGTTGCCCCTCTTCCAGGCCAGCTCTCTGCTGTGGCCAGGGAGTGCAGTGGAGGATGGCCCAGGTGCTTGGGCCCTGCACCCGCATGGGAGACCCAGAGAAGCACCTGGCTCCTGGCTTCGGATCAACACGGTGCGCCGGCCACAGTGCACCGGCCGCGGCGGCCATTGGAGGGTGAACCAATGGCAAAAGGAAGACCTTTCTCTCTGTCTCTCTCTCACTGTCCACTCTGCCTGTCAAAAAAAATATATATATATTGCATTATGATTCCCTGTGGGCAGCAATTCTCACAGTGCAAAGAAATTGAGAAGTGGGAGAGGAGAAACAGAATGAATGAATACCAATGCGTTGCCATCAGGAACATTGCTTCATTTAATCCTTACAACCACTCTCTTCGTTTTACTTAATTTTTCCCACCACACTCTTTATGGTGAAAGAAACAAACTCTCAAATAACTTTCTTAAGCCTCCATAGCTATTAAGTGATAATTCTGTGATACAAGCCCAGATCTGTCTCACTCCAAAGTCCATCAGTGAACTTTATAGTTAACAATTCTTCGTCCATGATCTCTTAGTCTACCAGTAAAATTCTGTATCTCAATGTTTGTAAAGCCACCATTAAAACCACAAATAATTATGATTCCTTACATTATATAGTGCAGAACTCACATCTGAAGCCTCTATTGACACTGTATGAGATGATACAAAGATTTGGGGTTTTTGTTGGTCGCTCAAATAGCACCACCATGAAGAAGTCCCCAAGTTTGAGTTTATATCCTCAGCTTTTGGGGGGCAGAAAGTTAAATGTGACAAAGAATCTAAGAGTGGTTCAATCTCATAAAAGATAGACTCACTCTAGCCAAGCTCAAAGCAGGCAGAAGTACAGACTACACCAGATTCCTAAATCACCACACCCCCATGGAAAGGAATCTTCTTTCCAGCCATGGGAAGGCTCAAGTCACAGTTCTGTCCCATCTGGCTCCCTGGTGCACACCTCCCTGGCCTCCCTCAGACATCACAAGGCCATCTTCCCTCAAGACATTTAGTGCCTCCTACCTTCACTTCTTTCATTTAACTTATCAGGAGACCTTCCTGCTCCCATTGTTAAATTAGCAGTCTCTCCCTCACTCCTTCCCTTCTTTGTATTTTCACCATAGCACTTTATCATTACCATCTGACACACTGTGTGCTTTATTTGTTCAATGGTCTCCTCCAACCAGGATGGATGCTCTCTGAGACAGAGGTTGGGGTCTATTTGTACTCACTGATCTGTCCTCAGGGCATAGAACAGTGCAGGGAGTAGATTCTTAATGTTTGTTGAGTGAATGAACCGATCAAGCAAGCAAGCAGTGGCTCCCATCTCGGACACCTGCATTTCAGACTGATATAGCAGGAAGATCCATCAGTTATCTGAAGGTTGCTAAGTGAGTCTGAAAGCAAAATAGGCTGCATGGATAATATTAGTATTTTCATCCAGGCTACTCCAGGTAGACACCTCAACCCCCAGCGTCAGTATCTAGCTCCTTGGACAGGGACAGGGACAGCAACAGCTACTCAGAGCAGACTTGGATCCCTGTTCCTTCTGCTGCCCTCCTTCCTGGGTTGGGTTACCCTTCTAGGGTTTCATTAATACAGCTGTTCTGGTATATTCAAGCATGGCTCTGGTTTGGAAGCTATTCTCTGGGTGACTTTGAATATCTTATCTCACCAATCATGTTATTTTATTAGTACCAAACTCAAAATGTTGGAGCCACTTATCAACCTCACGAACAATCTCAAACAATGAGGTTAGAAGCAGAAATTGATGTCTCCTGATTCAGATTGTAAGATACCAGGTAAAATTATTTGCTCAGATTCTCAGTGTTACAGCCAGCATGGGAATCTTAGGTTGCCTTATTCGCAGGTGACTAATGATCCTGCCAGACTGTCTGCTTCCTAGTCTTTTTCCATTCTGTCATTCATCATCTCGTTCCTTAAGCATCTGTATATATTAGTCCTACAATTGTGAATTACACAGGATAAAAATGACCTTTTCTAAAACAGAAAGGACAGCCCCAAATCATTTTCAGCATTTCCTGTAGGTGGACAATCAACTGCAAATAGGGACTTACCTTGTGGTTGCCAACACTTTATTGAGTGTAAAGAAAGCAGAAAGATAACAATGGATTGGCAAGTTCACACTGTAACAGAATTACATGAAAGCAGGGGGATGGAGACTTCCTCCCCATCGCTGGTGTGGAATGAGAGCACAGTGCGGTGTCACCAACAAAACAAACCGCCATGGCATTGTGTGTACATGCTCCTGCTCTCACATTTTCCATTTCAAAGAGTCCAGCAAGGAAAGTGGCAGGTGCCACACCTCCTTCTGTCCCACTGTGTGACAGGTTGGGACTCCACTCTAGGAAAAGTAAATGTGAACATCAAGGTCACTCAAAATGATACTCAAAACCAAGTATTTAATGGATTTTATAATGTAATGGCATTTTAGTCTTACCAAAAGAAAAGGAAGACAAAATCCTTCCCCTCTTAAAACTTGACAGAATTTATTATATTCCACATAGTCACACTTACTTTAAATCTTAGGTCTGGATATCATGGGCAGCAATTTCCATTTTAAATGATGATCCCTGCGTTGAGCTGAAGACCCCATGAATTATTTATCGGGGTAGTACTGTGGCCTTGTGAATGACTTGAGTCTACCTCTCAAAAAATCCTCAGAGGAGCAAAGAATGTTCGTTTTGTGATCCTTGTTTTATAAATGAGGCAGTTGAATCCAAAGGAGGAAAAAGTCATATCCAAGGTTACTGGTGGGTGGGGAGCCTGCGTTCATAACCAGCAGAAGAGCAGGCTGTATCCATTCAGGTGGTCCATCCACCAGGTTCTAGCAGCACTGATAATACAGGTGATGCCACTGTGTAAGTGCCTGGCGTACACTTGACTGTTGTGATGTGATAGTTTCTATGGTGGTTCACCAAAAGTTTCCCCAGTCTGGGGATGAGGTATATTTAACTTCCAGTAGTAAGCAGAAGTTGCAGAGGATGGAAGCAATCCTATGTCCAATGCATACTTTATTGGGTGCCTACCATGTGCTAGGCGATATACTGGGTACTGAAAGCCCGGCATAAACATTACAACTGCTTCCCTGAGAAACTGGCCATAGGGAGGAACCAATCTTGCTCTGGGAAGCAATGCAGCCACCACTCCCACCCCCTGGGTAATTCATTGGGAATTCAACTTGGCTTCTGGTCATCCTTGCCCTCACAGGCGCCACTGTAGAAGGATGCTGTAGATAACCCTTGGCTTAACACCTAAGTGAAGTGGAACTTGAAGTTCCCTAGGCTCTCATGACTTTCTGGTGGGAAGAAATGCAGGGGAATTTTAACAGGACCTGGAAACATGTGCTGTCTTTTGTGCAGGTCATCACTTGGCTCTTCCATCATTTTTTCTTCCGTGTAGTAAGAATGATACACACCACTACTGTTTTAGCTGAATCCATCAGAAATTTGGCTAGCTATTATAATGCTAGTTACCTACTAATGGTAACTCACTTATTGGTCTCTCAAAACCAAAACATAAAACACTTAAATAGTGCAGTTTTCCCAAGACCCTTTGGCTTAAGCCCATTGCAGTACTCCATAGTTGGATTAAAACTCTTCAGGAGACCTGACAAGGGACTACAAATCTGACTTTGTGAATTGTTATTTAAATGCAATGTCCCCCACTGTGGTTATAAAAAGTTGTGGGTCCCAAGATGATAAGAGTTTTTCTACAATGATCCTAGGATTTTATATGAGCTTTGGCATCTCTGCTTTGTTTTGCTTTTTCCCCTATAAAAAGTTTTAATAGCATTTTTATTCAGTGAGAATGCTTTCTCATTTCATCTGCACTGTAAGCAAACAATATGAAAAATTTAGATTTACACAAGTAAGAAATCAGAAGGTAACTCTTCCCTTGTAGAATAGTTTTGCAAAATACATTGCTGGGGTCAGCACTGAGGTGTAGCGGGTAAAGCCTCTATCTGTAGTGCCAGTATCCCATATGGGCATTGGTTCTAGTCCCGGCTGCTCCACTTCCCATCCAGCTCTCTGCTACAGCCTGGGAAAGCAGTAGAAGATGGCCCAGGTCCTTGGGCCCCTGCACCTGCATGGTAGACCCAGAAGCTCCTGGCTCCTGGCTCCTGACTCCTGGCTCCTGGCTCCTGGCTCCTGGCTCCTGGCTCTTGGCTTTGGATTGGCGCAGTTCTGGTTGTTGGCGGCCATCCAGGGGATGAACCAGTGATGGAAGCCCTCTCTCTCTCTCTCTCTCTCTCTCTCTCTCTCCCTCTCTCTGCCTCTGCTTCTCTGTAACTCTGCCTTTCAAATAAATAAATAAATCTTTAAAACAAAAGAACAACAACAACAAAAAAAAACACAAAATACATTCCTTTAAATCTAGTTCAGAAAACATCTACTGAGTGTTTTCTCGGTGCGAAGCACTATTCGGCTTTCCTTACTCATGCATTCCTTCGTTTGTTTATTGATATTCTCCCACGTGCCAGGCTCCATTCTGGGCCCCAGGGATGAAGCCATGAAAAATTCTAGCAGTGCTTGCATCTAATACGGTTTTGTTTTAAAATTTCTTTTCAGGAATACATGTAAGGTAAAAGTAGGACCTACTTAGAAAACTTGCTGTTGACTTTTTATCCAGAAAAATGAAAGTGTGGTTCAGTGGTTAGGAGTTACTGTTTGCTAATACAGCTTATCCACTTGCTACTTGTTGAAATCTCTTTGTCTGAGCTGTCAGTATGAAACCTGAGGCTAGCAGAAGTCCCTACCTCACGGATTTGTTTTGATGATTAGATGCATTAACACAAAGCACTTAAAACAGTGCTTAATAAATGTTGATGTTATTTCCTCATTACTCTCTGTTGATATCACAAGTCTTTTTTTGGTAAAATTTGTTTTATTTATTTGAAAGAGTTACAGAGAGAAGTAGAGGCAGAGAGAGAGAGAGAGAGAGAGAGGCCCTCCCTCTATCTCCTTGTTCACTCCCCAAATGGCCACACAGCTGGATCTGAGCTCATTTGAACCCAGGAGCGAGGAGCCTCTTCTGGGTCTCCCACATAGGTGCAGAGCCCCAAGCATTTGGGCCATCTTCTACTGCTTTCCCAGGCCACCAGCAGGGAGCTGGATCGGAAACAGAGCATCCAAGACTCAAACCAGCACCCATATGGGACGCTGGCTCAGTAGCCGGGGCTTTAACCCACTGCATCACAGCACCACCCTGGATATCACATGTCTTAAAGAGACACATCATGTAATGCATTTGATATTGATTGTCATTTGTTATCTGCATGTGACTAAAATTTCCACTATTTTATATGCTTGTGATAATTTTTAGCTTCAACAGCTGTATTTTTAACACTGCAACAGTCTTGCATCTCCATAAACAAAAGGTTTCACTTGGGCTGTATGTTAGATATAATTCTTCATATTTGATTGTGACTAAATGCATGTAGCTGGGTGTTAAGCTGCTCTTTTGATTTCTCTGTCCTGCACATGCAATTGTTTCATTTATGATTTTTCTACATTATAGGCCATCATCCTGTAGTTATTTTTCTGGAAATTATACTACAGATAGCAATTTTGACTTGATAGAGAAGTGCAGCAATTTTTCAGTTCCACAATGGAAGCAATACCAGCCTTTGATGATAATTATTCCTCTTGTACTTTCCTGTGATAAAAGGAAATCTTTCAATTGCACCTTTCAGGTGAAGCCACAGTGTTTTACCATTAGCAATGTGGTGTTATATTGATGATTTCTAGGTCGCTATTAAATCATTTTATTAAGAAAGAGGAGAAAGAAAAGATGCTAAGATTCATAAAACATGTGTACCAGCTTACTGTTGCCAGTATTAAATGTAATTGTAATAATTCTCCCCCGTGGGAAAAAGTATTTTGTTTAAATTTTCAATTGTTACTTGGTCACTCCTTCCCAGCTGTAGGAGCCAAGATATTTGCAGGCTGCCAACAAATTCATGAGCTACCAGAGACACATCAGCAGCACGGGCCTTGGCCGCTCGGTTCATGTATTATCACCTGACAGGGAGACAGTCCCGGGTCTATCTCGTGGACTCCAGTTACTCCACACCTGTCTGCATGTGACGCTGTGGTAGGCACCACACAAAGCAAGAGTGGCCCTGCCTTAATTAACGTTTATTTCACCAAGGTAGACAGTGACGGTACATTCTCAACTCATGTCAAATCAACTAATAAATAAGAGCAGGCAAAGAGATAAGTGTGCCGGTGGCTAAGGGAAGAGTTGTTGGAGAAATGAATCGTGTTCTTCTAGTCATGAGAGAAAGGGTACATGGAGGAACTGGAATTTTCTAATGGGGTTAAATAATGAGAGGCAGGGGAAGAGCATTTTGGAGAGGGAACAGCGTGGAGAGAGGCCTGCAGCCCATGCAGCATGAACACTTGAAGCAGGATGAGAGGGTGAAGGACAGCCTGGAGAAGCACGCCTGGGAGGCACAGCATCAGGACCAAGCAGCAGAAAGAAGCTCCCTAGAGCGTGGACAAGCCCATTGTTTCTTTACTTTACACTTGTTTTTAACAGTTTGCCACAATCACTTCAAATGTAAACACTGTATACATACACATATATACTATCCTTTCTTGCAGCCAGAGATATTAATGTCACGTAGGGATTAATGACAGCATTCATCATGTGGGGAAAGAAGGGTAAATTGTCATTTACGTGCTATGATTCAGTGAAGCATTATTTATAACTAAATACCAAATGATATGACATCCACACACTTTTTTTAAACAATTTTACTCCTGGGGCCAGCGCTGTGGCACAGTGGGTTAACGCCCTGGGCTGAAGCATCGGCATTCCATATGGGTGCCAGTTTGAGACCCAGCTGCTCCACTTCCAATCCAGCTCTCTGCTATGGCCTGGGAAACCAGTACAAGATGGCCCAAGTCCTTGGGCCCTGCATCTGTGTGGGAGAGCTGGAAGAGGCTCCTGGCTCCTGACCTCGGATCAGCGCAGCTCCAGCTGTTGCAGCCAATTGGGGAGTGAATCAGCAGATGGAAGACCTCTCTCTCTTTCTCTCTCTCTCTGTCTCTCTGTCTCTCTGCCTCTACTCTCTCTGTGTAATTCTGACTTTCAAATAAATAAATAAATCTTTTAAAAAAACAATTTTACTCCTAATTTTTAAAATTTATTTATTTATTTGGAAAGCAAAGTTACAAAGCAAGATGGAGAGACAGAGAGATCTTCCATCTGCTGGTTCACTCCCGAAATGGCCGAAAAGCTGGGCCAATCCAAAGCCAGGAGTCAGGAACTTCTTCTGGACCTCCCACATGGGTGCAGAGGCTCAAATAATTAGGCCATCCCTTGCTGCTTTACCAGGAGCATTATAAGGAAACTGGATCAGAAGTGGAGCAGCTGAGACTCGAATCAGCACCCATATGGGATGCTGATGCCACAGGCGTCAGCTTCCCTTGCTATGCCATAGCTCTGGCCCCTCCACACCCTTTTTATACTCTCTCTCTCTCTCTCTCTCTCTCTCTCTCTATATATATATATATATATATGTATATATATATATATATACATACAGACACATGTATGTATATATGCATATATTAACTTCCAAAAATAAGAGAAAAATGTGGCATTTGTCTTTCTGAGACTTGTTTATTTCACTTAGCATAATAATCTCCAGTTGCACCCCTTTGGTTGCAAATGTCAGGATTTCATTCATTTTATAGCCAAGTAATAAGCCATTATATTGAAATTTATTTATATATTCCCTTTTTTATATATAATCATCAGTTGATGGACATCTAGGCTGATTCCATATCCTAATTATTATGAATTGAGCTACTATAAACATAGGAATGCAGGTATCTCTTTTATGTGCTCATTTCACTCCCTTTGGATATATTCCCAGGAGTGGGAGAGCTGGGTCATATGGTAGATCTATTTTTAGTTTTCTGGCACATCAGTGGATAAGTCTTTGAAACAACTCTTCCCACAATGCCTAGTGGCATCAGAAGTCTCTCTTATTGGCATTCATTTTATGTTTTGTTTGGTGGCTCAGATGGCTAAAGATAGAGTGATGTGGCATTGGCTAAAGTGCTCTCTACAGCTCCCTTCTGTCACCGATCTGATTCGTCCCCATGACAGTCACATATCAGGCATATACACCCAATGCTTCCAGAATCGGTTTTAGTTTTAGTATTTCTTCCCCCAGGGGGAATAAAAAAGCATTTTATTTATAGTTTCTTCAATTGCTTTAGCTGAATTTGGCTTGAATACTTGTTCCATAGGAAAAGTATGTCTTCCACCTTATTCTGATGGCACAGAGATAAAAAAGAAATTATGGTGGCCCTCAGGATGACAGCATCCTGATGAGATACAGTCACCAGCTGCTAATGCACTAAGAACTAGAACAACATGAGCAAAAAGTGTTGGCTTAATCCGTTTCGGTTGCTTTAGCAAAATACCTTAGACTGCTGGCTTATTCCCCATAGAGATTTATTTCTCACAGTTCTGGAGGCTGGAAAGTCCAAGATCAAGGTGATACCATCTGGTAAAGGCCCCTTTCCTGGTTCACAGGTGGCACCTTCTGGCTGCATCCTCACATGGTGGGAAGGGTGAACAAGCTCCTGCAGTAGCTTCTAGAAAGACACCTGTCTCACCATAAGGACAGAGCCCTCAGAACCAATCATCTCCCAGCAACCACCCCCTCTTAAAATGATTGCCTTCTAGGAGGTTAGCTTTCAACATATGAACTTGGGGGGACACCATCATTCAAACCGTAGCGAGTGTTGTAGAAGCCAGGAAGGGGAAGAATCAACTGAGCTTTGGCGAATGGAGAAAGCCACACAGAAGGACTTTGGAACTGGGTGATAAAAGAGTAAGATTCTGTAAGGAGCGAGGCTGCGGCTGTGAAAGACCTTCTGGAAATGGAAATAGCTTAGGCAAAAACGAAATATGGAGTGAGTGCTTGGAAAACGGTGAGCATTTCAGTGGGACGGGTGGGAAGTGCACCTGAAGAGCTATCAGATACTCAGATTGTACGGACCCCAAGTTCATGGTTAAGAAAGTAGATTGTATTTATTGACAGCAGGCACTAATGCAGCCCCTCAAGCACAGGGTCGCACGGTCCAGTTTGTTGTAATGAAGAGAACTAGTGGCCGTGAGGAAAGTGATGTGACAAGGAGAACAACACATTGGAGATGGTCAGGACAGTTGCTCCAGACATCACCCACCAGTTGTTTATATGCATAAAAGTGAGGACAGGAAAGTTCTCATTCTACTTTGGAAGATATTGTGGAATACTCAAGTGCTCCAAAATATAAATGTGTTAACATAGAAAAGAATCACTTCATAAAGAGATTGATTCTTATTAAGTCTTTGTTTTTTTCATTGGAAAGACAGAGAAATCTGCCATCTCCAGGATCACTCCCACAGCAGCTGGGGCTGGGCCAGGCCGAAGCCAGGAACTGAGAACCCAATCCAGGTCTCCCACATGGGTGGCAGGAGCCCAGCTACTTTAGCCAATACCAGCTGCACCCCCTGGGTGTGCACTAACAGGAAGCTGGAATTGGGAGCAGAGCTGGGACTTGAACCCAGGCTCTCCAATATCATAGGCAGGCGTCTTCAATGGTGTCTTATTCAAAAACGCCAAAAGCCTGCCCCCAAGACACTGATTGTTAAATTTTCTGTAATGAAAATGATCTAGCAGTGTAATTGTTAGGAATCAGGATCTACCAGAAAATTCTCTAGCTCAAAAACTAAGTCAGTCTCTAAACTTATTTTGTGGTATTTCTGTTACCTATTTATAGTCAGAAACTGGAGAGTTAACTAATCTAACAGAAAATGTTCAAATTAAAATTCACTTGCAAAGAAAAAGCTGCTTTTTTGTTCCTAAAATGATGAAACAGAATGGCAGCAGACCTCAAAGCAACACTTAGCTTCCTGGGGCAGCCACTTGCCAACAGTAGCTGGTGCTGCGTGCTTTCAAATGTCGGGGCAGAAGCACGAGAAAACGGATTTCTTCCCAGAGGAAACAGACACATCCTGAAACCATGCCTTTGACAGCCCTTGAAGCCATATCCTTGGAATTCCTTGAAACGCACCAGCGTGTTAGGTTTCACCGACCTGTTGCCCGTAAACCTGGCCGGAACCGACTTCTGGCACTGACAGGCTGCTGAGCAAACCTACCCCTAGTCCTAGACTGTGTCTTTAAGGCTGGAACAGGAAAGACTGCAACAGCTTTGTCCCTTTCCAGCAACTGCAGATGCCTCTTCCCACACCCCTGGCTGTGCCCTGGCACTTGGGCTTTCCTTCCCCTGCTGCATAGACACAGAATTGTGTGTGGAGCTCCCGAGAGCAGTGCATGCGTATCAGTCAGGAGATGTGGCTGACCAAGGCCAGCTGCGGTACTAATACCTGGGTGCTCTAAGAAGAAGAGGTGCCCAGAGCTTCATAAGCAAGTAGTCCACATCTCAAACAGCTCCTGCAGCACGCACTCAGAAGCCTGGTCTTTAACTAGCTTGGCCAATTGTTTTTTCCCTGCTCTGAAGTCCTCGGGCCTTCTCTGAACTGAAATGTTCAGAAGACGAACATTATGATAATTGGTAATTGTACAAGCACTTTGCAAACATCAAGTGCTTCATAAAGTTGAAATGATACTAAATTCAGTGACAGGTTTATTGGCCTGAAGGCCTTCAGACTCACTCTGCAGACATAAACAAAGAATTTTATTACGTTTTTATTATTTTTAAATTCTAGCTGATTTCCTGCTATATGCAAAATGGTGATGAGTGTGTAAGTCTCCTCTTAGTCTACGGATATGACTTACTGAGAAGTCTTCCTCCCCAGATCCTGCGCTCCCACAAGTCCCAGTGCTCTGGGGATGTCCCACAGGGGAATGGGGCTGCCCCTCCCCCTTGTGTTAGCTCAGTGAGAGGGCCGACCTTGACCATCCAGCTATTGGACGCTGGTGCTCTCCAGCCGAGGCCCTTCCTTCCTGGCCTCGCCTGGTAGGAACTGTTTGTGTTCCTGTTAGGAACCACAGATTAGATCCCTCCTGGACAAATCTCTCTTGCTATCTCAGTCTTCTACAAACCTTTGAAAATGTTGTCTAGGCCATTTAGGACAGACAGATGAGACTTAAAACCAAGTTTTTGGAACTGCTGATCAGGACTCATTCGTGGTCCTCAAAAGCAATTTACTGGGTTCCTAACCAGCACTTTTCCATGAATGAAAGTAGACTAGAGAAAACACGACAGCTCATTCAGAACTGGAAGCAAATGTTGCTTCAGGAAGCTTATTTCAGGTGTGTATGTATGTGTACGCCCTGGGTTATGACATAAATAGCATGCTCCTACACAGGGTCATGATCAAAAAGACTTTAAAACCTTGATCTCTGCTGGCATCCAGTCCTTATGCAGGAACTCTAAGACCTTTCTCCATAATTGATTTAAGTGCCCAACAAAGTTGGACAAGGAGCTGTAAGAGCTCAGAGGGGAGCAAGCCATCCATGCTTCTGGGTTGACTTTAGAAGAGTTGGTGGGTTTGATGTGGACTTCGAGGAAAAGGTAGAATGTGACAGTCAGAAACTGGAGCGAGCCAGATAAAGGCCAAAGACAAGCCATGCAGAGGCACGGACGGAGCGATGAGATCTGACTCGGAGCGCCGCCTCCGACCCTCAGCTACGCAGTCTCAGGCTGCTGACCTGCCCCGAGCCAATATTTTCTAATTGTAAAATCAGTGTAATCATCTCTGTCCTGCAGAGTAACTGTAATTTTCAAATGGAATAAAGTGAAACTACTTTGAAAACTAGGAAGTACCAAACAAACATGAGATATGCTTATTAACTTTTTCTAGGCAAAGCAAACGTCACAAGCAATGGCAGGAATGTGGGAGAGGATTCCGTGCGCTTGGAATAAAATGAGGGCGCAGCCTGGCACGTCCAGGGTTGGCTGTTTAACGAGGAAGAGACACTGAAAAGCTGTGTTTGGGGAAATCTGTAAGGATCTTGAGTATCGGGTGAAGGTGTCTGGATTGGAGCCAGTAGATAATGAGGAATCAGATGACTGGTAGACAAGGGAGACTGATCTAACAGCATAGACTGGGCAGAAGTCACGGGGGCTTAAGATGTGGTTCCAACGGGAATGGAAAGGAAAGGGACAGGTGTAGAGAACTCTGGCCCCCACTCTGATGCTGCAATACTAGGGGCATTAGGACTACAGGGAGAAAGGACCAGGCAGGTGCTCCCGGTGACTGTGGGGGTCCCCAGCCCTGAGGCAGGCAGACTGCTCCGGCAGGGAGATGAGTGTGGTCAGCTCCCCCTTAGCCGGAATCCTGTTTATAGGAACCTGCCTGTGTTCTCGTTGAGCATAAACAACCCACTTGCCCGGTCTTGCCTCACAGATGGAATTCTCTAGACCTCTGAGTGAACTTGGTTCTTCCTCTCTGAGCGACGTCTCGTGGGGGGTGCTCTACAATGGATAACCTACTCTGACAGAGACAGAACGAGAGCATCTATTTTAGCATTTTGTGCTAATTCAGTCTCATCAACTTGCCTTCTCTCTGTAGACTCCACTTAAATTAAACCTGAGGCTAACTTACCTTATGAATATAGCACCGATATACAACATCTTTCCAATTCAAACTCATTAACTGAGCAGCATGAAGCAGGAGTCAAATAGCTAGGTTCAGACCTTTTCACTTACCAGCTGTGTGATGCTGGGAAAATTACTTGAACTCTCTGAACCCCGATTTCCTAAACTGTAAAATAAGGATGCTGACAATGATAACAATACCTATCTGGCAGGATTGTTGTGATATTCACACTGTTGTGCTTAAAATACGGAACAGGGGGGTTTAGGGGGAAAATGGGCCCTCTGTACAGGGCTGCGAGGGTAAGAACCGCTGGTAAGTACACACGGCAGCTTTTCTTTCTTCTGTGGCATGAGACTTACCCAGGTTCTACCCAAGCAGAGGAGCTGCCAAGACTGACCCTGAAGGGACAAAAAAGGTGACCCTGCCCCCTCTCCTTTCAGAGAGCTATGCTCAGCTACAAGCTTTTCAGACAAAACAGCCTTCATCCAGCTCAACAGTGGTGTGAAAATGCCAAGCGTCCCTCGCTGAGAATAGACAGCAGAGACGACACCTCTGTGTGAGCATTGCTGCAGCCTTCCAGTAGCTGGGAGAAAACTGGAGCTGGAGGGAAAGTGGCTACAGCTAGCAGAGGTCCGAGGCACCTGGCTTCTTCCTGCCCACCCTGGGAACCTTGGGATCCTTGGGAATCCCGCTTGGTCATGAAAATAAGCTATTTTTCTATCACAAAATGTGACTGCAACAGTATGTGCAAGATTCTAAGATTCAAGTGAACAGAGAGCTCATGACAAGAAAAAGCAGGTGTTTTCCAGCTAAACCAGATATTTTCCAACTAAACTTGATATTTTCCAACTAAACCAGAATTACATTCAAAGAAAATGCAGTTGGGCCCCAGAGTTCACAAAGCAATAGTAGTCAGAAGGAAGTCCTGGTTTCAGGTGCTGTATTCGCTGGTCATGTGACTTTGAGTCAATCCCTCCAAGCTTCAGTTTCCTCATCTGTGAAATAAAAGAAACATTCTCCTTGTTATTTAACTGCAGAAGCAACTCTCCTGACCCAAAGTCGTCTACATGCAATTTCAAGAACCCTCAAAGCTGTACAACCCAGAACAGGGAAGATAAAGAGAAATCTCCCATCCACGAGTTCACTTCCCAAATGCCTACAACAGCTAGAGCTGGGCTAGGAATAAGCCAAGAGCCAGGAACTCAATCTGGATCTCCCTCATGGGTGGCAAGAACCCCACTACTTGAGCCATCACCTACTGCCCTCTAGGCTCCTGCATTAGCAGGAACCTGGAATCAGGAGCAGAACCAGAACTTAACACTGGTGTTTTGTTTTGTTTTGTTTTAAGATTTGTTTACTTATTTGAAAGAGTTATAGAGAAGGAGAGGCAGAGAGGGAGAGAGAAAGAGGTCTTCCCTCTGCTTGTTCACGCCCCAAATAGCTGGAACCATCAAGGCTGGGCCAGGCCAAAGCCAGGAGCCAGGAGCTTCTTCCAGGTCTCCCATGTGGGTGCAAGGGCTCAAGGACTTGGGCCATCTTCTACTGCTTTCCCAGGCCATAGCAGGGAGCTGGAATAGAAGTGAAGCAACCAGGACTCAAACTGGTGCCCATATACCTCACCATTGCTGCAGACAGTGACTACTCACTGTGCCACAGCGCTAGCCCCCAACATAGGCATTCTGATATGAGATGTAGGTGTCCCAGATGGTGTCTTTGCTGCACCAAAACCTGCCCCCATGTTTTTAATAAGCTTCAACATTAGAACTCATTTTTGAGTGTTTTCAATCCAAACCATATTGCACAGTGGAAGTGCTTATAATAAAGTATTCTTTTAAGGATGTACTTTTCTGGGGCTGGCGCTGTGGCGCAGCGGGTTAACACCCTGGCCTGAAGTGCCAGCACCCCATATGGGCACTGGTTCTGGTCCCGGCTATTCTTCTTCCAATCCAGCTCTCTGCTCTAGCCTGGGAGAGCAGTAGAAGATGGTCCAAGTCCTTGGGCCCCTGCACCTACATGTGAGACCCAGGAGAGGCTCCTGGCTCCTGGCTCCTGGCTTCAGATCGGCACAGCTCCGGCCGTTGCAGCCAACTGGGGAGTGAACCATCAGATGGAAGACCTCTCTCTGTCTCTCTCTCTCTGCCTCTACTCTCTCTGTGTAACTCTGACTTTCAAATAAATAAAAATAAATCTTTAAAAAAAAAAAGGATAATTTTTCCCTAAAGGGAGGAGAGAACTTTCACTTTGCTTATGGCCTTGTCCAAATACTGATGGAGTTTGTGAACTCAAAAGGCTTCCAGCCTAGGCAGCTCCTGTCAAGAGTCTCAGGTGGTCACTGACGTCATACATAAGCTGTTAATTGTTAAATTAACAACAGGAGTCACTGTGCACTAACTCCCCATGGAGGACCTCTGTCCTCACTGAGTTGTATTGAGAGTTAACTGTAAAATTAGTTCTTAAACAGTTTTTTTTTTTTTAATTTTGTGTGTGTGTGTGCAAATTATTGAAATCTTTACTTAGTGTAGAGTTGGTCTTCTGTGTACAAAGTTAATTGAAAATGAGTCTTAATGGAGAATGGGACTGGTAAGGGGAGAGGGAGGAGGAGAAGAGGTGGGAGTGTGGAAGGGAGGGCTGGTATGGTGGGAAGAATCACTATTCCTAAAGTTGTATTTATGAAATTTGTATTCCTTAAAAATAAATTAAAAAAAGAAAATGTTCTTTTAGAATTTGGCCTTTTATTGGCAAAACAAAATCTACAAACATACACACGTATATATATGTATATATCCATGTTTATAAATACATTCTATATATATAAAGCACGAGTATATGTTCTCCCATGGTTTTATGTGAAGAAATGGAAAATGTGCCTGGCTCTGTTGCATACTTGGAATCTATTTTCCAGAAATAAGGCACTGTTGTCATGTTTTCATCCTCACAAATTCAATAAACTGTAATGGCTCGATCTGATGGCATATAGTAAATAGAGGTGCTTTCTTAGACTCCCAGGAAGTAAATAATTGACATAGTAACTTTCTCTGAGTAAATGACAGGAAGTATACATGAAAATGAAAGAGGCTGGCGCTGCGGCTCACTAAGCTAATCCTCCGCCTGCAGTGCCGGTACCCCAGGTTCTAGTTCCGGTTGGGGCGCCGGATACTGTCCCGGTTGCTCCTCTTCCAGTCCAGCTCTCTGCTGTGGCCCGGGAAGGCAGTGGAGGATGGCCCAAGTGCTTGGGCCCTATGCCCGCATGAGAGACCAGGAGGAAGCACCTGGCTCTTGGCTTCGGACCTGCGCCAGCCGTAGCGGCCATTTGCGGGGGGGGGGGGGGGTGAACCAACGGAAGGAAGACCTTTCTCTCTGTCTCTCTTGCCTGTCCAAAAAAAAAAAAAAAAAGAAAGAAAAAGAAAAGAAAGAAAGAAAGAATTGGAATAAAGTTGAACATGCTGCCATCAATAGCTACTGACCTTTGTCCCCAGCTCCTCGCATGACCTGCTTTTACCTTGTTTCTAATAGAAACAAGGAGACAATCTTGCCTTGCTCCGGACAAGCCATGACCTCATCATTTTCCTTAAAGCGATTGTCACCTTACCAATGTGTTTTTTATTTAACACATCCCCTCCCCCATCTTGGTTTTGGAATAATCCTTTCAGAGCAGGGTTAGAAATAGCTACTCACTCCTAAATTATCTAGAAAATACATCTGAAGTATCTGGAAGACCAGGTGGAAGCTCTGGTTACCCCAAGCCAAATAGGAATGCTGCTGGAACGTAGAGTTCCACTGCTGTCTGCAGTGTATGGGCGCCAGTTCGAGACCTGGCTACTCCACTTCCAATCCAGCTCTCTGCTATGGCCTGGGAAAGCAGTGGAGGATGCCCCAAGTGCTTGGGCCCCTGCACCTAGGCGGGAGACCCAGAAGAAGCCCCCAGCTTCTAGTTTCGGATCGGCCCAGCTCCGGCCATTGCAGCCATCCAGGGAGTGAAACACTGGATGGAAGACCTCTCTGTGTCTCTGCCTCTGCCCCTCTGTAACTCTGCCTTTCAAATAAATAAATAAATCTTTAAAATAAATAAGATGGCTGCTGAGAGTGGGCAGCTGGCAACACTGGTGTTCTTTTTATTATAACACAGAGCAGAGTATCGCTGCCTCTTCACAAGTAGGGAAACTGAGGCATAGCAAAGCTAGGACTAAGCCCATGGCATCGGAGTCCCCTCTCCCTGTCTTGCGCTTGAGAACTCTAGACTGCAAATGGACATAGTTTCCATTTGATTGTCTGATTTCTGATCCAGCAAAAACTAACAAAATAAAACCCTGAATTTCCTTAGGACAAATTCTCTTTGGTGGACGTTTGAATTTCATTTTCTTTCTTCCATTTGTCTATTCCCTTTGAGTAAATTTCTTGACTTTCCCTCCTACTTGGCTCACCACTCCATCTGTTAATGCAGAGGTAAAGCTGTTCCTGCTCCCATCTGATTAAGCGGTGCATAAATCCCCTTTTCTATTAAAGCCCTAAATGATTGGTCACCACACTCGTGAAAATCACTGAGCCAGTACATGACCAAAGCCAACGGTGGTGTACACCCTGGGTGCTCCTTGCTGAGAAAAATTCTATCCACCATCTCATAGGCTCACATCTTAGCATGTTCTAGAATTGCAGCCACTACTTCAGTGTGCATCTCCTAGAAGGCTAAAGTTCAGATCCTTGAATTATTAGATGCTTTATTTTTACTTGAGATTTAGTTGGTGAGGAGCCTATTCTATCTCCTTTCATTTGCTTCCCTAGAATAACCACTTCTTTTCCTCTCTAGAAAAAAAAAAGTTAGACTCACCCTTGACCATGACATTACTTACTATTTGGTGAAGGAAATTGACAAGAATCATTAAAAAAAATTGATGAAATTTGACAATAATTTTCTTCCTCACAATCTTTTTCTTCTATGTAATGTTTTCTGTCTTTCCTTTTTCATTGTATCAAAAGGTTTTAATAAAAATAAAACTACATAACAGGCCTCGTATTAGAGAATAAGACAAGAAGCTGTGATTATGCTAGGGTTTATTTTTTAATAACAACAAGAATCAGTTTTCTCTAGCAGTTAACTCAGCTTTCATTTCACTGAGAATATTAGAAAAGTAAGTGAAGTCCCCATTTGTGTAAAGTTGTGGTTTTCAATCTTTCCGGTTTTTTCTTCCATTTTCTTCTCATGTGGACTTTGGCTCTTTGTATGCAATGATCTTTCATGAGTCTTAGCCAAATTAAAGGGATAGTTTTCTCTTCAAGTTTAATGATGCTGAGAGAATTTCGATTGGCATAGAGAGAGAAATCAGCATCCAGATAAGAATATGGGTGAGCCCAGGCTTGTATGAAATTGGTTTTGTCTGTGCATGGACCCTCTAAAAATTTATGGTGAGACAGAGTTGTTAAAATTGGACTTAGTCTTCTTTTTCCCTTCAGCTTAATAAAAAATTATTTTCAACATTTTAAATATTTATAAATTTTTTTTAATAAATTTATAAAATTTTAAAAAGATTTATTCTTCTCCTATAGACATGTTATGGTAAGACTGGTGTGTGATTAAATGAGACCCTTCTCAGACTCGATAGGAACTCCTGTCCACTAATGCATCCCTTTTCCCTACGTGCCTGTTTATCCAGGTTGGAATCCATGCTCCGTCATTTCAATTACACTCATGCAAACACTTCAGATTTCCTTATCTGTTTATTACACCCATCTGGCAAAACCCCAACTATTATAAACCCAACACTTTGCTTTTGAGGACTGCATCAGAGTAGCTGAGCCCTGCTGTAGAGAGTTACACACATGTGAAGACTGGTTCTCTTATCAATGACTGATCACCAACCTCACATAGACGCCTACTGCCTACCTATGCTATTTCACATCTTTCATCACTTTCATCTTCAATTAGTTTTTCCAACCTACCTCCACTTTCCTCATACCTCCAGCTCTCCCCCTCACCATCTCATTCTCAACAACTGATCTTACCTCCATCTTCAAAGGGAAGACAGGAGTTATTAGATGGGAACCGTCCCCATCAATCTAACAAATGTTAAAGTCAATGTACCGCTACACTTTCTTTCCCTTCTTATAATAGTCAACCTTTCCTTCTCTACTAAATCCTTGGAAATGGCTTTAAACATGTTTTAAGTTTTTTTTTTTTTTTAAACTTTTATTTAATGCATATAAATTTCCAAAGTACGACTTATGGATTACAATGGCTTTCCCCCCATACCGTCCCTCCCACCCACAACCCTCCCCTCTCCCACTCCCTCTCCCCCTCCACTCACATCAAGATTCATTTTCGATTATCTTAATATACAGAAGATCAGCTTAGTATACATTAAGTATGGATTTGAACAGTTCGCTCCCACACAGAAATATAAAGTGAAAAATAATAGATGATTTTTTTAAATGATGATGAAATCAGAGCAGACCTATTGTCATGTTTAATCCCAGTGAGAGTCAAGTTGGGAATTGATAATTTCTTTCTTTTTTTTTTTTTTTTTTTTTTTAATCAGTTAATAAGAACCACATAAATAACCTCACAGCTCCTTTGTGTGTCTTCTTCCATCGCCTTTCTTTCATAGTCACTCCTCAGAGAAGCTGAGGATACCCACTGCCTCCATTGGCTCTCCTTCCGCTCTCTTCTCAACCTGCTCGTCTGGCTGCCACCTCGACCACTTGCCCAAAGCAGCTTGCTAGGTCAGCAACAACCCCCGTGTCACTCAAGCAGAGGGACATTTTCTGTTCCTCTTCCAACATGTCTTTTCAGCAGCCTATGATGTGAGTGCTCCCCTCTTGTTGTAATACTCTCCCCTCCTGTTGTAATACTTTCCCTCTCTTCAATGCTCTCTCTCTTTTTCTTAAGATTTCACTTATTTATTTGAAAGTCAGCATTACACAGAGAGAGAAAGGGAGACAGAGAGAGAGAGAGAGAGAGAGAGAGTTTTCCATCTGCTGGCTCACTCCCCATATGGCTGCAATGGCCGAAACTGTGCCGATCCGAAACCAGGAGCCAGGAGCTTCCTCCGGGTCTCCCACGCGGGTGCAGGGCCCAAGGACTTGAACCACCTTCCACTGCCCTCTCAGGCCATAGCAGAGAGCTGGATAGGAAGTGGGGCCGCCCATATGGGATGCCAGCACTGCAGACAGCGGCTTTACCCACTATGCCTTAGCGCCGGCCCCTCAAGGCTCTCTTTAGATTCCTCCTCCTTCTCCTCCCTGTTGTTTTCCATGTATCTACCTCAGTCCATTAAATGCTGGAATTAATAAAGGCTCTAGCCCAGGATCTCTCCTCATGCTATTCTATATCCCTAGGTGGTTCTCTTACTACTCTTGTATTAAAATAAACTGAAAGGGGTCAGCATTGTGGCATAGAGGGTTAAATTAAGCTGCTGCTTGCAAAGCCGGCATCCCATTTGAGTGCAGTTTTGAGTCCCAGAGGCTCTGCTTTCGATCCAGCTCTCTGCTAACGCACCTGGGAAAGCCCCAGCAGATGACCCAAGTGCTTGGGCCCTTGCTACCCATGTGAGAAACCCAGATGGAGTTCCTGGCTCCTGGCATGGGCCCAGCCCAGCACCAGCCATTGCAGCCTTTTGGGGAGGGAATCCGTATATGGAAGTTCTCTCTCCCTCTGTCTCTCTCTGTCACTCTGCCTTTCAAATTAATAAATACAATTACAAAATAAGATAAACTGTGAATAAAATAAATAACAACTAAAATAAAATGGAAACAGAGATGAATCACAAATTCAAGACAAATAGATGGAACTTACTTGCTATCTCCACTTGCATTCCTCAAAAACATACCCGTGATTACATCCAAAAGCAAACTCAGCAGTCTGCCTCCGACCCTCACTGGCTCCCGGTATTCCCTGCACTCTGTCCCACAAGAAAAAAACTCAAGCGTTTGCCCCATGCGTTCTCCCTCATCCAGTTGTTGTGTAAACCATCTCTGAGCAGTTTCACTGCCTTTAGAATTTACATTCCAGTTAAATACGTCAGGATGTCATGGGATTATTATTGTTCAGTTGCATTTTATTTAAACTGCACAACACTTTTTTTTCTCCTCCAACACACTAAAATGAGAAAGAATTGTCAATGGGGAAATGATGTAAGTGTAAAATACTCCACAGAGTCATGGATTTTTGAAAAAAAAAATTAAAAACAATTGCATTCCAGGAAACATTTTGTGTTGTAAAAGAGAAGCATTAAGAGTAGGCACAATTCTTGTTGTGTCCTCAAGGTCAGAGTCAGACACATAGAGGGCTGTGAGCTGTGTTACGGATTCCACCGAAAGGTCTAAATGGATTATGTCATCCCTTCTTAGATCCTTGTATTTCGTGCATTTGGTAGAGTTGTAAAAGAGTTTTAAAGTTAATTTTTTGGTCATAAAATCTTGTAAATGTGCATCATCTCATTGGATTTCTCAAGAGATCTGTAACTGGGCCTGTAAGACGTCTCTTAATATATTTGAAAATATTATCTTTACTTCCAAGCAGAGAGCCCTACAGAGTTACTATGAATATTTTGCCCTGTTCCCTTTTACTCTTGCCGTTTGTACATTAGCAAAGAGAAATACATTCTTCTACAAAGCCTCCTGAGAACGCAAAGATAAATCGTCAGGATATTGAGTTATTGGGGAAAATAAAAGTTCCATTTTTGCAAATAAACTCTTGTATCCATATTGAAAGTACGATATTCATAGGCTATTTCCCAAATAATATGCCTCTCTCTGCCAATACACAAAGCACCCTCCGTCAGTTAATAATGAGCATGACTAATTATTAACCTGAACAACAGATGACATCAGAGAAAGCTGGCATAAATTATCCCAAAATGAACTGTGAGTGAATCTGTCCATTTAATGAATCTAATTTACATGATTCGTCTCCCTGCTGTTCCCTTTGTAAATAATCTTTCGTTTAAATAATTTCCAGCCCAAAAGCTAGAATCATAATTATTCTGAGAGTTATGTGAGCTTGATGGGTAAGCTATTCTTTCAGCTATTACTTGCAAGCTGTTCAGATCACCTGGCAATTAATTTAGATAGAACACTGCTCAGGTAGTCAACTCCGTACCGTATTCAGGTCTCAGATCATAGACACAGACTCCTGTGTGGGAACTCATGGGACTTAGAACCATGCTTCTCAGGCAGCAGAGTTGCATAAAAATCTAGGTAAAAATGTATATTCTCTGTCCTGTAAGTTGTATGAACAGCAGACAGAAGTGTTTCCTTTGACACATGCCCATGAATTATCTTTGACACCATCAGAATCAGTGGTACATGCAGCACCTTCGGAGCCTTGCAAGTTCCAGCTGACCATTTAATTCACTTTGAGGGGACACAAAACGGGCTCCTGCAGTTTTCTCTCCAGTATGTTCTTGCTGAATCCGAGATCACATTACGAAACCATGTCATCGATTTGATCGACTACCCCTTGTGGCAGTTCTCTCCTAGCTGTTGAAAATTACTTTTTTTTCTCACCGTCTTTATGTCTCGGTAGAATATCTTATTCTGAGGATTGACGTACTCTCATCCTCCATTCCCACACTTCGTCTAGAGAAGGAATTTGAAAAGAATGCCCTCCTGTTTTTGCCACCACAAAAAGAAAAACCAAAAGGAATTTGACATTTCCTGTCACACACAGGCTTGCATGCACATAATCACACACAATTAGTCTCCATAACAATAAATAGGAAAAGAAACAGAGGGGAAAAAATCCGTAACCTCTTGTGGCATTAAGTCTATGGGATACACAGCAAGTCAAACCCTCTGTTAAGGTCAAACCCATTATCTCCTCCTCCTGTCTAAACTGCCTCATCAGTCATCTCAGCGAATAAAGAAATAAAGACTAGAAAATAGGATAGTTGCAGATTTGAAAAATAGTAAAAGTGCTGGTTCCATAGATAGCAATGATATCGCTTGTATTATTACCATCATTTTTATATTACTAACACTTGAAGACTGTATTATCTAGCATTTGTGGGTTGTTTTGACAATTTGTTCACAGACGAGATAAAGATGGAATTATCATTTCAAGAATAGACACACGTTTGTGTGTGTGTGTGTGTGTGTGTGTACACATAAGTACATATGTGTACATGTGCCTATCACATTTGTTTTAGCTTGAACATAGCTCAGACACTCCAAACCCAACCAAAGTGATTAAATAGATCACTCAGTATTAATTTTTTTCAGGTCCTTTTCAGTTCACTTTGTTTTTTCCAATAGGGTAATAGTTTCTGGTGTCAACAGGGGCATGTGTCTGTAAGCATTGCCTGAAGTTAACAACTTGCTCAAGTTAATCTTGACACATATGGTCTGTGGCGGTTATTTGGCCTTGCAGATTATTTCATGTGTAGACACTGCTCTAGTTGCTATGTAGATGGGAGCATTGTCAGGATGAGAGGTTAAATTGGAATATGTCAACAACAAGCTTATCTGTAGTTTCGTGGGACTCTGGCTCCATAAAGCCTGGATCCGGATACGCTGTTTGTGAGGAAGCATATGTTCTGGTGTGCACTTCTGAGAGGTCTCTCCCTAAATGCTCCAGCAAGCAGCTTTGGAGCTGCTCATCAAGGCACTCAGGTGTGCAAACCTTAGAACCATCATTTCTTCTTTTACCTTTGTCTGCCTCCTGCTGAGGGGACAGGAGAGGGGGGTCCTGCCCATGACGTGGTGCTCCCACGAAACAGCTCTCCATCCAGAGGCAGAGTCCCTCAGAACTGATGAAACTCAACTTTCAGAGCCCTTCCCTTGCATGGATCTCTTGTAGGGGCCTGTACTTATTTTATAGCCAAAAGTTTGCCCCCAAATTGTACGTTGTTCATGCTCCGTGAGATCTAGATCCATTGCTGTCCGTGTGAGTGAACGGGAGAAGGAAAATGCATCGAATTCATGGTCTCATTACAGTGCTCATGTTCAGTATTACAATAAGGCACATGGTTGTGAATAATTTAAATCCTAGCACCCATATAGCAACATTTTCTGCGAGCACATATTAGAATAGTTTGGGTAGATGGATAAATGGCCAACTGACTTGAGCAAAGGTCAGAAATTCTCCAGGAAGTGTAATTCTCACCTTGGGACCTAGAGCTGATGATGTGCCTCTCCACACCTCTCCCCAGCTACTTTACAGAGCTTCCCATTCTTGTGACACCCCAGCAAGCAACTTGCCACCTTCTGAAATGCGTGTTTAAATTCACAGATGGCCAGTAGCGACTGTTGCACGGTGTTCCTTGCCAGCTTACAATCTTCAGCCGAAATTTGCATTGTACAATTGTGATCTGCAGGACTCTCCTGCCCTGCTTTGTAGCTCTATGCTGTTGTCAATCACTGACTACTTTTCCCCAAAATCCTATTCCGGATCCCACAGACCACAGGCATTAAAGGCTCCCAAACTGATCCCATCTCAGATGTGCATTCCTAAGACCAAAAGTTCACAGGAGCTAAGCTCCTTAATCCCACACTCCGAAAGGGCTGTACAGGAGAAGTAGTAAAGAGCAGTGGAAAAGATCCTAATTAAAGGAAATCACCCCCCAGGCATGCCCAAGAGAATGATACCCTGAGATGTACCTGGGGAAAAGAATTTATTATATTCCATGTAAGTGCCACAAGGTATCTGGACAGACTTTTCAGCCCAAAGAATAATGGGAGGGATAGTCTTAAGAATTTTGTGAAGAATTTCTTAAAGAGTTTTCAAGTTGGCTTTAGCTTTAATTATTATTCTGCTACCAGCATAAGTGATAAAGTCCAGTTGATGCTACCTGCACAAAACATGTGGAAGTCAAAAAAATCTTTTGTGCTAATGACCAACAAATTTCTTTTTTATTTCATGTTTAATTTAATTTTATTTAACTGGGTTATAACAGACACAATGTGATGTGTAGATACAGTTCTAAGAACATTATATTCCCTTCCTCCCTCCATCCTTCCCTCCTTCTCTCCGTCCCACACTCCTCCCTTTGCCCTTTTCCCCTTCTTTGTCTTTTTTTAGTTTTTGAGATAACATATTTTAAATTTACATTATATAAAAAGCCTTAGTACTTCACTGACTAAGAAGTTTAACAAGTAAAAAGCAAAAGGAGCCTAGTGGAAGTATAGACAACAGCTATAAACAATAATTGAATGGAAAAATGTCCATTTCACCCATACACATAAATTTTAAAGTAATCACAGATCATTAAAACTATAGTAGTGTAGCATTCTTAGCCATTTGTTTGAAAAAGGTACAAAACAAAGTTTTACAAAACTATACTTGCAGCAATACAGATGCACAGAACTTTTTTTTTGTTTTTTAAATTTTATTTCCTACATATAAGGGAGAAAACGCAGCATTTGTCTTTCTGGGTCCAGCTTATTTCACTCAGCATGATATCCTCCAGTTGTGTCCATTTTGCTGCAAATGGTCCGGTAGAATTTCATTCTTTTTTTATAGCTGGATGCTATTCCATTGTGTATATATGCCACATTTTCTTTATCCATTAATCTGTAGATGGGCACCTTGGTTGATTCCAAATGTTGGCTATTATAAACAGCACTGCCATAAACATGGTGATGTAGGTGTCTCTATGATACATTGTCTTCAAATCTTTGACCAACAAATTTTAATGAATTCCATCTCTCTTCTTTATGCTCCTTATCCCAACTCATTCCCATTGCTATCTTAGAAACAGAAACAGAGGACTGTAGACCTTCTGAGAATCTTTACTAAGTGGCAATGTCTACCTGAGAAGAAGATTTTACTGAGTCTGCTCTAAAACACAGGCTGATGTGTGTGCAGACGGTAAATAATGCATAGGGAAGGGTAGAAAGTCAATGCCAGCTTTGAGCCGAAACCTTGAAGAAGGTTTAACAGAGAGCCCTGGGAAAGCTGCTACGCCCTAAGCTGAAACCTCTTTGAGAGAGTCTCTTCAAAGTCTCTACCAGCAATAGAATGTGATGGGGAGCCATGTGGCTTTCCACTGAGAAACTCCAACCACTCTCTAATACTGGGTTTCTCGCCTTGGTAGCCTTTAGACCGACCTCCATGCCTGATCCATAGCAGGTGCTTTAGTAAATGCCTGCTGTAGAGCCAGCAGGTAATCAAAACAGTCATTCAGTTAAATGACAGTAAAAACACTAATATTTTCCAATGAGAGACTTGCTATATTTTGGGTTGATGATGAGCATTATCTTTTGATCTCTTCCCACTATCTCATTTATTTATTTGCCTTCACTTCTGTAATTTGGCATGGTTGTATATGGAATCTGGAACCTAAGACGGTATTGGGCCAGTCAAGCATGAAATTATAGTTTGTTGGCTGACAACAATGCACTGGAGTGCCCAAGAGACTAAGCATGATATAATACTACTGAGGGCTTCTAACACGAATTTAATCAACCGTGATTCCAAGTCACTTATTATTTTGTTTGCAATGTCACAATGCAAAAAAAAAGTTTTCGTGTTATATCTTTTAGAGCTTTTGAGTTTTTTCCTGTACATCCGTGTGTTCAACTGATTTGCTTTTTTCTATGTCAGCTAACACCTTTTAAAGAGCTGTAATTGTATGGAGCACACCCCATAATCCAGGCAGCGCTATCCTTTTACAGAAGCAGTTGTCACGCCCAGAGCTGCATTAATAATTATAAGAAAACAGAGAGTTGAGTCACAGTTGTTAACGTGAACCTAATGATCAGAATTGAAGACAGCCTGGCTCAGCTTTGTAGCAGGAACAGAAATCATCAAAGTAGAGGTGCCTGAGAAGCCCAGAGTGCATCTCAGCCATCTGTTCTTTTAGTAACGACTCTTGTTCACCTAGTACTGCAACATTTCTAAATGATGTGGCACTATAATGTGATGGAAAGCCTCACAGAAAAGGATCTGGAAAGCAATGTATGCGTGTTAGGAAACAAAGTAGGGTGTTGATGTAGAAGACGGGGTGCAAGCAGAAAGGGAGGTAGCGGGAAAAGGGAAGCTATCCACTGAAGGAGAGATGAGCAGCCCGGGACACAAGCAGGGAAATCCCTCAGCCCAGGCTTTAGCTGAGCAGGTGAGCGATGGAGTCAGAGGCTCCAGATCTTCCCTCCAACCACCCACCTCATAGGCAGCTGTGCAAATTGCAATCAATTACAAAAGGAAAAGATGACAGACAATACGCACTAGTGGCGAAGGAGACTGAGGGCCCCTGTCCAAGGAGCCACATGATGCACCTGCACCCCAGGAGGCAGCTCTAATGAGAAGATTGTGAGATAGAGCATGGTGGAATTCCAGGGGCTCACAAATCATTATAAATGATGGTTGAGAATGAAGCCATTGATGGCAGGTAGAGGCACAGGGAAACCAGAATTCCATCCCCCAGGCTGTCAGCCTTGCGTAGGAGGCATCAATGAGATTTAAATTACGACATCTGAAGGGTCCCAGCTTTCCCAACCACTCTTGAGCTATTTGATTCACTAATAAGTCAGCAACCACTCTTTGGCTCTATAATTCACTAATAAACCAGAACCAGCGAAGCTTAGCAGAGAAGAGAACTGACGAGATTTTCAGTTCACAGAGCACTTTTTGCTATAAGTTAAAGGTGATGTGGTAGTCTGGAATACGGATTCAAAATGCAAGGGTTCAGGCTGCAGGCTCCTTCACATTGTAATGGAGATGTGAGCAAGTCACTTTTTCAAGACTCAGGTCACAATGGTAAAGTGCCAAGCACCAGACCCACATTCATAATCATTTTGATAACTCAGAGCCCTAGGTATATAATCATCTGGATGCTTTGTTTTTCACATAAAGATGATTTTTCCCCTGGGTTATTCTGATTCTCTCCTATATCAGTGACTGCAGTAAGAGGAAAACAAGTGCCTATAAGGCCATTGGAGTGCAGTCAGATGCATCATTATGTTTAAGGAATCTTTTGAAACATATGTATGTATGTCCCAAGATCTAGATATGAAGTTTTGGTTGAGAATGAGCTAATCAGAAATAAATAATTAAACTGAGCTCACTAGCTCGCTCTCTTGCTTACCCCTTGCTTTTCCTCTTTCTCGCCCCTCCAACCCTCCACTGTGGATTTCACAAAAGTGGGATTTTAAAAAATATTTATTTATTTATTTATTTGAAAAGCAGAGTTACAGAGAGGTAGAGAGAGAAAGAGAGAGAGAGAGAGAGGTCTTCCATCCGCTGGTTCACTCCCCAGATGGCCGCAACACTGGAGCTGAGCTGATTCGAAGCCAGGAGCCAGGAGCTTCTTCTGGAGTCTGCCATGCAGTGCAGGGGCCTAAGGACTTGGGCCATCTTCTACTGTTTTCCCAAGCCATAGCAGAGAGCTGGATCAGAAGTGGAGCAGCTGGGACTCAACCCGACACTGATATGGCATGCTGGATCTGCAGGTGGCAGCTTTACCCACTATGCCATAGTGCCAGCCCCAACACAAAAGTGTTTTTTAAATATAATACTGCCTGGTATGCTTGTCAGGATTTTCAGTTTGACATCAAAAACACAAAGACCAAATCGGGCCAACAATGTTTGCCATGTCTTTCTCTGCCACATTCGTTGTACAAACTGAAATATTACATAAAACAGAATTCAGTTTTACTTATAATGAACCCTCTTAAAATGTATTTAGCACAACTGAGTTGACAACCATAGCACTTTGACATTACAATCAAAATGAGACCTCTTTTGTTTCTTGGAGCTTTCCAAGACCAATACGATAATGAAGCCAGTTTTTTCAGCCTGGCACATGAAGTACACATTCCAAACTTCTCCAAATATGCATTAGATTTTCTGGTTTTTTTTTTTTTTACATTTATTTATTTGAAAGTCAGAGTTACAGACAAGGAGAGATGCAAACACACAGAGAGAGAAAGAGAGAAAAGAGAGAGAAGAGAGAGAGAGAAAGAGAGAGAGAGAGAGAGATCCTCCCTCTGCTGGTTCATTCTCCAGATGGTTGCAATGGCCAGGACTGGTCCACACCAAAACCAGGAGCCAGGAGCTTCCTCCAGGTCTCCTATGTGGGTAGCAGGGCCCAGGCACTCAGGCCATCTTATGATGCTTTCCCAGACCATTAGCAGGCAGCTGGATCAGATCTGGAGCAGCCGGGACATGAACCAGTGCCCACGTGGGATGCCAGCCCCTCAGGCAGCAGTTCCACCCACCACGCCAAAATGCCAGTATGTATTTGAATAGGATTCTTATTTAAGGGGCATCCATATTAGTCTCGCTTAATTGGCATTTGAGAGCCCTGCCTTTCATCTTTCCCCAAGGACACAGGAACTAAAAGGATGCAACTCTTCATCATGGGCTGTGACTGGTTCCACTCAGCTTTGACGAGAAGCAGCCATGGGTTCTGACTTTCAAAGAACCCAGGCAGGTGCTCCTCCACCAATAGAGGACACAGGTCTAGGACGAAAGGGATGTGGGCCTCAGGCCAAGGTCACCACAGGCTGGAGATGCCCTTCCCTCGAGGCCCTCTACAGGGTTTGCTGAGTTGCCTCTAAAGTGATGGCTTCCACAGGCAGAGGCAGCTGGGCCTTTCTGGGGCCCTTTTCCAAGTTCAATCCTGAGGATCAGGACCCAAGAAGGCCAGGGGTTGTGGGTTATTGTCCCACAGGATTCTGCTAAAGCAGGTGGACAGGGAGCTTAGGGTAAGTCCCAGGCCTGCGAAGGACTGTCGGAGCCAGTAGAGCCTGGCTGGCTTAGGGGATTTTGAGTGACCAGATCCCATCAATGAACCGGCACAAGGAGCGAAGACGCTCTCAGCTCCTTGGAAGGAAGCAGACTCGTCACTGGTTTCAGCTGGTCCTCTAGCAGGTGGCATGCAGTAGAGTACCGACACCACTGTACAATTTAGGGAAGGCTCGAGGTGCCTCAGGAAAGCCCAAGTGACCAGTTCTCAGTGAGGATTGGGGATGGGGGGAGGGAAGGTCCTAATCTATCTGAAGCTGACAAATTCAACTCAGGGGAGAGAGCATCTAGTTGCATTCATGGTGCAAACAACTTTAGCAGCTTTTTGCTCGTGGTAGGCACTCAATCAGTGTTTATTAATAAAAGTACAATTTCTCTCCCATGCACAAATAGTCCTCTCTAAAATACATCCCTAGTACTTTTTCATCTTGCCAAGCTAAAACTCTATACCCATTAAACCACAATTTCCTGTTTTCCCTACTCTAGCCCCTACTAGCAACAACCATTTTGCTTTCTGCTTTTATGAATTTTACTGTTTTAGATACCTCATATAAGCGAAATCATACAATATTTGTCCTTTTGTGGCCGGCTTCTTTTATCAAGCTTTATGTTTTATCATGTGACAAGATTTCCTTCTTTGCTAAGTCTAACTAAAACTCTCTTGTATGTATATTCTGTGTTTTTATCTGTGTCCATCAATGGGCAACGTTGCTCCTACCTCTTGACTGTTGTGAATACTGCTGCAGTGAACACGGAAGGGCAAATATCTCTTGGAGATTCTGTTTTTAATTCTTCTGAATATAAATTCAGAAGTAGGATTGCTAGATCATTAGTAGTTCAATTTTTGATTTTCAGAGGAACATCTAGCTGCACCACTTTACATTCCCACCAAGTGTGCACAAGAATTCCTCAGCAATACTTACTTTCAATTTATTTTTATCACGGCCATTATAACCCATGTGGTCTGGTATCTCATTGTAGTTTGGACTGAAATTCCTCTGATGATTACTGATGTTGAGCATCTTTCCATGTGCTTGTTGGACATTTACATCTCTTAAAAGAAATGTCAGCCGGCACCACAGCTTAATAGACTAATCCTCCGCCTGCGGCGCCGGCACCCCAGGTTCTAGTCCCGGTTGGGGCGCCAGATTCCATCCCAGTTGGGGCGCCGGATTCTGTCCCAGTTGCTCCTCTTCCAGTCCAACTCTCTGCTGTGGCCCAGGAAGGCAGTGGAGGATGGCCCAAGTGCTTGGGCCCTGCACCTGCATGGAAGACCAGGAGGAAGCACCTGGCTCCTGGCTTTGGATGGGTGAGGTACACCGGCCTCAGCGTGCCGGCTGCAGCAGCCATTGGGGGGTGAACCAATGGAAAAAGGAAGACCTTTCTCTCTGTCTCTCTTACTGTCTAACTCTGCCTGTTGAAAGGAAGGAAGGAAGGAAGGGAGGGAGGGAGGGAGGGAGGGAGGGAGGGAGGGAGGGAGGAAGGTCTATTGAAGCCCTTTGCCTTTTTTTTTTTTTTTTTTTGACAGAGAGTGGACAGTGAGAGAGAGAGAGAGAGAGAGAGAGAGAAAGGTCTTCCTTTGCTGTTGGTTCACCCTCCGATGGCCGCCGCGGCTGGCACACCACACTGATCCGAAGGCAGGAGCCAGGTGCTTCTCCTGGTCTCCCGTGTGGGTGCAGGGCCCAAGGACCTGGGCCATCCTCCACTACACTCCCTGGCCACAGCAGAGAGCTGGCCTGGAAGAGGGGCAACCGGGAAAGAATCCGGCGCCCCGAATGGGACTAGAACCTGGTATGCTGGCGCTGCTAGGCGGAGGATTAGTCTATTGAGCCACGGCACCAGCCCTTTGCCTATTTTTAATAAACTATTTTTTGTTTTTCAGTTCTAGGAATTCTTTATATATGCCAAATATTAACCTCTTGAAGAGATTTGAAAATATTTTCTCATTCCCTAGGTTGGCTTTTCATTATTTCCTTTGATGGCACAGCATTTTTTGTTTAAAATACTGCCATTTGTCTTTTTTGCTTTTATTGCCTGTGCTTTGGATATAATATTCAAGAAATCGCTGCCACGCTCAGTATCATGAAGGCTTTCCCCTGTGGTTACTTCTAGGAGTCTTATGTTCAGGTCTTGATCTATTTTGAGTGAATTTTTTTCCATGGTATAACTTAAATATTCAACTTCATTTAAGAAACTGTCTTATCCCTTCCTGTTGTCCTGGTGCCCTGGTTGAAGATCCCTTGACCATACAAGTATTTTACCTCCTTGGTTAAGAATTTTTATTCCCTTTGATGCTATTGTAAATGGAATTGTTTTTCTTAATTTCCTGTTTTTAAAAAAGATTTATGAGTCCAGCATCATGGCATAGTGGGTAAAACCACCTCCTGCAACACCTGCATCCCATATGGGTGGCCTGTTTGTGTCCTGGCTGCTCCACTTCTGATCTAGCTCCCTGCTAATGGCTTGAGAAAGCAGCAAAAGATGGCCCAAGTGTTTGGGCCCCTGCATCCACATCAAAGACCCAGATGAGGCTCCTGGCTTCTGGCTTCTGTCTGGCCCAGCTCCGGCCAATGTGGCCATCTAAATGGCCCTCTGAAAGTGAACCAGTGGATGGAAAATCTGTCTCTCCCTGTCTCTCTCTCTCTCTCTGTGTAATTCTGCCTTTCAAAAAATATATCTTTTTTTTTACTTATTTGAAATTATTTATTTGACATTATTTATTGAAATTGTTTATTCAAAATTATTTGTTCTTTTTTTTTTTTTTCAAAAAGATTCATTTGCTTATTTATTTGAAAGGCAGAGTGACAGGAAGAGGGGAGAGACACAGAGAGAGAGAGAAGAACGTTTCATCCACTCATTCACTCCCCAAATGGCTACAGCAGAAAGGTCTGGGCCAGGCCAAGGCCAAGAGCCAGGAAGTCCATTCTGGTCTCCCGTGGGCAGCAAGTACCCAAGTATTTGGGCCACATTTCACTGCCTTCCCCGCATGTAGTAGCAGGAAGCCAGATTGGAAGCAGGAACCAACACTTCAGTGTGGGATGCTATTGTCCCAAAAAGTGGCTCAACCTGCTATGCAAAAATGATGACCTCCTTAATTTCCTTTTTGAATTGTTTATTGTTAGTATGCAGAAATGCAGCTGGAACAGGCGTTTGGCCTAGTGGTTAAGATGCTGCTTGGGATGCCAGCAGCTCATATCAGAACACCATCTCTAGTCCCAGCTCTGCTCCTGTTTTAGGTTTCCTGCTAACGTACACTCTGGAAGACAGAAATGATAGCTTACGTAGTTGAGTCCTTGCTAACTATGTGGGATACTTAGACTGAGTGTCTGGCCTCTGGCTTCAACCCCAGGCCGGGGCCATTGTGGGCATTTGGGTAATGAACCCAGTGGATGGGAGCATCTCTCTCTCTCTCTCTCTCTCTCTCGCCCTCTTTCCCTCCCCCTCCCTCTCTCTCTCCCCCTCCCTCCCCCCTCCCTTCCGCCTTCCCTCCCTCTGAAATACATTTTATAAAAAATAGAAATTGAATTCTATTGTTGATTTTGTATCTTCCAACTTTATTGAACTCACTTTTTAGTTCTAAGAAGCTTTTTGCAGGATTTTAAGGGTTTTCTATAGATAAGATCCTGTCTGTGGGGAGCAACCCGGACTGGACTGAGTTACTGGAATTAAGACTTATTCTATGCATCTGCTCTCCCACAATGTGGCGCTGGGAGAGGAGCGTACAGCTTCTGCCCAGCTGCCTCTTACCAACTTGATAAGCTGCAAGAGCCGCTCCTGATTGGAGGAGAGCAGCGTGCTCGGCGTGTGGGTAGCAGAGTTGGGATTGGCGGAGGAGGACTATAAAGGAGGAGAGAGACGGCATGCACCAGGAACATCTAAGGGGAACACCTGTGCAGCCCCTGAGAGAGCCGGCCGGCGGTGTGCCGCTCCCCTGCGGAAGTGGGGAATGTGGCAGGGGGAACCGCCCTTCCACGGAGGTGGAAGGGTCAGCAGCCAACCCGGGGAGGGCCGAGCAGACGAAGGAACAGCGCAGGGTCCTGTGTCGTTCCTCCACGAAGAGGGGGAGCGACACTGTCTTCTGTGAACACATTTTACTTGTTTTGTTCCAGTATTTATTTTTCTTTCTTTCTTTCTTTCTTTCTTTCTTTCTTTCTTTCTTTCTTTCTTTCTTTCTTTCTTTCTTTCTTTCTTTCTTTCTTTCTTTCTTTCTTTCTCTCTCTCTCTCTCTCTCTCTCTCTCTCTCTCTTTCTCTCTTTCTCTCTTTCTCTCTTTCTTTCACAGCCAGAGTTAGACAGTGAGAGAGAGAGAGACAGAAAGGAGAAAGGTCTTCCTTCTGTTGGTTCACCCCCAAAATGGCCGCTACAGCCGGCGCGCTGTGCCTATCCAAAGCCAGGAGCCAGGTGCTTCCTCCTGGTCTCCCATGCTGGTGCAGGGCCCAAGCACTTGGGCCATCCTCCACTGCACTCCCTGGCCACAGCAGAGAGCTGGACTGGAAGAGGAGCAACCGGGACAGAATCAGGCGCCCCAACCGGGACTAGAACCCGGGTGCTGGTGCCGCAGGTGGAGGATTAGCCTATTGAGCTGCGGTGCCAGCCCAGTATATTTTTCTTACCTAATTGCTTTTGTTAGGAATTTCAGTTCCATGCTAAATAGAAGTAGCAAGAATGAGCATCCTTGCCTTATTTCTGGAATTTTGTTTTTATTTTTAAAATGATTTAATTTTCTGTCATGTATTATAGTCTTCTGTTTTAGTGGTAGCTGGCCAAACCTTTGTGATTTGGTGTTGGCATTAGTTAGTACACACACACACACACACACACACTCTATGAAAAGGCCTGCAGATGGATCCAGGCCTCTCCTAAGAGTCAAGTTCATGGACTTTGTGACAACTCCTTTCTTTACATTCATGTCTCATTTCTAGACATGCACAGAATCAAAATTGAATTTCCAGGTGATTGAAATTAGAAGTTCAATTGATTGACATATGTAAACATTTTAACCAGAGATCTCTAGTAAGTGTTTTTCTTACCAACTGTAGCAGATTCTTTTTTCAAATATAAAATTAATAAAAATAAACTGTTCTGGTTGAAGATAGGAGGGAACTCCTACAGCCTACAATTCAACTGTCTCCACTTTCTTTTCTTTCCTGTGACCTCCACTGAGGTCCCCTTCACTAGAAATCTTGAATTTCCACAGAACACAGCTGGAAAGTCAAGGTTCTAGCCTCTTCTTCCAATGATAAGTAAAAAAGCAGATGCTAATGAAATGCATAAGATTTTGCCAAGAGAATAAACCATGGCAAATAAATAAAACACCCCTTCCTTGGCTGTATTGCTAGGAATTAATATGGTCTGGTGATTGAGAGCATTTAGATTCAGAATTGGGAATTCTACACTCTGTCATTCATTCCACTTCAGGCATCTTTTATCATTAAGGTGAGCTGTGAGGCTCACTCAGCTGCAGTGACTCAACCCTCAAAACCCCAACCATCACAGCCTGCCTCCAAGTTCAGCACTTTGTCACCTGCTGGTTTACAGATGAGATCCATATTACCAAATTCAATGCACATCATGGGTCCTGGATTTTTTTTAAGATTTATTTTACTTATTTGAAAGGCAGAATGTCAGAGAGAAGGGATGAGATCTTCTATCTTCTGGTTCATTCCTCAAACACCTACAACAGCCCGTCTGGGCCAGGCAAAAGCCAGGAGTTAAGAACTTCATCTGGGTCTCCCACTTGCTTGAGCTATCTTCCACTGCCTTTCCAAGCACATTAGCAGGGAGCTACATTGGAAGCAGAGGATCTGGGACTGGAACAGGTGCTCCAATGTGGAATGCTGGAGTTACAGGTGATAACTTAACACGCTGCAACACAACCCTAGCCCCTTGGGTACTGGCTATTTATAGCTGACTTGGTTATGTAGATTCTAGAAGCTTCAACAAAGTAAGAACTTACTGTTTCCTGTGAATACTACAGTTACTGCTTGTTTCCTGCTTACTAGTTCTGACACGATTCAGATGATTAGATAGCCATGAAGCATTATCTGGTTGCTAAATAACAGTGGGGAAAGCATATATAATACTTACAGACATTTGCAAAAGGACATTTAAAGGGAGCCAAAGTGTCTGATTTGGAGAGGGCTTCTTTGTACTCTTGGTTCACGGGAACCGCAACCAAGAAGCCACGCCTACTCAGGGCAATGGCCTGATGTGTTTTTAGATGAGCATTTGAGTAGTTCAGAACACAAAGTGAAAGCACATTCCTGCAAGGTGAGAATGACCTTGTCCAGACCCAAAGAGGAACCCACTCCCATCAGTCTCCCCCAGAAGACTACAGGAGAAGTTTTGGCGATCGTCATTGACATCAATTGCCTTGTATCTGTAAGGAAGTTACTTAGGTCTCTAAGATTTCATCACCTCATCTGTAAACTGAGGATAATAAATACATCTCAAAAGGATTACTGTGTGGGATTAAGTGAAATGGTGTGTCTGTATTCAAGTCAGAAGACACATAGATGACCATCAAAAAAGTAGTAGCACTATACAAGTATGAATCAAGACCAGTGACAAACCCTTTCCTACCTTCCCCAAGTCATCCTTTCGCCTCTCCAAATTCCTATGGAAGGAGATAAAACTGCTTCCGTTAAACAAATGAATAAATGTTTTCATTATCAGATACCTGGACAACTAGCTCTCAACCCTTGGGTTCACGTATATTACTTAGGTTTTATGTTGTTTTGTTTTGTTTTAATTCTGGATTAATTGATCTGAGACAGAGCCTTGGTATAAGATATTCTTATTTTTTATTTGCGAGGCAGAGAGACAGAGCTCCTTTCTACTGGCTAACTCCCAGATGCCCAACAACAGCCCACCAGGCTAAATTCCTACTCCATGAGATATATTTAACAAGCCCCCCAGTGTTTCAATGTGCACCCAAGTTAAGAACCAATGACTTCAACTACAGATCAGTCTTTTCCCGATTCAGTGTTCTCCAACTCCATCTGTTCTGTACCAGTTCCAATAATCTTCCCAATGATCAAATCTGACTTTGCCGTTCCCTTTCTAAAAATGCAGTTTCCTTTCCTTGTCGCAACGATGGAGGATTCCAAGGCTGGCCTAAGCTCAGCAGGAAAGAGTGCCATTTGTGCCAGATTGGGGACATCTGCCATGAAGCTAGGAAGGAGGGAGCTCCGGGAGTTGCCATTCCCAACATGAAGAAGAAAGCCAGCTTTAACATGATGTAAATGACGTGCACGGCTACTTCTCTAGCTGCATTTCCTGTCTGTGAGCCAGAAGCTCTATCTACAAACAACTTGTTTTCTTACTTTTCCTCCCGAGCCTGAATCCTGAACCCCGTGAGTTCTCACGCTGCTCCCCCTTCCCTGGAATGACCTTGCCTTTCTGTCCTCCAGGTTGAATGTCTCCCTTTCTGTGAAGATTCCCAACTGTTCTGAATATACTTAGTCTCTCTCTCTACCTCTGAGCTGCACAGCGCTTCCCCCGTCTGTACAGCTGATTGGATCATGCCGTATGGGGATTTACTCTATGTTTACATGCTCAGCTCCCCTAGCAAACGCTGTCCATCACGGATGCTCAGGAAACATTGGCTGAATGAATGAGTGAACAAATGAATGGACTCCTTTGCTCCAGATACTACTGCTTACTCATCTTTGTCTCCCCGTGCCCAAGAAGGAACCAATGCATAGTAGGAGTTCAGGGGGATCTTCTGAGTGACTGAATCCGTGCCTACAGGCCCTGCTCCCGGCCATATGGCACAGAAAGCTGGGCTCATTCTGAGTCACAAATCACAATCTGCCCGAAAACTTCCATCTGGAGAGCCCGCTCCCCACTATAGCTTTCCCTTTCAGTCTTCAGGCTGGTTTTGTTCCTTATTCAACAGGAAATAATTGAATGCTAGCACTGACTCAAAAATAACTCGGGAAGCTATAAAAATTGTAAAAGGCCTATTAGTGATACTGCACAGGATGCTTTATGGCAGCCCTGTAGAGGGCCGTGCCTCCAGCTTGCAGGGTTTCTTTATGCAGTGATGATACACATGCTCTCTCTCTCTCTCTCTCAAGTGTATTTGTTTATTTGAAAGGCAGAGAGCAAGCAAGTACTCCTCTTCACTGTTTCATCCCCACTTCCCCCAAAAAGCCTGCAACAGCCATGACTGAGGCAGCCTGAAACCAGGAGCCAAGAACTCAATCCAGGTCTCCCACATGGGGTAGAGACCTGAGTGTTTTAGCCATTACCTGTCACCTGCCGGGATATGCATTAGCAGGAATCTGGAATTAGGAACAGAACCCGAACTTGAACCCAGGCGTGCTGATGCGGGATGCAGGCATCCAAATGGCATCCGCCTGTGCTTATCTATGTAGCCAAGATGCCCACCAACCCTCGTGTCTACAGGTTAGCCTTACTGATTGCTCAGTGCGGCAAAACCATCAGCTGCCTGTGTGGCGTACATGAAAAGGAAAGCCCAGAGTAGTTCAGGCTTTGCCCAATCACTTAATGTTGTGCAGAAGAAATGTGGCATTCCCCCTTCATCACCAGTCGCACCTGAAACAGTGTTGTCTTCTCCAGGTTCACTGAGGGTGCGATCCTGCCCCCCAAAGAATTCCCGTATACACAGGACAATACTCAGAGTCACAAAGAGTTAAGTTCCCTCCATTCCTTGTGATTTACTCATTTACATCGGCATCGCTACAGCGCAGAAACTATTTTGGCTCTATGCATAAGTGGAATATCTAATATAGAATTACATTATAATGAAATATGCATTAATGCAAGCCTCATAAAGTGCTTTTCATGATCTGCAGGCATCCAAAAGCTTAAAATGCATATCATCTTATTTTAGTCATTGCTCCAAGGATGATACATCAGGTTAATATGCTTAATTAAAAGTCACATTTGAAACCGTCAAAGGGACAGTGAATTCACTACTGACAGTTGATGAAACACAGGGAAGCATTGTGGAAACAAGACAATGGGATATGTCACTGCTATTAAGCGCCAAAGGAAGTTTTTTTTTATGATTTTCAGGAAACAGCATGTATTTGACACCCAGGAAAAATGCAAGTTACCATGCCCTAAAATATTTGCTGTTAGTAATAATTTTTCAGTTAAAGAGATAGTCTCAAAATAATATCGGAACCACTGGACTGCTTATTTTTAAATGCAGATGAGTGAGAAAGATAGCTCTAGGCTCCATGCATTTCACAGCTCGGATCTGATTAGATGAGCGCCGGACGGTGGCCTCAGGACTCACAGGAGAGTGCCTTTCCGTTTCTCGTGCAGCTTGTTGCCCCTGATGTTGAACGTGAGGTTTGAAGCCCATGAAGTCAAGTCCATTCCCACCTCTTGGAGCTGCATGTGAACTCAAACAGCTGAGCCCCTGCCTCCAATGGTCAGGCCCCAGGCAGCTCCTCCCCACCCTTGGTCTCCTCCACCCAACGTCAAAGCCTGGCAGGGGTCACAGCCAGGCCAAGCTCCACTTTTCCACGAACTGCGCTGCCAGCAGTTTTTCAGGATTTCGAAGACTCCTTCTCAGGATTTCCTCATTTACCCTTCCTCCTCTATCATGGAGAAAAACACACAGGTCAGGAACCGGGCGCGCAGCCAGGCCTGCAGGGAGGAAAGGTGCTGGCGAGACGCTGAGACGCAAGGGAGCGCCGGTGTGGGGCCGCAGCAGGCAGCCGCCGGGCCCCGCCACGGTGAAGCTGCAGTCCCTGAGCAGGGGAGGGATCCGCTGGGCTGACCTGGCGCTCTGTGAGCCAGACGGGTGCGATGTGGCCCTGGAAGTCACGAAGGCACAGGTGTCCCCGCGCCCGCGGCGAGAGGCTGGTGCAGCCGGTGAGCCCCGCCGCAGCAGCAGCAGCGTCCTTACCTCTCCCCTCTTGCCAGGCACTTGGTGTTGTTTTGCTAATCAGCTATTTCAAAGTTCAAATCTACAGAGACCCTATGCACCCAGTGCAGCGGAGAAATTCCAGTCCGGGTTCCACATCTTTTACACTGTGGCTGTTGGGCTCGTCTTGGCGCTAGGCAGCACCCTGTTCTACCCTGCTCTCAGATTCTCTTCTCTTTGTCTTTACTCAGCCATGGACTGGGCTGCTGTCTCCTGTACCATCCCCAGAGGAATGGCTTCCCAGATCTGTAAGGCTACCCCTAGAAGAACCCCACCACCACCATGTTGTCTGTATGCAGGATTTATGGTGGGCATTGTGCACCTGTGTGTTGTCTGGGGTACTGCTGTGCTGTGCTGTGACTTAACACAGCCTGTCGAGTGGTTGGAGTTTTGAAAGGGGTCCCTTGACTTGTGACCCTTTCAGAACCACTTGGAAAGGTCAAGTGGATAGAAGGGTCAGGGTCCACAGCAGACAATGAGTTATCTCTTTGACCTGATCCTTAAATGGATGGAACATGGTCAAGCAAAAATCGATAGCAGAATATCAAATAGCACAAAACATTCAGATTGCAGACAGGCCAGATAAGCATTGCCAAAGAAAACCCCAGGTGCTGCCCCAACAATCCATACAAATACTGTGTGGCAAGGATGGGGATCAAGCTGATGAAGGACAACCTGTTTGTCTTGTGACAGCGGAAGACATCTTATAACAGAAACAGGAGCGGACTCGGTACAGTGTGTGACGCCTAAGAAAATTCAAGCGAATGACCACGTCAGGAGTGACAGAAATCCCTTCCAGCTGGAGACTGGAGGTTCTGATAAAAGAGATCCGGTTACGCTGGGCTTTGCCTGTGTCCAACTTGATCAGAGGCATCCAGATGTCAGTGCCGCGTCAGCCCCTCATTACCACGGAGGAAGAAGTTCACCTGCCTCGCCATGGCTCACTGCTGCTGTATTTTCCAGCACTTCCCACTAATTCCATGAGACAATCTTTGATATCATCAAAGATGTGAGAACCAAAGTGATTAGAAACCACTTTCAATTTTTGCAATTAATAGACTTCCCTTTTTAGAGCAGTTTTACAGCAAAATGGAGCAGAAAGTGCAGCATTGCAGTGTATTCCATCTCTACAGTTTCCCCTCTTGTTAACATGTGGCATGAGTGTGGTGCATTTGTTACAACTGATGGCCAGTCCTGATACAGTATTAGATACATGATCATTAACTAAAGTCTGTAGTTTATACTGGAGTTCCTCTTCCTATGGTGCATTCTATAGGTTTTGACAAATGTATAAGACATGTATCTACCATTACAATCGTATATATCATAGTTTATTTTTTAAAAGATAGCTCGGATTCTGACTTCTAGAGATGGAGCTATTCTTGATTGGAGCACAGGTAGTCAGGGAAAGTAGATTGCACTTGTGCATACAGTAGAACCGTCCATAGCAAAAAAAAAAAAAAAAAAAAAAAAAAAAAAAAAAATCCCAGCCAGTTGATAGACCTGGCAAGCTGGAAGCAAGGAGCTCATTACAACCTTTCTTTCTTAGAAAATCTAATCCAAGCTCACAACTTCCCTGGAACATGGAACTTGGGGGTTGGATTAGTTAGTGATCAAAGAGTTTAGAGTGGCTTTGGGAGAACTGGCATTGCTTCTCATAAAAATTACTGCATGGACTTGATTTTTGCCCCCTGGATAGCCTGGGAAATCCACAGCTACTACCACATTCCTGAAAAGTGTGAGCACATGCTCACTGAGATGTTGAGACCAGAATTCACTGTCAATCCTAAGTGATATTCAGAGTCCGACCCCAAGTATTCTGAGCAAGAAGGATGTTAAGGACTATTTCCTTGGCTCCGGTAGATGGCCATGGGTGGAAGAAGCAAGACTAGCAAAGGGAGGAGGGAAATATTTCTGAGTTCAAATGATAGGAAACAAAAGAAATACAGCACAAGACATGGAATCAATCTACAGTGTTAATAAGAAGAGATAGACAAAGTCAGTGACAAAGGCCATGCCTCCTTTTCCTCTTGAATTGAAATTCCCGTGGTTCTATGTGATACATGCAAAGGGACTCCTCCTTTTTGTGCTGTTTGGACCAACTTCTAAGAGGATTTTTCTCCTTTTTTTCTACACTTAAGAGGAAAATTCTGTTAAATTCATTCATCCCTGCTCTACCCCACCCCAGAAGAATACTTTTATAGACTTTTTTTCTTTAATGGTGAGAGATACTTACTTTTTTTAAGAAAGGAAGTTCTCCCCTCACCTAGATTTATCAGTTTCCATTTTCAGACAGTCTTGACTTCCTTCCTCTTTCTTTCCTGTCTGAAACAGCCTCTACATGTGAGGTCCATGCACATTCTGGAGGGATACGTTTCCAGCCGACTCCTGGGCTCTCAGAATACCTGCAAGGATGTGTGTGTGCTTTTCAAATTGGAATTATCCAAAGAAGACTCATTTTAGAATGTGTGTATTCTGTCTACGGACACATTCAAGGACATGGTTACTGCCACGGAAAAATTTGCTTGGTTTCACTGTAAGATATACAAGTGACCTTTAGTGTGTACACTTCTAAGAATCATGAGCACTTGGCAGGAAATAATGGGCCTCTCACAGAGAGGTTCATGTGACCACAGATTTTAAGCGTACAAAGATACAACACTTAATTGATTCCACAAACATTTATTTAGTGCCTACTAAGTGCCAGATACTTTGCTAGGTCATGGAGATAGAAGTAATGACCCCTGTTATTATGCAGTTGGCCATCTAACAATTTTTTTATTGAGAGGTGGGGAGGAGTGGACTGTCAGTTTCAGTGTGATCATTATTTGCCATAATAGAGACTAACCATGGGGTGGGGTGGGGTGGGGAGCCGCATTAGAAAAGAGAGCTACGGAAGGGCTTTCTTGAATTGAAAATAAGAAGGGGGCAACCTCCTGAGAAGCCTACGGAAGGGTGTCTAGGCAGAAGGAACAGCGTGTGCAACAGCCTGGAGGAGAAAGAGTTCAGTGCATCTAAGAAACAGAAAGAAGGTCCGTGTGGCTGCACAGGGATGAGAGAGGGAGTGAGCAGGGAGGCTGAGTGGAAAACAGTAAGGCAGACACACCCTACAGGTCTGCAGGCCAGCTGAGGAGAAGAGATTTCATTCTAAGTGAACTAGGCATCTGGTAAAGGGTTTTAAGCAGAAGAATGTGAGCTAACTTCTTTAGAGATCACTGTGGTTGTTGTGTGGAGAGTTGTAGGAAAGCAGAGCTTAGCACTTGGGAGAACACGTAGGAAGCTATTGCACTCGTGCAGATGGGAGACAATGGTGGCCTGGATTGTGGTGTCTGGAAATCCAGGCTAGAGGTGGAACCCCGGACTTCCAGTGCATTAGGTGTGGGGAATGGGATAAGGAAAAGGAGAAATCAAGACTACTTTACCATGTTGCCAGCTGCAGCGACTGTGTGCATGGCAATGTGAATGGGGTCAGGGAGGACTCCAGAACTCAGTGTGAGTCATGTGAAGTTTGGGATTGGTGAATGGACACAATGAGCAGCCAACCCGATACATGAGCTCATGCTATATATTATGAGAGTTGTTAATCCATTGCTATTCATGCCATGGATGAGATCACCTGGAGAGAGAGTGTCTGGGAGAAGGGAGAAGGTCTGAGACCCTCAAAGAGCAGCAGTATTGAGACCCAGGTAGAGAGAGCAGAGTTAACAAAAAAGATAGAGAGGGAAAAGCAGTAATTAAGATATGAGCTGGGCACATGCAGGGTCCTAAGTACCGGGTCAGAGAGCAGGTAGAGGAGAGTGTATGTGATGCCAGGAGCACCGAGGGACACAGAAAGGTCCTTTAGAGTGGTCAATACAGAGGTCCTTGGTGACCTTGACAAGCACAGTTCACTGGAGTGGCAGAAGCAAAAGCCAGAGAATAAAAAAGAGGGAGACAGCAAGCACAAATTAACTCTTGAGTGTTGTTGAGCTCTAAAGAGAAGCTAAGAAATGCAGCAGAACGTGGGGCAGAGTTAAAGATGGGAGTGACTGTTTGAATATATTGGTTTAGGAAGTTTGTATCAGGACGCTAGAGGGGAGAAAGGCAGGACAAGTCATTTCAGGAATGGAAAAGCCAGTCTATAAAAACACACTGTGGTCATCCAGCAAGGTGGGAACTCACTGCAGGTTTGTTTCCACAACCTCGTTGAGTAATAATTTTCTCCAACACTATCCAGAGAAGGGATCATTTTCCCTTCCTGTAGAGGAACTCATTTAACTTGCCAGAAAATGAATCCCTGTCCAGGCACTAATACCTAGTAGCTTCAGAAATGCCCACTAGGACTAGATGCTGCCTGTGAAATGAAGCCCAAATGCCACACAGGACGTTGGAGTAAGGAATGCGTGAAAGAGGCGTGGACAGGAATTTCCTTTTCTTCTTCCCATTCTTATTGAAATATTCATTTCTCCAGTAACTGGGCCCAAAGATATTCAACACCTCCTTTCACTGCACATCCAAGATTTGCATATTTGTCTTTCCATTATTGCTAGCCACTTTTTATTGAATTTTCTATGAATATTCACATAGAGCTGAAGACATAAATCTCTCACTGAGCAGTTGCATGCATGACGAGAAAAACCAATACCAAGTTTAGATTAGAGCTTCAATCATAAATAGATACAAACCATACGTTAAACCAGAGCACAGTATGATACCTAAGTGTTTGTTGAGGGCATGTCCATACCTGGCAGAATGTGAAGAAGCAATGATTGACACACACTCCTCTGTGTTGGCCCTGAGCTGATCTTACGGGCAGTGGCCAAGTCTGCAGGACCCACAGATAAATGATAAAGAACCAAGAAAGAGTCTGTAGCTGTCCCTTTGGAGGCTGCTACTGACAGTACTGACCAGCATGGGGTCTGAAGCTCTGAAATCCCCACAGCTCCAAGGATCCCATCCTTCGGATTGGTCAAGTCCCTCTAGGAGTGTCTGTGATACTCAGCCAAGTGTTCCTGCCCACAACGTCCTCACCCTTAGTGAAGACAAAGGAGCCTTATGGACTGATTTGTACATGTGGTGTAGAAAGCAGAACCATGACCCTGGGAACCTGTAGTCAGATGCGGCTTGTCCTGCAAAACCACACTGTCGGGGAGAGCAGGGTGACAGTGTCCTTCCCACAAGGAGCACCTGGTTGCATCACTCAAGGGTCTTCAGAGAAACAGAACCAACAAGAGAGGAGGGGAAGGGGAAGGGGAAATTGTTTCTGTGCAGCAGTTCCTTAGGGTTATCCTAACCAAGCACCTGTGCAAGCCTAACAGAAATCTCTCCCCTCGGCGTTCCCAAGGCTGAGGTTTGTAGTGAAGGCGTCAGCAGGGCCGCACTCCCCCGGGAGCTCTAAGGAAGAATCTTCCCTGGTCTCTCCTAGCATGTGTGGGTTGCAGCAATTCTTGGCATTCCTGGACTGGCAAATGTGTTGCTCTAATATCTGCCTTTGTCTCCCCCCGCATCCTCCCCTGCGTGTCTGTGTCTCTAGGTACAAGTTTTGCCCTTCTTATAAAGACGTGACATATTTGATTGAGGACCCACCTTAATCCCGTATAACCTTAGCTTAACTGGATTGCATCTGCAAAGACTGTTTCCAAATAAGGTCACGTTCACAGGCGTTGGGGTTAGGACTTGACATACCTTTTGGGGGAATGTGGTTCAGCCCACAATGCAGAAGATTCAGAAATATCCTCTTCTGAACAGGAATTTGTCGTCGATGGAGTGGTAGTGTACAGAAGACAGAGAGTAATTCTGCCAGTCAGTATTTGTTGAGCAGCCACCTTGTACAGGGTCAATCCAAGGCACTGAGGGCACCATCGTGACTAAGAATGGACAAAGTGCCTGCCCTCAGGAAGCCCGAGGTGCAGTGGAGAGACAGACTGTGAACAAACACAAGCAAAACAGCTTTAGAGGGTGGGGATAACTGTCACCCGTGCTGCTGGCAGGAGACCAATCTGAGTGATCTCCAACAAGCAAATAATGCATCCGTACCTGGATCTCAAAGCAGTGGACGGGGGTGACAGCACAGCCCCTGCAACAAGTCAGGGATGCAAAGGGACAGCCAAGAATACCACCCCCATTTCAGAGTCAGGAAAATAGGAACACAGAACAGAAGGTGTTTCCCCCTAGGTCTTCCACTCTCCCAGCCACCATTTTGCGCTGATAGCCTGGGAGATGTTAAGAGATGCTTAAGAGTCCAATTTCAGAAAAAATTGTCACTGCTCCATCACCTCCCCACATAGCCCTCCCCTGGTGTGTCTACCTGTTAGAGATCTGTGACTTCCCACAGACTGCGAATGTCAGCCAGGGAATGCACAAATATGGTACTACACTGGGAGTTGTACCCCCTTGGCTGAACTCCAGAGGCGATTTCCAGAGATACATTTCCTGCTAAGCAAATCTCCTTCTACTGAGAGACAAGTGCAGAAGGAAGGCCCCATCCCATCAGGTAGAGAGGTGCCGCTGCCCTGCCAAGCATCCTCTTCTCCTAAGGGACTTGACTTCTCAGAAACAGTGAGCTTTTACAGTAGGTAGAGCTCGGATCTTCAAAGCCCTTGACAAGCATCCACTAATTAAACAGCCCCACATCCTGTGGGCCTGTACCTCTCATTAACTACCATGTGCAGGCAGGGAAACATGAAACAACACCGCAGGGGGAAATCCGTGCAGCCTCTCTGTACTCTGCCCAGGGCCTACCTTGAGGGCCATCGTCCCTCCGAGTTGGTATTGAGGGAGTTTGTCTGTCCATGCAGGTACCAGGGGCAAAGTTATAGACCTAGTCCCTGGTCATTGATCAGGTTGGCAATGAATGAGCTCCCATTTTTTTAAGTGCTAATCCAAGAGGCCAAATCAGTGCCATTTCTATTGTCTTTACAAAGTCTGTGGTTGAGGTTTCATTTTTTTCTCTTTTTTTTTTTTTTTTTAGCTTCACACGTATTTATTACAAGAAGTCAATGTTATTTATTGTGAGAACTAGAGGTCAGTATAAGAGACTTTCCCAAAAAACTAGGGCTGGCAACAATGACATCAGAAGATAAACCCAACCTTACTTGACCAGCTCCTTTATTTAGCGTGGTCACGCTCTGTGCCTCCTCTGTTACCTTTCCACTTTCCTTGCCTTCTTGCAAGAATTCCTCTTACAAGGCCAAACTCAAGCCCATCTCTCCCCAAAAGACTTCAATTCACATTAGCATCTCTCATCTCTGACTTCCTTTGTCTGGTCTCTGTCCCATGCAACTAGTATTAGGGCCCCAGGCGACCTCTGCTCTTGTGTAGACAGGAGATCCTTCACCTTACCGTCAGGCAGGTAACTGAATTCAGTACTGAGGCTGAGTACTGACCAGGAGTGGCAACCGAGACCCACCCTATGTCGGGGAGAACAGGAAGGGCGGGAGGTGGGGGGGGCACGATGACTCCAGCAAGCCTAAGAGTCTATGACCCACAAGTTGCTTTGGTTAATTCGGGTCACTTCATGCTCTGGGCAGTTGGCAATGCCATTTTTGCTGACTAATTGTGAGGGCTGTATATAGCTACCGATTCTGCCTGACCGCATGGTACATCTGAACAAGCAAATCACTTTTTGCTTCTTCATGAGAAAAATGCCTCTGATAACATTTCTCTCAGGTTTTCTTCACAAGGTTCATTGCATACAGAGGCCCTCTAAGAAATATCACAGAAATCCCTGCTTCTCTTTCTTATTTTACACATGGCATGAATAATCACTTGTTCCTAGTGTGCTTTATTTTCATCTTCCTTTTCAAATAGTCCAGGCTTTATTTGTTGGAAGAAGGGTAAAATGCACTTAAGAGCATTTCTTAGTCAATGGTGAAACAACTGGAGGTATGGCTTTGGTTGTAGGTTGTCTGAGAAATAATAAAAAGGAAAAGAAGACTATGCATCCACATTCAGCCCCGCTGCTGGTGGTTGTACAATCTTCTAGAAATCCCATTGGGTGGCAAAGCTCTGTAAAGAGATTGGGATGCTGGGAGAAGGAAAGAAATGGAACATAGAACACTTCAAATCTTCAAAATAAATAATAAAACTTGCACACACTGCTTGCTTGCTTTAGAAGAAAATCGATGACTGCTTACCCCAGTGGGCAGATGGCCCACATCTTGGGGAAAGAAAAAAGTAGTGGGAAGTGTAACTCACCCACTCTCATCTGTCACCTCCTCTCACGACCTCACACCTCCTGTCACCTCCTCTCACGACCTCACACCTCCTGGAGCAGGAGGATGAAGAGGAACACGATTGGGGAAAGTCTTCTAATTTCAGTAACCCTGAGCCATCCAGCCCCGAAGGCAGCAGAAGTTCTTTTTAGCTCTGGGCTCCTGGGAGCTGTCACCATGCTCTACAGGAGCAGTGGCCTCCTTGGGCAGGAGCCTGAATCCGCAGAGGGCTGCCCCAGCCACACTGACTAAGCTCTGTTTTCTAGACAGGCCTGATGTCTGGCCAGACAGAGGGAGCTGGCTATTCCTGCCTCATTTCTTGTCCCCTTTAGAGGCAGATAATGAGTGCCTTTAATCACGAAGGGGTCTACACTAGGTTGGCTATTTGAGGAGAGATCATTTGTTTTTTCTTGGAAGGGGTCTGCAGTAGAGATTAATCTGTGTTTGTGATAATGGTTAACGATTATTAAGTGCTGGCTGCATTTCAGGCCTATTCCTGGCACTTCACAAATACTGGCTTGTTTAATCCTCCCCCCAGCCCCAGCTAGGATCAGTAGCTTCTCGGAAGAATGAAGTGCAATAACTTACAAAACGTATTAAGCGCTCAATCTGACTTTGCTCTTCGTAGTGTCACCATACCAGACTTCTCTTTGCCTTCCCAGGTGTGTCCATTCCCAGCGGGGTACATTTCCCCACTGCCCTGTATTAGTTCCATACTGGTTGGTGAAGGTTTATCAAGTGTCCAGAGTCAGAGGAAGAGGGATGAGCACAGTGTGTGGGGAGGTTCATGAGCAGAGAGCGGTGCAGGATCCTGACATCTGGATGTCTGGATGTTGCCTCTGCCTGATATGGAACTAACAAGGTATTTATTTTCCCAATGTCACCATGGTTTGTTAGTATCTTTGTATTCTTTTTTTTTTTTTTTTTTTTTTTTTTGACAGGCAGAGTGGACAGTGAGAGAGAGAGACAGAGAGAAAGGTCTTCCTTTTGCCGTTGGTTCACCCTCCAATGGCCGCCGCGGCCGGCGCGCTGCGGCCGGCGCACCACGCTGATCCGATGGCAGGAGCCAGGAGCCAGGAGCCAGGTGCTTTTCCTGGTCTCCCATGGGGTGCAGGGCCCAAGCACCTGGGCCATCCTCCACTGCACTCCCTGGCCACAGCAGAGGGCTGGCCTGGAAGAGGGGCAACCGGGACAGAATCCGGCGCCCCAACCGGGACTAGAACCCGGTGTGCCGGCGCCGCAAGGCGGAGGATTAGCCTAGTGAGCCGCGGCGCCGGACTAGTATCTTTGTATTCTTAAAAGCACTTTCTGCCAGCGCCGTGGCTCACTAGGCTAATCCTCTGCCTTGCGGTGCTAGCACACCAGGTTCTAGTCCCAGTCGGGGCGCCGGATTCTGTCCCGGTTGCCCCTCTTCCAGGCCAGCTCTCTGCTGTGGCCCGGGAGTGCAGTGGAGGATGGCCGAAGTTCTTGGGCCCTGCACCCCAGGGAGACCGGGAGAAGCACCTGGCTCCTGCCATAGGATCGGCGCAGTGTGCCAGCCACAGCACGCCGGCCGCAGTGGCCATTGGAGGGTGAACCAATGGCAAAGGAAGACCTTTCTCTCTGTCTCTCCCTCACTGTCCACTCTGCCTGTCAAAAAAATAAAAAAAAATAAATTAAAAAAAAGCACTTCCCGGGGTAATTCTCTTCCTGCAACACTGCCTGCCTGGCACTTGGTGGTAACAAGCCCTTGTGGGAAGCCCTGCCATACAGAGGTCTTTTGTCACCAAATATGGTAGTAACTGCCAGTCCTGGCTCACGGAGCTGGCCACTCAGCTCTCAGAACACGGGGCACAAGAAGTTGATGTCTTCTTGCTTTCTGTCTCCCTCACTAGAACAAGACCAAGTCTGAGGGTAAGGACCATGTCATAATTACAGCTATATCTTCTTCCCGCAGCAAACTTGGCACGTAGTAAGTACACATCATCAATGTTGGGTAGTGCTGTGAAAAATGAACTCACACTGGCAGCACCTTTTGCCTGCGTGGCCAAATCCATGGTCTTGTGAGTGGTGGGTGCTCTTCAGTGGCTAGAGATGTGAGGACAGCTTCTGCCTAGGTGGCTTCAACGCCAAAGCCCTTCTTCCTCCTGTCTTAGCTTTGAACCCTCCAATTTCCCATCCTCAATGATGCAGCTTCAGGTAGGGAGCACCCCACCTGTCTGTTCGGAAATCCAGATGCACATCCCAGATCCCTGTAGATGGCGCTCTTACTGCCACCCCTTCCCTGTCTGCCTCCTGACTTCTTTCTGCCGGCTCCAAGTCCTTCCTGGCTGCTGTTTGAAGAGCTCGCGGCATGCAGCTGATCCTCCATTTTCCCTGGAGCTGTGCCCCATGGGATTGTGTTCGCACTGCCGTTACACAACCCATCCACGTGTTAGCGTTACCCCAGGGAAACATGAGACACTGAGCTTCTTTTAACTTTGCCCAAACGGGAATTCTTCTAATTAAAGAGAATAACGTGAAATCTAAAATCATACCAACTGGAAGTGTCACTAAATTCCCTTGAGGACGAGCAAGCCTCTATGTTTCTGTTCCTGGACCATGGTCCTATCACAGGGGGTTAAAGTCAGGAAAGTGGCTAAGTGGCATCTTCTAGTTCTTGGTGATGGGAGGTCTGGCCAGGACCTGCTGTGTGCTGAGCAGTGGAGGAAGGAGAAGCGGGCCACTGGCCTCTGTCCCATCATCGCCACGTACAGCAGCTCCCCAGACACACAGAATGCTTCCCAGAGCAGCACAGAACAGAATTCACCCGCACAGAGCGTGTTGCCATCAGAGGTCCTGGCCACCCCTCAGCTCTGTCAGGATGAGCCAACTCTATCTCTGCAAAGATCTAATTTTAGAGAGATCAGAGCTGGGTAATGTGCGCCCAGTGTAATGGGAATACAATGTGACTTCCATTAGTTAGATGGCCAGAGATGTACTACAGCTTGTCTTTGTCGGGGCCTACAGCTGACGCATTTTAAATTTAATTTATCCTCAAAAATTGATTTTCTTTATTTGATTTACTTCCCCTATCAGGCTTTCTTCTACGACTGCCCAACTGTATGGCCATTAATAACCACAGAACTCTCCGAAATTTTCTCAAGGATCACACCATGGGTTATTTGTTTCTGCAAATTGGACTCTTAACTCTCTAATGAGAACATTGTGGAAATCATGCCAAGTTGTTCTGTGTTTCACACCCAGGTGTCGAGGGGTTATGGGGAGCAGCACTGCCCACTGGCCCGCCAATACTCACTGTGCAGTGCAGTGCTAGGCGCGCTCTAAGAGTGCCAGGGGCAGCTCCGAGATCAATCACCAAGAGTGTGGCTCTCGCCCCAACGTGGAGTGGAGCTGGCCTGGATGCCTCTGTTCAGGTGGAATTTCACTCGCAGCTCTGTGGACAGCACTGGGCATCAGCGTGGGGCCAGTTACCGTGGGCAACACGCAGCCAGCCGGGGAGAATGAGGCTCTGTTCCATCTCGGTGATGCAGGCAGGCCAGCAGGGAAGCACAGGGCCAAAGGAGACCTTTTTTGGTGTCAGCTAGAGAAACTTCTTTCTCTCCACCAGTTGAGAATGATTTAGAAAGATTGGTTTCCATGGAGTTTTGTTTTAAATTCCAAGTTCATTTGTAGCGATACTTGCTAATCAATTTTAAGTGGAAACAGCTGCTCTGTGTCACTCCCACAGTCCCCCTTCCAACCCAAGAACAGTATCATTCAAACCATCCTCTCCCTGGCCCAAACCGACTTAGCATGCGCAGCGCATGGCTCTGTTAGCCCAGTTCCTGAGGGCTCTTCCCTGGGGTCTGCCCTCTGCAGGGGTGGGCAGGCCAGAGGAAGAGGAGTCAGCACAGTGTGTGGGGAGGTTCATGAGCAGAGAGGAGTGCAGGATCCTGACCTCTGATGAGAGACAGCAGTCTGTGACCTCAGCAGCCAGGAACAACATCCACATAAAATACCAATGTTTCCCCTCCCATTGGTCCATCCCAGCCGTAGTGTGCAGTTACTACGTGCAGGCAAAGTGCTGTCCTCCAAGCTGGAGATAAGAAAATGCGGACTCTACTCTCAAGCCACTCACAATGCAGTGGGGGAGACAGAGGCTTAAGAAATTGGAAGGCAGAGAGCTAAGTGCTGTGCCAGGTGGGCACAGGCACACTGGGAGCTCAGAGGGGGCGTTGCTGAGCTCCCGCTTCACCCTACACCTGCTGCTCTCCCCTGCTGTCCCCTGGAGAGGCAGCCGTGGGTGGGCGGTGTGGTCAGCTCTGGGCCTGGGCCCAGCTCCCTGAAAGCTGGTTCTGCCCTGCGTGGGATCAAGGTGGAAAGTGCCCCATTGCCCCCTGTTCTGAGCTGCAAACAGTTGCCATGAACAGCTGCCCCACTTCCAAAGCCCGCATCCCACACAGAGCCATTCCCCAGGATGGGAGGAGAGAGAGACACAAGCCGCCCGGCCTCTCTCTGGAAGGTAGAAGTGGGAGGACTCGGGCATTTCCAAAAGCTAAGAGATCAAAAGATAGTGAGTTTCACTCCTCCATTGCTCGCAGGACCTGGGTGTCTCTACATCTCTGCAACATGGTGCCAACACTTTGGAGCGTTTTGGGAGAAGTCAGGGAAAAAAGAGAATGACGGTCTGGCAGTGGAGCATGAAAACATTTAGGACCAAAAAGGCAGTGCTGGAAATCCAGTGAGGGAGAGGACATTGTTTCTGACCACGGTGACTGCAGGAAGGAGCTTAGATGACTTTTGCCAATCACCAAAAAATCAGCTGGGTGTGTTTTGTGAATTCGTGGAGCTGTGTTTCTCTGACTATAGGGGGGCAAAGACAGAAAGCCAGGGATGAGAGCTCTTGACCGTAGGGTGGAACTCTTCCCGTCTCAGGAGCCCGTCCCCTGTGGGCAGCCATGAGGTGGTATAGAGCTATGCCATCAGCAAGACTCTGAACTGCACTTCTCCCACGGACAGCAGAACCCACAGTCCATTTCCTCCACCACAAAAATGCTACAGGCAAAGCTACCTCGAAGGCCGCTCATGGGGTTAACCGCGTGGCCCATGTGAAAGTGCTTGGCGTGGTACCTGGTCCACAGTGGAAAATCCACGAACTCCATTCCTTGTTGTTGGAGTCTGAACTGTCTCAGCCTGGCTACTGCATCTTGTGTAGTAATACAGCGTCATCCAAGTCTCCCAAGAGGAGTAAGTTAGCTCTCTTGCCCAGTGGCCTGAAGAGGAGGGTATTTGGAAAGAGATGAGGTGTAGGTTTGAAGAAGAGCTGGCGCTCGGGGCAGGGAGGGTGACAGGGGAAGCCCTGTGAGTATGCAACATGAGGCGGGGATCCTCCTGGAGGCTGCCGTCTTGGTCTGAACAAGTCGAGGTGTGAGGCACTGGCAGTGTTGGGAAATAGTGACCAGCTGTGCTGTAGGAAGATGACGTGGTCACCAAGCACTGCAACACAAAGGACTCCACCTTGAACTCCACCTTGAGAGACGACCTCCCCATACTTTGGGAATGCCACCCCAGTGAACGAGTTGGCTGAAGGAAGAAAGGCGGGACACAGCCGATGACTCTGTTGAGTCCTAGCTCCCCCTCCGGCCTAAGAGCCAGTGTCCCATTTGGAAAGACCATCCCACTGACCTGGTGTGACCTCAGGCAGCTCCCCTGCTTCCCTCTTTTGGGATGGACTCAGAGAAACCAGAATGGATTTGAAAAGAGGCTCTTCCATAGCCCCGCTCAGCCTCTGAAAACAGCGAGCCCAGGCCTTCTGCCGAGGTGCTGTTGTGACCTTGAAGTCGGGGTCAACTGTTGGAACACATCTGTTTTCCCTCCAAAGTTTATTCCTGACCCTTGGAGGTGCTCTTGGTTTGACCCTGGTGGCAATGCATTTTCAAGCACGTAATGCACATACACACACTGCAGTTCTTGTTGAGCAAATGACAGAAGTAGGTTAAACCATATCCTCTGACATTGTGGGAGGGCAATTATTTTTCTGGGTTGTTTCAATTCCCTGTAACTTAAAGATATAACAGACAACATTGTCAGCATTCTGGCTCGTTCTTCTTGAAAAGAGGAGTTTCATGCTCTGTGTCTTCCTCTCTTAGACAAATAGAATGTTTCTGTCTCTCAAAAGGATCCACTCATTTAAATTTTCCCCCACTGGGTAGGTAAGCAAGCATTTTCAGACTATTTTCTAAGGCTGACCTTAGGAAGTTCTCAGAGAAACTCAACTACGGACTGGCAGGGCTCACCCTTCACTCAGTGTTTAGACTCGGTGCTTGGTACTCATGGGAGCACAAGCAGCCAGAGTAATGGGCAGAGACCAGACAGCATTCAGAAGGTAGTTTCTGTCCCCACTGCTGTCAGCCCTGTCAGATGTGCATCCTAAGGAAACTTCTTCTCCTGGCATTTTTATTTTCTATAACAAGATGTGGCATATCACCTGCTTCTAACACAACTGTGCTTGGTCCTAATCTTCCCCACGCCTGCTGTCTTGTTCCCCAAGGTAAAAGGTATAGTTACTGATCACTGAGACACCCAACCTGTCCAGGAGAGAAGTCGGCTCTTTCCTAACCTGGAAAACTTGAGTTACATGTGGCAGAGAGAGAGTTTGAACTGAAATAGAAGTCCAGGACCTAAGCCTCTTGTCTGCCAGTTAAGCTTGACTTAATTGAGCGAATCATGTTTTCCCATGCTTTAATTTCTTTGTATTGGTGGAAACACCTGCCTCACAATAAAGACTTAGAACATATGAGAGGGAGAGAAGACAGAAAGGGAGAGATGATATGATTGAAGAGTCTATAAACTCATTCAAATTGAAGATAACTGTGTGACATTTAAATGTTTTGATTCCATTTAATTTCCCAACTAACCAGAAGAGGGAAGGCAGGTACATTTATTTATTAAAGGAGAATCCTTCCAATCTCCTACCAAAGTAATGTGTCATTTCACTTCACCAGCTGTGTAAGATCTCTGCTTTCCTTATACAGAACCAAATGATCAAAATGTGGAGTATTAGGCATATTTACTTTCTGGCTCTCAGAGCTATTTCACTATCTTTTCTACTTCTGAGACATTGCTCCCTTTATTGCTAAACTGTTAACCCTCCTGTATCAGAGACAGGGGCTGGGCAGGTAAGAGGGGTTCCCTCTAGAGACAAGGCAGTCGACCGGGGGTCAATGAGTGTACAACAGACTTGCTCTTAAAGGAGAGACCACCACCTCCCACTGACTGTGTAGGGTGAGAGGCCAGTTTTGGTCTTAGCTGAACTGGCTGGGAAGGGTTCCCTGGAAATTAAGTTGTTTACACAGAGTTCTTCCCTTTGACAACCTTGGGCAACTCACTTGACCTTTGGGGGCGCCCATTTCCTGTTCTCTAAACGGAGAGGCCTGAGGACATCCGACATCCTCCCCCAGATAAACAATCCATTCTGACTCAAGGACGTGCTTAGCTCTGAAGGATTGGAGGCCCAGAATATTTTTTCTAGCACTTAAATTTTCCTTCTGATTTTCTGACCATGAAAATTCTCCGCACCTGTACTTTTGGGGGGGTTTTCAGAATTTTGTGAGCATGGAAGGAGCCCAGGACACAAACTCTACTAGATACGCCAAGTCCTTCACTGTCCCCCAGGCACACACCCCATTGTGCCCACTGCTTTTCTTAGCCCCCTGGCATCTGCGCCAACCTACCCGCACATCCTTTCCAAGGTTGGACCAAAGTTCTGCCAGGGAGTGCCTTCCTTCTACCAGGAGGGTGGGCAGGAAGCAGCAAGTCTCCATTTCTGAAACGGGTACAAACGTAGATTCCAAATCGAGATTAAAAAAAAACAAGTGTAAGACTTTCTGGTTTTGTTTAGTAAGGCCACACGCCCCCACATTTCACTCCAAGCGTCTCAGCTCTCAGGCTGGCCTGATACCAGCTGAAAAGTCATACAGTCCCAGACTTTCGTGACTTTCTTCTAGGAAGGAGATGATTGCACAGCCCTGTGGAAAAGGAAGAAAGTGCCCACTGGCAACCGTTCTTGGTTTACAAACCTCCCTCCCAGCCAGACTCAAACTTGTTAGCAAATCACAATTCCTGCGACTTCGAGCCTTTGGGCTTCCATTCTGAGCTGCTTGCGAGGTAGGAAATGGCATGTTGCCCTAGATACCAATGGATGCTGAGGGCGGCACCAAACATCCTGTCCAGTTGACTCCGGCCCCAGCATGGCAGCAGCAGAGTGTTAGATTAAACTAAGGGGAGAGCAAGCCTAAACACTGGACAGTTGCAGGCTTACTCCCAGTACGCAAGCTTCATGCAATTTTGGCTGGCTCTGTGCCAGCACAGCCCTAAATTTAAAAACAAATTACTGAGAAGGTTTGCAGGACCTGTGGCCCAGCCACTGACAGGGATGGACATGATTTAGGAAGCAACAGGATTTCCAGAGAAGAAAAGGAGCCACCCCTCACCCCAGCCCCCAACTCCCACCCTTGGGAAAAGCTCAAAAATTTCCAAGCACCAGGCAGGAACATAACCAGATGCCCCATGCAGAGGCCTCATGGGAATTCACGTGGCCCAGACCCAGGGGATGGCTGAGAACATTCTTTTCCTCTTTTCAACCTTGTCTTTTAAAGGGATGACTAGATATCCCCCGAAGACCATTTGAAATAGAGGGAAACAAGAGGTTAAGAAAATGTTCTTTTAAAGGACCATCTGCTTATGCACCCTGGAGTCCAGAAACGTGAGAAGAAAGAGTCTGGAAATCCTACACTCAGCCGGGAAGAGAGGAAACCCTTATCTGCACTAAAGAAAAACAGCAGCGAAATCATGAAACCCAGCCCAGGTCAGGTGTACAGGGCTTGAGAAAAATGGGAACATCCTTGGTAGAAATCATTGGGTGGGCCTAAACGAAAACTGTTCTCCGGCTTTTCTATTTCTTCTTCATTTTTTATGAGAAAGAATAATTGCAAAGTACAACCAGAAAGGTAACCCTTGTGTTTCCTTCAACAGAAGAGAAACCAGGTAACAGTGTAGGGCACCTGGCTTTCATCCCCACCACCTCCCATCTCGTTCTATGGCCCTAGGCAAGTCATGAAAGCTTCCCAAGCTGTACACTGCTCATACGTAAAATGGGTTGACCTTTGAATTAGAAGAACTTTAAAATAATCTTGATTCATATATTCAGGGGTGGAGGCAGACCTCCTTTGATATGAATGGAACTGGAAGTCCAAATAGCATCTCAGCAAGCCCAGAGAGGAGAAACTGCTTTCAAAAGAACATTAAGACTCTGCTCCCGTGTATAAATGTCATGGAGTTGGCCGAAACGGATTTAGAGCTGATAAGCTCTTCAGAGATTTCCTGTGATCCTCGTGTTTATAGAAGGAAAAATCTGAGCCTGGAGAAGCTGAAGTGACTCACAAAAGATCACTCAATACACCTTGGTGTCAAGGTAAAAAATAATACAGGTGTTCATCCTGAAAGAAGGGGGAAGCCAGCCTAGACCTCAGAGTCGCCTCCACATTCTAAATGTGTCCCTGGGCCGGGCACTGTACTCTGTATTGTTGAGGCTTCCAGCCTTCAACCCGTGCTTCTCCAGGGCCAGCTTCACGGCCATGAGACTGTGAAAACACAGACTGTACCATTCAGGGGCTTGAATGTTTTGTGGCCATCTTGGAATCCTTAATCATTTTTAAACAAAGACTCTACACTTTTATTTTACACCGAGCCCCCTAACTTATGTAGTTGGTCCTCATTATTTCCATTTTGTAGATGAGTCAACAGAGGCTTAGAGAAATTAAATTGCTTGCTTGTGGTCCTGGCCACTCACCAAGACAGGCAGACAGATCCACGCAGAGTCAGCGGGCAGAGTGAGGCAAGAGTCGGACACCTGCTGACCCAAAGGAGTAACTGAGTGGCTGATGCAGTGATTTCGCATGTCCTTCCGGGATTTCTTTCTTCTGATAGCCTCAGGTTGCTGGGCTCTGGAGTCTTGTGACCATGTAGGGGAAACCACCCTTCCAGTGTGCCCAAGACTGTAGGAATTCCCAAGAATCTTCTATCAGTGCTAAAATCAGGAGAGGGCTAAACAAACTGGGATGTGTTAAGCTTTTCTACTACAAAGTCACAGGTATGGGGCTGTGGAACCTCCCTAGCCCATGTCTGTTATGCTGGGCCTCATGGGCCACATAAGCTTTCTCAATGCAAGGCCCACCCAGACACCGTTGGAGTCCTTGGTCTAGGCAGAGGGCGGGGGACGGCCAACCAGGGACCAGGCAAGTGAGCCAGCAGGATCGGTTAGCAAGGCAACAGGCAGGCAATGGGTCACATTCAGAGGTCAAGTCAGATTGGAGACTTGTGGGTGCAGAACTCCAAGAACAGAAGGCAGCAGGCTGGTGCTGGGCCCCAGTGTGCAGGCACAGGGCATCTTCAGCTCACTCACTCTGTGACCTGGGCGCGTCGCTAGACCTTGCTGAGCTTAAATTTCCTGAATTGAAAAATAAGGGAAGCAATACTAACCTCCAGAGGTCATTGTCCAGATGAGAGATCACGTGTACACGGTGCACGGTTCCATATGGCCCCACTGGAAGCTTTCACTTAGCTTGATTCATTTCCATAAGCACTTCTAGCAATCTGTTAGAAGCCAGACTCTGTGAGACAGACACACCTCCTGGCTCTTGAGGGACTAATCAGTGGTGCTCTGATAAACGTTTAGCAACCAGCTATCTGGCGAAAAATAAAAAAGGAAAAACCACTTTATATATGTGCCAATTTCCATAGTATAAATACTCCCCCATCGCTGATGTCAGTCTACCAAAGTGAGGTCACTGAGTACAGAGCTGGGAAGAGTTGTCCGCAATCTCTTGGGAGCTACAGGCAGCCACACGATGAGCCACCTCTATGTTAGAAAGAAGAGACAGTGAAGCCGTCAGCCCCGCGGAAGAGGACAGAGACAGGAGACGGGTCAGTATGACTGGACAGAGAGTGGGAAAGGCCCTCCCTGCCGAAATGAGATTTCTGCTGAGACCTGAAGGGTGCACAGACCTAACGAGAGAGGAAACCATAACGAGAGAGGAGGAAGAAGGACTTGGCCGTGTTTGTGAGAGGCCTGACGCAGGGAAACAGGGCTGAGCAAGTGCAGACATCAGACAGGGCAAGGGCCACGTTCACCATGTCCCAGAGCTGAGTTTTATGCTAAGGAGACTGTGTGCATAATGCTTATCATTGAGAATCATCACTGGCTGAATTGTGGAGAGTTGTGTTGAGGCAAGGGGGCAAGTGGGGAGGTCAGGCCATGGCAGGATCCCAGGAAGATGACGCCAGTGACCTCTGCCAGGTTTTATAAACAGTGGTCCCTAGGGTATCCATGGAGCATTGGTTCCAGGACCCCATGGATACCCAAATCTTTAGCTGCTCAAGTCCCTTATATAAAATAGCACAGTACTTGCACATGCATCTTCCTATATCTGAAGGTACTTCAAAACGTTTATAAGAAGCTAGAATCAAAAGATGTTTACTTTGAAATCCTTGCATATTTTTCATAATGCATATTTTCATGAAATTTTTGAAGATCCTTCATATGCAGAGATTTCAACTTTTTTGCACCAAAATGAATGTAGCTTTTAATCCCTTTTCCACAAACGTTTTGAAGTACTCTCATACTATAAATCACAATCAAGATTATGTTTCATATTTAATACTATGTAAGTGTTATGTAAATATTTGTTATGCTGCATTGTTTAAGGACTAAAGTATATACTCAATACAGACTCAGTTTTTTTCCCAAATATTTTCAATCCACAATTGATTGAATCCAAGGATGCAGAACCCATGGATAGAGAGAGCCAACTGCACTGGTTTTGTTTTCTTTTTAAAGATTTATCTATTTGTTTGAAAGGCAGAGTTACAGAGAGAGAGGGAGAGACAGGGAGAGACAGAGAGAGACATCTTCCATATGCTGGTGCAGTTCCCAGATGATCACAATGGCTGAGGCTGGGCCAGGCCAAAACCAGGAGCCAGGAGCTTTTTCCAGGTCTCCTACGTGGATGGCAGGGGCTCAAACACTTGGGCTATCCTTCTCTACTTTTCCCAGGCCATTAGCAGGGAGCTGAATTGGAGGTGGAACAGCCAGAACACAAAACAGCATCCATATGGGATGCTGGCATTGCAGGCGGCAGCTTTACCTGCTGCACTACAATGCCAGCCCCACAATTGCACCTGCTTGTCAGATACTGATGGAACTTGTGCTGTATTCCAACCTCTAGGTTCTGGGGATTCATAAAAAACAAACAAACAAACAACAAAAAAAGCCACTAACCTAGACTTCATGAAACTTAAAGTAGAGAGGGGCCGGCACTGTGGCATAGCGGGTAAAGCCACCACCTGCAGTGCCGGCATCCCATATGGGTGCCGTTTCACGTCCTGGCTGCTCCACTTCTGATCCAGCTCTATGCTATGGCCTGGAAAATCAGTGGAAGATGGTCCAAGTCCTTGGGCCCTTACACCCACATGGAGACCCAGAGGAAGCACCTGGCTCCTGGCTTCAGATCGGCACAATTTTGGCCATTGCGGCCAACTGGGGAGTGAACCAGTGGATGGAAGACCTCTCTCTGTCTCTCCTTCCCTCTCTGTGTAACTCTGACTTTCAAATAAATACAGAAATCTTTTTAAAAAAAAAAAGAAAAGAAAAGAAACTAAAGTAGAGAAATGTTTTTAAAAATATAATAACAGTTAACTATTTAGTGCTTACAGCATGACAGGCACAATACACAACACTTTCGATGCCTCATCTCGTTTCACTATCACAACAATTCCAGGGCTCAGATTCAAACGCTATCCTTGTTTGAGAGAGGAGATGGAAAACTGGGAAGTAGGCAGGCTCATGGTACAGATTTTAGTTGCTTCCTGTGGCAGCTGGGAGGTAAGTGGGTGCTAGAGAGGGGGCAGAAGGGGACCAGGTCATCTGGAGACCCCTCAGCCTTCTACCAACAAACCCTTGCTTTCCTGTAGAGGGGACCCACCAGGGCTTCCTCCAGCCTCCCTGGCGATACCTGTCAGGTGCAGTGGAGTCTGCTCAGGGCAGGACGAGGTCAGTTGGATTGGAATAATAAGGGAAATCATGTCCACATTTGTAAGAATCTCACATTTTACGATTTTTTTAAGGAATTCCATTTTATGATTTTCAAGTCATACAACACAAAGAAAAACAATGCAATCATAATCTGATTAAATTGGTGATTAGAATTTACCACAAAAGGAAGTTTTGTTAGAGTGTTTTGTCCATTCTCAAATAAACATAAATTTGACAAATAGCGAATTTTCTTCTCCACACTCGACAGCTGAGAAACTGAGACAGGCCAGGAAAGCGGACGAGGACAGAGTTCTGTGACTCAAACCTTGTCTTTGGTGGCCCCTCTGGTCAGGGACACACTTCTTGTCATCAGTAGCCATTTATTTTTGATGGGTGATGGGCAGTTGATTTTTATGAGGGACACTAGACAGAATCAATGTTCATTAGCCAGATCTGCCAAATTTGCCAAAACATTTCCTTGAGACCTTGGCTCACCACAGTATTCATATTTCCATAGGCAGCCTCTTCCCTAGCCCTTCTCTTCCTACCATGCACTTCCCCCATCATCCTTGTCATAAGGACACGGGAACCCAGCGACTGTGGATTTTTCTAATGGCTACAATATTGCCTTTGTGACAAGTCCTCAAGTCCTTCGTGACAAGTTCAAGTCCTCAAGGTCTGGTTTCTACCACTTGGGAGCTGTGTGATTCTGGAAAATGTACTTACCTTCCCTGGGTATGCTTCTTGGGGATAAAATGGTATTGGCTGCCTTACGTGGTTGTCCAGAAGAAAAACTGAGGCCACGCATAGAGAGAGCTTGACAGTCAGGACATCCATTGCTGGAACCATCATCCTCAGAGCGGTAGCAGCAGCGGCCTAGCAGAGCGATGATGCTTCCGTGAGAGGGTGAAGAAGAGGGACAGAGGTCACCTGGAAGAACATGGTGAGAGACAGCAAAAGAAATGCCTAATGGGGCTTCCCAGAAAACTGCACCAAGCCTTGTCCCTCCCAACCTGCATCACTAGCATTTAGGATTCTTGACATAAAAGCTGTGATTTACTGAGTAAAGAAAAGGGGCACATTGGCATATTTTTCTTAATCGAAGAAATTATTAATAACTTTGCTATCTGGCCCAGGATTAGATATGAAAACATAAAAATATTATCCAAATTTATTATCCATAGACCTGGATCAATTGGTTGACCCTGAGTGGTAAAGTTAGAAGCAGAGCTGAGTAGTCACCAGCAGGAGGCGCTAGACTGCCAAAGAGTCTATGAGGGTGAAACCAAGGATAGGGATGTTCTGTGCTGGGGTTTGCAACTGGAATCAACCTTGGGAAAAATCTATGTATTAAAACTAAGCCATATAATGCCACTGGACTTAAATGTTCATAAGGCTACTGTAGAAGGAAGAGGAAGATGTTAAATCAATCTTTTAAAAACTTATTAATAGGAGATGGAATTTGAATGTCTGAAGGAACATTTTGCAAAGAGTCATTATTATTCACATTATCTTTGTTGAAAGAAACTTCAAAGAGACTCAGCCTTATCAAAAGCGATAAGAGTAATTTATCGGCTTCTCTGAAGAAAGGCCTTGGGTGTCTCATTGATGAGCCAGCCTTGGCTAGACTCTTCTCAAGTCTGTCAACTTGAAACACAGCTCTCGACCCGTGGCCTGGATGCCGCCAAGATGAAGCCAAATCTGAACGCAGCATAAACATCCTCTCTTATCCCAAAGTGGCTCTCTTGTAAAACTCCAGCAGAGTGAGGCCTCGGACGCCTCTCTCTCTTTCTCTCTCTCTCTCAGCTCACAGCACACAGTCCCCTGTTCGCTGCAATGCTCCAGGCTGTTGGAGTCAAAGGCATATCCTAGACACAGCCCGTCAGGTGGGTATCTCCCACCAGGGACTGCCAAGAGTAGCCCCATGGTTTCTGTTTTCAGGGCTCTTCCCTGTCTCTCTTCTCCCTGAGGCCATTTCCCTCGTGGTCATCTCAGCCGGATATGGGAGATGAACAGAAAAACCGTTGGAGAAATTCCGTTTTGTTGCCCTAAGCAGAGCTGGTGGAAGTTAGTGGAGGAGCGCCCTGACACTAAGGGAGTCACCATTCCAGCGGGTGACTCAGCACTGACAGGGTCCTGTGCTCCCTCAGAGGCCTGAGAAGCCTCCTCCCCCCAGCCAGCTGATGACCAGCACACATGTTTCTGGAAATCAGTGTCCATAAATGCCCATGGAGCAGGCGCTGAGCTTTCTGGAGATGAACCTGGTGTGAATGAAGTCGTTGAGTTGAGCAATGGAGGAAAGCGGCTTTTTAAAATCCCCTCTGTAAGAGACCCAGCAGGATACTTGTTCTGGCCTGAGTCGAGCCCTTTTTGACTTTTGGGGGTGGTGAGTGGGGCCCAGCAAATTTGGCAAAGAGCACCTCACAGGGGTCCTCCAGACCAGAGGGGCAGAACAAAGGAGTTGAGTTTTGGTTCCACGCATTGTAATGACCATGAAACAGGTCACTTATGAATGCCCCTCTGAAACTTCATTGGCTCTATGTAAACAGCAAAGACTAACACTACCTCTCCAAAGTAATCATTCTCCTGTGCAAGGCTCCTTGGCCCTGCCTAACACCAGGCACCTGGCCCTTAGCCTGGCCTAGTCTGACTTCCTCCCCCACCTCCTGGTCCCCACTCACTGCTTCTCAGCCCGGGCTCTCCAGTGTACCCTGAACTCACTCCTCACAGCCCTGCGGCTTTGCAAAGGCCATGCCAGCCCCTGGAAGGCCTCGCCCGCATGTCCCTCCCCCACCCCAAAAAAGAAAACACCCAGGACAGGGAGATCATCCGCTCATGTTCGGAAACTCAGCTCTGATGTCCTTTGTGAGAGAAGCTTGCCTTGCGTGTCCTGCACACAACCCGCACCACACACAGCCGGGGCCCCCTCCTCGAAGTCTTCCGCCAGGTTTCCACGTCCTTTTGGCTCCTCTCGGACCAGGCAGCGGCCCTGGAGAGCCGGGCTCCGCGGGGACAGGAAGGCGGCCCGGCCGGGGGCCCGTGTCACGCTGGGAGTCGGGAAGGGAAATGCCTGGAGGTGCAGTTGCGCTGCGCGGGGGAAGGGCAGGATGTGGCGGGCGGGCAGGCCGCCAAGGAGGCTGTCTGGGGCTGCGGGAGGGGATGTGTGCCGTGGGAGGCACCGGCTGTGGGGGCTGTGGGGGCTGTGGGGGCTGTGGGGGCTGTGGGGGCTGTGGGGGCTGTGGGGGCTGTGGGGCGGAGGACAGTGCAGAACAAGGAGGATTAGGAAACCACCCAGTGCTAGGAAACACCGTGACCCGTGGCGGGGCCCCACTGCCCGGCCCACTGTGCCTCCCAGGCCTGAGTCTGTCCCTGCGAGGGGCAATCACTCTGTGTGTCCTCAGCCGGGGAGCGGGGTGGCCTCGCTGCCCCCAGTCCCTCTCCCGCCTGCTCTCTCGGCGGCTTTCCTGCCTTCCTCTCCCCTGAGGGGTCTCCCCTGCTCTCCTGCCATTTGTCACGTTCCCTCTGGCCGTTTCGGGGACCGTGTGGGCCCCACTGCGCACGCACACCCTCACTCAGGGCTCCTGGCTTTTCCTGCCGTTTGGGTCACTCACTCCGTATTTATTTCCTTATTTGCACCTGTGTTTCCCCATCAGTATCCTTGCTGTTTCCTGGCCGCCTCTGGCTCTTCAGTGCTACCTGGTGTTTATCTTTCTGCCACTTCATTCATTTGTTCTGTAGGTGTTTAGTTCTGAGCCCCTACTGTATTCTAGATCTGCCCATTTCACAAAGCTGCTAAGGAATAGTCCAGAAGAAGTGTGGGCTGACAGCCTTTTAAAAAAAATTATTCAAAAGGCAGAGTTAACAGAGAGAGAGAAAAAGAGAGAGGAAAAGATCTTCCATCTACTGGTTCACTCTCCAGTATGGCCACAAGTGAGCCAAGGCTGCCAACAAGGCCAAAGCCAGGAGCTTGGAACTCCATCCTGGTCTACCTCGCTGGTGCAGGAGCCCAAGCACTTGGGCCATCTTCTACTGCTTTCCCAGGCCATCAGCAGGGAGCTAGATCAGAAGTGGAGCAGCCAGGACTCAAACCAGTGCTCATATGGGAAAGTAGGTCCTGGCCAGCTGTGCCCAAGGCAAGAAGTCACAACAGTGTCCTTAGAGACCCTGCAGGGAGGCCCTGTGGGAACAGACAACATATCCGCCCTCTTGAGAGCCAGCCGCAGACAGGCTCGCCCTGTGCTGGCCACCTGCATAAGCCAGGCGCCCAATGCCTTCTTCCCCCTCCCTCTCCCTCTTCCCAGGCTGGGTGAGAATGAGCAGGACCATGGGGATGCTGACCCTCTCTACTGTTGCCACTCTGCCTCTCTGGGAGGGTTGCGCCATCTGGTTTCGTAAGGACTTCTGCACCCATATTAAGAATGACTTGAAAATGAACAGAAACAACAAGGGTTTTACCCACCAGAAAAGATTTTCAAATTTTGCATGGCTTTAGGAAAATATTTGGGGAGATATTAAACTGAAAACCACAAAGGAAAAACTGAATATTATAGGACAGGAACATGGCTCTCAAACTCTGGTCCATATTAGAATTAGCAGGGGTACTTGGCAAGGCCCAGGCCCCCTCCTGGTTCTCCTGGCTCCCGGTGGTTCTAGAACATAGCATGTTTGAAGAACCACTGTTCTAGGACAGCCCTGTCTCATCCTGTTGCAGAGGGCAGACTCTAACACCCCCTCCAGCCCTGCTTGCTGAGCCCCTTTCGTGCCCTTGACCTCCAGCTTCAAGTTCAGTGGACTTTCCCCGGGAGAATCAAGAAGACAGCTAGTCCCGAAAGGCATTCTTCTTGCCACAGCTTTTAAAATATCATTTCCGCCCTCATGCTGATTTCTCTGCATCTCTGGTGGTACATTAAGCCTAAACTTTGCGTGAATAGAACGGAAAGCAATTGGTACCATTGAAAGAGGGAGGTAGACGTCCATAGTTTAAATGTGTCTGGTTTTCCAAAGTAAGCCCTTTGCATAAATGTCACAACTTAGTCAGCAAATCAGAACAACTTGGGAGACCTGCGGCAGGAGTGTCTTTGAAGCTGCATCTGACCATACACCAGTCCTGTGGTCACTTTGTAGGATTAGCCAAGTTTTGCAAATGAGAAAATACAGAAACGTAAACATGAAAAGATTTCCCAAGGTCATGTTGAAGGCGTAGGGGAGAGGATTAGGAGATGAATGCTCTTTCTCTTGGGGCTATTTCTGAGCTACTGGACAACAGAGCTTCCTGAATGCAGATGTTAAACAGGCGTTTGCCTTTAAAATAAGAGCTTAAAAATGTTCTTATTTGGCAGATCTCCTAGGGAAAGGGGATGGGGTCCATCTGAAAGGAAATTAATCACATGAAGTCCTGGAACACCAATCAATTTGCTTTCTCCCTGTGCCTTACTAAAGAGTACTTTAGACTTCATAGAGAGGTTCTCAGACTTTCTGCCTGGGAGCTTTTAAAAACCCTCAGTGTTGGGGCTAGTGCTGTGGCATAGTGGGTAAAGCTGCCACCCGCAGTGCCAGCATCCCCTATGGGCACCGGTTCAAGTCCCAGCTGCTCCACTCCGATCCAGCTCTCTGCTGTGGCCTAGGAAAGCAGTAGACGATGGCCCAAGTTTCTGGGCCCCTGCACCTGTGTGGGCTCCCCGGGGGAGACTCCTGGCTCCTGGCTTTGGGTCAGCACAGCTCCAGCCATTGCAGCCAACTGGGGAGTGAACCAGCAGATGAAAGACCTCTCTCTCTCTCTCTCTACCTCTCCTTCTCTCTGTGTGTAACTTTGACTTTCAAATAAATAAATAAATCTAAAAAAAAAAAAAAAAGACTCGTTCTCAGGCCACACCCTGGACCACATCAGAATCTGCAAGCATCAGCCTTCTTTGTTAAGCTCCACTGTGTGCCCAGCTTTGCAGCAGAGCAGTGCTGTAGAGTGCATGTGCTGGCGTCACCCGGAGATCTTCAACTATGAGGCTTGTACCCACCCTGGAGACCCTGATTTTGCAGAGTTGGGGAACGTCTGGACCGCAAGCTCTCTAAGGCCCACAGAACCATTTGACCCAGCCCTGCCAAGGGAACCGCAGGCAGGACTCCAAATGCAATACATCTATGGGAGGCTAATTTTTAAGCTGATAATTTTGTAGGGCCCGTGAATGATGTTATAAATATCCAAAATGGCCCTCGACAGAAAAATGGCTCCCCAGCCGGGGTTTGGGATCTGGCCTAAGGTTAAAGATGCCCCTCATGATTCCAAATATGCAACTGAGTTCCAAAGCCACTTCTTCAGAGCTGTGGATCAGGAGTCTGGATGGCACCTGAGAGGTGTGAGGAATGCAGAGTCTCGGCTCCTACTAAATCAGAACCTCCATGTTTTACAACATCCCAGGCAATTTGAGTGCATGCTAAATAAAGATTGAGAATCTTTGAATTGAACGCTCTGTCAGAGCATTCCCCACTGCCCACCCTCCCAAAAGTTTTCAGCCTTGCAAAAACTGAAGACCTTCATCTCTCTACACCAGATAGACACAGGGTAGACATAAGAGCAAATCACAGAGTTTTGGAAATGGAAATCCTCATGTGCTGAAAAGAAATAGTGATATGCACGCCAAGTACTCTACACGCATCACCTCATTCGATAGTTACCACAGTCCGATCATTGTGGGGGTGTGCAGGTCCCCGGCTGGATTTATTCCACGGTTCTTGCCTCAGTACGAGAGATGAATTCAAAGCAGAGACATAGAAGAGGAAAAATGGAAGCAGGATTTAAAGAGAATAAAGAGATAGTAATAAACACTCAAAAGTGGTTGGGAGCTTCCCTGTGGTGAGAATTACCCCCACCCCATTCAGTTGCCCTCTTACGATGTAGGGGGCGGTGCCCTAATTGAATATACAAAAGGGGTGCAGTTTGGGTGGGGTGCAGTGTGTGTGATGATCTCTGGGAAGGTTTCATGGCATCTACATATGGCGCTCAGCATACTCATATTGGTCATGGCATCTTCTGCATGATGGATGAGACTCAAATGCATCATGGGAAGTGGGTGGGCCGAATTCCCATGGAAGCCAGTGCTGTTTTCAGCAGTGCATCACAGAGGCTGCTAGAAGCCTCTTGGCTGCTTGCCTGGCCCACATCACTATGTTATAGACAAAAGGACTGTACTCACTTCACAGTTTACCAACCTGCGGCTCAGACACAGGTGAACATCTGAAAGTCCCTAAAGATTTTGGGAGTTGAAAACACATGTTTTTAACCAATCAGACTTCCTCAATTTGTACAGCAACATTCCGATGGGTTACAGATACGCCAAAGCCGTGATTCCCCTCAGCTTCCATCAGCCTCACTGAGCCAGCTGGGATAGCCACCCAGTAACTATAGGAATAAGATTAGGGAGTTCTGCTCTAAATTACAGCATTTCCAAGACATGCTTCTTGCTGATGTTGGACAAAGGTGTGTCTCGGATGGTTTTAAATGGCCTATCTGTGGTCATCTGGCTCCTTAAAGCCAGGATAGACCCAAAGTCCACAAGCCCCTGCTTCCATGTCTTCTCCCACTGAGAAGTGATGCTCAGAGTGTCGCTCCCTGACCAGGAACACCTGTCCTCTGAGAAGCTGTAAGTACACCCCCACACCAGCCTAACAAGCTTTTTAACAAGCTCCCCGTGTGATTCTGAGGTTGGCTAGTTTGAGAACCAGCCTATTAAGGCCAGCAGCCCTCCACGGCCCTGCCTGTTCGCCTGCTCAGAGCTCCTGGGCTTGAGCTCCTGCTGCAGGCTAGAGCTTTGCAAATAAAGATTTCTTAAGGGGCTTAACTTTGAACTAAGCTGAAATTTACATGCTGATTTAATCTTCTTAGGGCCTTCTTTGCCTTTTAGGAAAAACCCTTAATGCTTGAGAAAGGACAAAGTAAATGACGGCTAACATACAATATTAAATGCTCTTCCATGCTTTCAACCCGCTTTCTGCCGGGAGCAGTAAACACGTGGGCATCTGAACAGGCAAGGAGCACCGGCGTTCCTTGAGTACATACCGTGCACCAGGCGTCAGGCGAACAGAGATGCAGTCATACTTACCTCGCTCACTGTCAGCGCATGCAACACAGTGATCCTTGTCTGAGGCTCAGATGAAGTGACTTGTGTAAGATCCAAAGTGACAATGGTGGCACCAGGATTGTTCCATAGCCTGTGCTCCTGTGATCCCTGCCCTCTAGGACAGAAACACAATATCTGGAATGAGTGGGTTCCAGAATTCTCAGAGGAAGCTGCCATGACAAGCCTGCCTGCTCAAAGCCCTAGGGAGATCTAACTCAGTAGTCTTTTCTTGTGTCTTTGGGAAAGACTCTATGTTCACACTGCGCTGTGGAAGCGGCTCTCAAAGTGGAATAGTTTTCAGCTGTGCTTGAGCATCTCGGAAACACACAACAATCTATTCTTAACCAGCAGCATCTGCTCCAAGGCAGGAAGTCTGGCGTTGCCAGTGCTCTGCTGAGCAACCTTGGGCTTTGCTCTTCCAAGGACCAATGTCTTTACTACACCTAGAACTTGGGAAATGGAATCCTACAAAAAAGGAACACATCAAAATAGAGCTAGTGAGTACATCCTCCCCTGCCTCCTCAGAGCTCATGTTTATGTCACCAGTCACCATGAGCCAACAGGGAGAATGAAAGTCACTGGTTAACCGAATCACAGAAAGAGATGGATTCCTGGTCAAGAGTCTATGTGAGTGGGCTGTAGATCAGCGTGAGCTTATTTCCCTGTTTGCTACAGCACAGCCTCTAAACACCCAACTCCCAATCACTATGTTCATCCACAGGATGGACACAGAGCAGCTAACCCTAATGTCAAGGCAGGGGCAGCCCTTCCAATACTCCGTTCAAATTACGAAACCCCCTGCTATGAGACTAAACAGACAAAGCAAAAATTTGATCTTAGCCTTTCTAGTTCACACAAGGAAAAATCATTCTATGATCTGAGTAGTTTGATCTGAGTTACATACTTTTGCCAAAACACAGGTCAGTTATTTCTGTAAGGGTCTCAATGGGTAGTTTTCTCTCTTGTTTGAGATCAAGTTGAGTCTGAGATACCTGGCAAGCCTTCATCCAGCCCAAGGGTTACCATTTATTTGTCACTACTAGGCTTTCAAGTTCTCCTCCTGCTTCTTCCTCTGCACACCTGTATCACCACCATGGCTGACTCTTACAGTCAAAAATGAATTCAGTAGAGTTACAGGGCATAAAATCAGCCTACAACTATCAGTTCTATACTCTTAGCACTGAACTATCCAAAAATAAAATTAAGGAAACAATCCCACTTACAATAGCATCAAAAATAATAAAATACTTAGGAGTTAAATTAACCAAGGAGATGAAAGACTTGTACACAGAAACCTATAAAACATTGATGAAAGAAATTAGAGAAGGGCCGGTGCTGCGGCTCAATAGGCTAATCCTCCCCCTGCGGTGCTGGCACACTGGGTTCTAGTCCTGGTCAGGTGACGGATTCTGTCCAGGTTGCCCCTCTTCCAGGCCAGCTCTCTGCTGTGACCCAGGAGTGCAGTGGAGGATGGCCCAAGTCCTTGGGCCCTGCACCCCATAGGAGACCAGGAGAAGTACCTGGCTCCTGGCTTTGGATCAGCATGGTGCGCCGGCTGCGGCGGCCATTGGGGGGTGAACCAATGGCAAAGGAAGACCTTTCTCTCTGTCTCTCTCTCTCTCTCTCACTGTCCACTCTGCCTGTCAAAAAAAAAAAAAAAGAAATTAGAGAAGATGTAAATAAGTGGAAAGATATCCTATATTCATGGATTGGAAGCCCTAATGCAGCCACAATGTCCATATTATCCAAAGCAATCTAGAGATTCAATGCAACCCCTATCAAAATTTCAATGCCATTTTTATAGAAATAGAAAAGGCAACTCTAAAATTCATGTGGAACAATAATAGACTAAGAATAACCAAAGTCATCTTGAGAAAGAAGAACAAAGTTGGAGGCCTTACAGTTCCTGATTTCAACATTCTACAAAACTCAACAGTAATTAAAACAGTATCATATTGGCATAAAAATGTAAATCTATACCAATGGATCAGAATAAAGAACTCTGGTCTATTGGCTTGTCATATCCTAATTTAACAACTGTGTCAAGAACACACAGTGGAGAAAGGAGAGTCTCTTCAAAAAACAGTGCTGGGAAGTTGAAGTTGGCCCCCATTGTATGCCATGCACAAAAAGCAGTTCAAAGTGGATTAAAGATTTAGACATAGGATCTGAAACTCCAAAAAGAAAATGCAGGGAGAGATTTTCATGACATTTGGCCAAGCAATGATTTCTTGGGTGTGACACCCAAAACATGGGAACGAAAGCAAAGTAGACAAGTGGTATTATACCACACTGAAAATTTCTGCAAAGTGAAGAAAAAAAGTCAACAGAGTGAAAAGTCAGTCTGTGTAAAGGGGAGATACTTTTGCAAATCATGTATCTGGTAAGGGGTTAATATCCAAAATATATAAGAAACTTCCATAAGTTAATAGCAAAAATAACTAATTAAGTAAATAAGCCCAATTTTAAAATGGTCAAAGAGGACAGGCTTTGAAGGAATGAAGACACAGGTTAAGATGCCCACATTCAACATTAGAGTGCCTGAGTTCCATGCTCAACTCCAGCTTCCTGCTAATGCAGACCCTGGGAAGCAGTGGTGATGACCCAAATGTCTGGATTTCTGCCACCCAGGTGAGAGGCCTGAATTGAAGCTTCCAGCTTCAACGTGGCCCACTCCTGGCCATTGCAGGCATTTGGGAAATGGACAAGCCGATGAGGGAGCTTGCTCATTTCTCTCCCTCTCTCTCTCTCTCTTTCTCTGCCTTTCAAATATATGAAAATATGCAAATAAACATTTTAAAAATTCATAAAATACAATGGGGTGGGCATTTGGAATAGCAGCTAAGTCACTGCTTGTGGTGTCTGTATGTCAGAGTGCCTGCTTCCAGTCTGATCTCTGCTTCTGATCCAGCCTCCTGCAAATATGAATTCTGGGAGGCATCAGCTGATGGCTCTCAGGCTCTTAGATCCCCTCACCTATATGGGAGTCAAAGATTGAGTTCCAGTCTCCTGGCATCAGCATGGTTCACCCTGCTGTTGTGGGCATTTGGGGAGTGAGTCAATAAATGAAAGATATGGCTCTCTCTGGCTCTCTCTCTCTCTCTCTCTCTCACTGTCTCTCAAAAAAAGTGGAAATAAATTATTAAAATAATCAAATTCATAGAAAATGAGAATAGAATGATGGTTTGTGGGGGCTGAGGAGAGGAAAATGGGGAGTTACAGTTGAACTACTGAAGCTTCAGTTATATGAGATAAATGTGCTTATCTTCTGCACAACATTGTGTCTTCAGTTAATAATACTGTTAGTGTGCACTTAAAAATTTGTTAAGGGCATTCAGCTTAGCAATAAAGATACCAGTTAGGAGACCCACGTCCCATACAAGAGTGCCTGGGTTTGATACGCAGCTCTGCTCCCTGCTGATGCACACCTGGGAGGCAGTGATGATGGCTCAAGTAATTGTGTGTCCTTGCCACCCACAGGGGAGACCTGGACTGAACTCCAGGCTCCTGGCTTCAGCCCCAGCTGGGAGCCTCTGCATACATTTGGAAACTGAAATTGGATGGAAATTCGTGCTCTCGCTCTCGCTCTCAAAATAAATTTTTTAAAAAATGTGTCGTTAAGAGGGTAGATCTCATGTTCAGAGTTCTTACCTTGGTAAGTAATTAAAGAGAAAAGTTATTCAGCACTGATGGGCACTGCCATATCGTTAACTACTGCAGGCCCTGCAAACAGGAGCATTAATGGAAAGGTCCCCAAGACCAGAAAAGGGGGGCTCCTTCCTCTACAGGCAGGGGAGGGGTGCCATGAGCAGCCCTGTGAAGGGGCGCTGGTGGGAGGGCAGGAGTTTTCACACATCTCTCCTCACTTGTTCCATTGTGGATTAAGAAAAATGCTGCCATGTAATTGAACAAACACTGGAAAGGGAGCTCAAGAGGAAATGAAGGAAGAAGGGATGAGGGTCCAGGAGGGGGGGAAGGTGAGGATGGACGTGAGAGGCTATAGCATCATTGTCAACGACAGAGTCCTGTGTCGTAGAGTCCATTAACATCTACTGAATATGATTGTGTGGATTGTTTTATTTAACCTTCCCCAAACCATTCATCTTTCCCATGTCACATGAACATGAACAGATCATTTCCCTGTCCTGGGTGTTTTCTTTTTTGGGGTAGGGGAGGGACATGCGGGCGAGGCCTTCCAGGGGCTGGCATGGCCTTTGCAAAGCCGCAGGGCTGTGAGGAGTGAGTTCAGGGTACACTGGAGAGCCCGGGCTGAGAAGCAGTGAGTGGGGACCAGGAGGTGGGGGAGGAAGTCAGACTAGGCCAGGCTAAGGGCCAGGTGCCTGGTGTTAGGCAGGGCCAAGGAGCCTTGCACAGGAGAATGATTACTTTGGAGAGGTAGTGTTAGTCTTTGCTGTTTACATAGAGCCAATGAAGCTTCAGAGGGGCATTCATAAGTGACCTGTTTCATGGTCATTACAATGCGTGGAACCAGAACTCAACTCCTTTGTTCTGCCCCTCTGGTCTGGAGGACCCCTGTGAGGTGCTCCTTGCAAAATCTGCTGGGCCCCACTCACCACCCCCAAAAGGCAAAAGGGCTCGACTCAGGCCAGAACAAGTATCCTGCTGGGTCCCTTACAGAGGGGATTTTAAAAAGCCATTTTCCTCTGTTGCTCAACTCAATGACTTCATTCACACCAGGTTCATCTCCAGAAAGCTCAGCGCCTGCTCCATGGGCATTTATGGACACTGATTTCCAGAAACATGTGTGCTGGTCATCAGCTGGCTGGGGAGAGGAGGCTTCTCAGGCCTCTGAGGGAGCACAGGACCCTGTCAGTGCTGAGTCACCCGCTGGAATGGTGACTCCCTTAGTGTCAGGGCGCTCCTCCACTAACTTCCACCAGCTCTGCTTAGGGCAACAAAACGGAATTTCTCCAACGGTTTTTCTGTTCCAGTCTCCCATATCCGGCTGAGATGACCACTAGGGAAATGGCCTCAGGGAGAAGAGAGACAGGGAAGAGCCTGTTCATGTCTGAGGTTAATGGTGGCAGAGTGCACAGAACTGACTTGCACATAAGGGGAGTTTCCAGATTCAAGAGAGGGAGAAAAAAAGAAACAAATAAAAGCCATCGACTTGTCAGGGAGACAGCAGAGATTGTGGAGGTTTATGGCAAAGGGGAGAATTGCAGACAGCCTCCCAAGTGAACAGGTGCTACTGAACTGATTGTTCCTGTTTGGGAGTACAGACTGGTTGCCAGGTCTGTTGTTTTCTCAGGAGGAACCAGAAATCAGATGTTTACATAAACTCTCCGGTGTGTTTATTCTAACATTGGTTTAAAGAATAAAACCTTAAACACCAGCCAGGTGACTTATCATCTAGCTGCAAACCCAGTTCGGTTTATGAATGGCCAGAGGTAACCTCAGATCTTTCTAAGCCAGGAATACCCAGGGCTTACATCTTATCATAGAGAGGACACACCAAGGCTGGAATCCTCATCCTTCTAAATGGGAACTGTGTGACGTTAAGCAAGAATCTTAACCTCTCTGATACTCAGTTTATTTGTCTGCAAAATGAGATGTGAGATATAAATGAGGCAGGTTTGGGGCGTTATCATACACAAGGTCCGCCAAAGGGAGCTTGGCCAAAGGCCAAGGGGCTGTGCAGTCCACCCTCCACCCCACAACCCTCCCATGTCTGTGAATATCTTTTCTTGCATCATTGGACAGCCCATTTAGAATCCAATTGATTCCCTTACAAGTTAATATAAAATAGAGACTGGAGTTCCAATTTTGATTGAAATACACTCTTGTAGATTTCTTTGCTGCTGTGTTGCACATTTATCGGGCACCTTGCCTGGTCACCCTGTGAACATGTACATTACGGATTTGAACCTTTGTCACCTGCAAACTAACAGAACGCCAAGGCCCGAGTGTCCTTCAGCTTTCCTGCCTCAGCTGCCTGAGATAAACTCAGTGGCTCCTTTCCCACTGTAAACACCAGCGGCTGCAAGGGAGAGTAAGTGATTTGAGTTTAGTTCAGTTTAGTTTTATTTGAGGCTAAGTGAATCCCACAGCAATGAAAAATCAATACTGTATTTGGCCAGATAGACATTATTAAAGCACCTAGATTAAATGGAACATAAATAATAGTCCATTGATTTTTTTTTATCCAACTTTTTGTAATTTAGTTTACAAGAAACAGAATTATTCTCCTTGCTCCAAGTACTTGTCTGGGTATATTCTATAGTATTTTATATGAATTTATGTTTCACTGTCTCATCATGGTTGTTCTATTTGTTTTCATAGATGTTTACAAGAAAGGGGATTTTATAAAATTTCCCCTCTTGTTTTATCTTCCGGTCCCTAACTGAGCACTTGGTCTTCACAGTGAATATCTCCTGTGAGGGCGACAGAGGTGTTTAAAGCACTGACTTTAGCTAAGAGACTCAAGTCTTCAGTATTAGTCAATACTGCAGGAGTCTTATTTTGAAATCTGACCATGGTGATTAAACCGACTTCTGACTTCGAGACAACCCAGTGCTTGCGCAGCACATTATTCAGGAATTCCAATTCCAGAGCAAAAAAAGGCTCAGCTAAGTTCCTGTGATTGACGGTAACATACTAAAATTCACAGCCGCCAACCTCAATCTCAGATCACATTCAACAGAAAGTAGACTTGCCTCTTTTGCCCAGGCCTCAGGTCTGTTCTATTTTGAAGGTCCTCTCTCCCATAGGCACTGAGGACAGTGACAGGGGAAAAGCCAAAAACAGAACAGCCATGAAATGGTCCACAATATGAATTAGTCTCCCCTCCCTGGCCATTTCTGAACGTATCTGTTCATGTCAGCTTTCAAAGGCAAAGGTGTGACTGCAAAGCTAACATTATGCACATCATATTGATTGTTGGCAAAGGAAGACAAATAATATAAAAAATAATGTAACAATGAAGAATACGTGCAGATACACATATCCACCAGGCCACTTGTTAAGCCCTGCCTGAACCAGTGCATACAAGTAGGTCATTGAAAGTCAATGCAAACCGGGGCAGCTCCCCTGGCAGGAAACATTAACCTGCAGGAGGAATCTTGCAGACAAGTGATACATTTTAGCCAAGCAGCTATATATTTTATTTATGAATTGATGTAAGCATAGAGATATAGAGGGAGAGGGATGCATATAATAGGTACCCTTAAACACATTCCAAACTAAAGACAGATGATGAGATTTATACTTATACATTCTCTAATTTAAAGACACCCCCCCAATAAAAGAGAAATCAGAGATCTCTTTACAGCTCAGGAACCTTAATGTAGTTAGCACCTTCTCTTTCTTCCCCTAGCAGATGGAGCATTAGCCAGTCCCAGGCTCCTACTCAATTGAGACCACCTATGCCGCAGCCAGAGCAGCGCCATCAAGGGTCTTGGGTTTTGGAAGAAGTCCTAAAGGGGCAGATTTCTCTTCCAAGGCGTCCACCCAGATGTGAGCCCTTCTTAGACCATGGGTCATGCATTGGCTTAGACCCATACAAGGTCTGGAAGGGACCTTTCAGCTCATCTGATCTACACACCTCATTTTATAGCTCTGGGAGAGTCCCCAGCCAGGGGGGCTGCTCCACAGACATGGGAGAGCCGGCACTTCACTGTAGCCAAAAGAGGTGGCAGGATATAGGATAGAGTGGGACGAGAATGGGTTACAGAACCAGATCTCAGATGTATGAACTGTGGACAAATTCCCTAACTTTTCTTCTCCTCATATCACTCAACTGTATACAGAAATCACACTGTAGGTCCACAAGCTGTCATTGATTGTTCAAACGCCCAGTTCTGCAAACCAAGTGTTTCATAATTCACTTGGTGGCAAATTGGACTAAAACTGAACTTACCTGGGAGTAAAACCTGACCGGAAGTAATTAATGTGAGGTTACACATCACTGAGGTTGATCGCAGCCAAGCACCGTGCCCAGATCTGGCAGAGGAGTATATAAGCCAAACGGGAGGTCTCTGGCTCTGTATCCTCATCCGTGTGCCAACAGAAAGGCTTCTGCTGCTTCCAGTTCTCTAGGCTCGAGCCCGCTGTTCCAAGTAGGAGTAGCAGGTTAGCAGCTCAGAGAGAGACTTCCTGTAGGAGCAACAGGGATGTGAGGGAGACCCCTCGAGTGCCCTCACTGGACGTGAGGTGTGGGGAGCCAGACCCTCCAGCTGGACTCACTCAAAGCTCACGTCAGCTCAGCTGCAAAATTGCATTGTGGTGTTTCCTGGCTGCTTCTCCCCCTTAAAACCAGAAAAGGGACATTGGGAACTGAGGAGATTCAGCTTGTAGCTTTGTGGAACTGCATGATGCTGTAATGCGCATATAATTTGAAAGAAGGAACGGTAAGCAAGATGACACTACAAAAACTTCTTTAGGACAGACTTCTTAAACCTGGGCTGTGGGAGCTAGATTTGACTTCCATCCCCTTTTCTGCATCCATTATGGGGTGGCTTGAAGTTGGGTTTGTCCTTTCCTTTCCCGAAGTCTCTATCCCAGCAGACTTATCCTCCTGCTTTCTGAATGCTGCCCCATGTGGCCCTGACCTTCAGGTGCATGGAGAGAACACGGGACTTTGGCACATGATCAAGACCAGCCTCACAGGTGGGAGGGGTGGGCGGGCTCCTGCTCAGAACAAACCCTGCCGCCTGGCCTCTGCCTCTTGACCTGTTCTCCTTTGAAGCCATCCAAGGCTGTGTCTCATCAGCTGATCACTTTGGTGAATAAGACTGACAGCCAGACCCTGTGGGAGTGGCCATCGGGAAGGTAGGGGCAGGACAGAAGAAGGGGGGAGGCCAAAGAGGGTGCAGCTTAAAAGGGTGATGGTGTGTAAAGGACAGGCTTCACCAACTTTACCATTTCCCACGTGGTTTTCTGGACAGTCGGAATCCTCCCTGCTCCTAAGCCACCTGCGGGGCTGGCCTGGCAGGGTTACATGACTTCCTCCCTACCCCAAGCTCCTCTGCCCTCATTTAAATACATATGACATTCCAGTCCACATGCAACAAACATTAACTGTTGGGTTAGGCTCTGGGAAGAGATAAATAAAGCCTGACCCTGGCTTTGGGGAGCTGAGAGCTTTCAGCTCCCTGGAGGTGTCAAACAACCTGATCTTTCTGATTCTCAAAGTAGGTTCCGTGGGACAAGAAGTCTGGGAGATGGGGAAAATAAAGGTGGATTATAAAGGTGCTGTGGCTCTCTAAATTTGAAAAACACTGGTTACTTCACAGTGTCTAGAAAGGTCTTGGCACTAGAATGTGTACGTGTGTATACTTTAATTCCATGCGTCCTTTGGGGCCTAGAGCCCATTTATCATGTACCATCTCTTAATGTCCTGTGTGCTTTTATACTATGAAACATACTTTGGGACCCAGTCCCTCTACTTTGTTTCAACCAGGTGTGCTTTGGAATTTGAACTGTGGCCTGAGGAGTTAGCATCCTTTTTCTATGCTTGTGTGGTGGCTGAGCACTCACCACCAGAGGAGAAGCAGGAAAAATCTAGCTCCATTTGACATGGGGAGCTGCCCGCAGGTTTAGAGACAGGTGGCTTCCCCTCAGACTCTGGATCTGGGACTGCATGTCCAAGCTCTGTGGTTTCAGCCACGTTCACCCCTATGCTCATTTATTTCATAAATGCGTATTACGTACCTCCAATGGAAGCAACTACATTGAAAACTGAGCAGTCCCAGTCATCAAGCCACTTGTAGTGTAGGGAGACCTGGACAGCCACCCAGAGTTTACAGTGTGATAAATACCATGGCTTATGTGACTATATATCCTGGTTTACCTGGGACCGTCCCAGATTCTACCTGTCGTCCATGTATAATATGTATAGGTACCCCCCCTTCTCTCTCACATGGGTCTTAGTTTTAACAATAGCTTGCACTTGTTCCTGGTTACAGTGGGTATGGGCTGTGGAAGTCCTTCAGAAGGAGGGCCAGGGAAAGCTCCTCAGAGGAGCTCACAGTTGAGTTGGGCTCCAAATAACCGAGGAGGAGGCAGACAAGGACAGTGGTGGAGTCCACATTCAGATGGAGGGAATAGTAAGTGCAAAGGGTGAGTGGAGAGGGAACCGTGCACCTGCTGTGTTACACTGAGGAGGCAGGTCTCCGAGTCCAGTTGAATCAGGTCCAGGAGTTTAGGGGTGTAGAGCCTCTGGGGTGGTAAGTAGTGCGAACATGGTCTGGTCAACACTGCAGAAGAACCTCTTCGGATGTGAATGGGAGTAGAGCTGGAACACTGAGTTGGGCCAGGATTCAGAGACCCTAGACCAGTGAGGATGCTGTTGCAGACACGGGAGGAGAGATGATGGAATCTGGGGGTAATAGCTATAGACTGGAGGGGGTGGGTGGATGGATAGATGGATGTGTGGATGGACAGATGGATGGCTGGGTAGGGAGCTCTTCAGAAGCTGGGGTATATAGGATTTGGTGACGGGTTGATTGACTGGCAGAGGTGGGAAAGAGAGAAGAAAGATTTGAAGATGAGAACCACGCCCAAGAAGGAAAGAGAGCAATGACATCTACAATGAGACAGAGAACGGAGCAGGAGAAACAGGTCTAGGGGAGAAGGAACCAAGTCAGTTTCATTTTGGCCAGGACGGATGAGGCGTGCCCTCGCTGTGTCTCTGACTGTCCCCTGGCCTTCTCCAGAGCTCCGGGGCTGAAAGGGTAAAGACAAAGGGACATTTTTCAAAAGGATTCAGAAACATCTTTGAAGCTGAATGAAACAAAAAGCCAAGTCAAAATGTACCAGAGCAGCCTTGTTACTGGCACCATGAATCACTGGCTGCTGCTGTTCGGAAGACAGTGAATTGAGCCTCCAATGCCAAGCTCCTCTGTTTAGCCCCACAACAGAGCGGGTGTAGACAGGGGTCCTGTAACCATCCCCACCATCCACCCGGAGAACAGAGCCCTGGTGGCTCCCAGCCTTTGCTACCATTGACAGCCCAGCTGGGGAGACCAACAGTTATCAAGTGCACTCCATCCCCCCTCAGACTGAGAAAGCTTTAAAGTCTGATGGTGGAGGCACTCAAACCCATTCCCCAGCGCCAAAGCCATCCACAGCTGAGTCCTTTCACTTGCTGCTGCTTCCCCCCTGTACCAAACATCCGCGGGGCCATTGTGCAGGCTGGAAGAGGGCCAAAGCAATGGGGTTTGTTTTGCTTTGGGCCAGAGAAGATCTGAGCTTTAATTTTCTTCAGTAGCCCTTGAATCCCCAAGGTCATTCAAAGACTTCTAATTGGTTGTCTTATTGTCTGACTGTTTTTGGCTTTAGATTCTTGGCTTCAAAGTTTATTAATATTATTCATCTTGGTCATGGTCTGAGAAATTAAAGTGACCACATGTTTGGAATGTGGCAAAGAAGAAGGAAAATTGCTCTGTGGAACATCACGTCCACAGGGCTCGGCTCTGTAGCAGGAGGCAATCATGAAATTTCATCTAAAACCTTTGGGGTCAGTCACTAGAATGAGCCCAATGTCAAGACCCTGAGACATCCGAAGATGTTTTGTTCACACCCCCCAAGGGCTTCCTGCTGTAATCTGGAAGACCAACCTTTACATACAGAGCAAGAAAATTCACGTTTCCTTTCATAAGTTGTTCCAGTGACCCGGGTCAAGATGAGCTTTTAAAAGAAGACTTAAAAAGAACTTTTAGCCCTGAGAATGCAAACGAGTAGAACCTGAACTGTGTATTTATTTTTTACTTAGCAGTCCCAAGAAACCTACGGGCATTTGGGTTTAGAAAGTGTGACATGTTCTTTGGTTTTTGTTATAATGGGAGCCCAAGCTTAGCTTTTTTTCCCATGCTCTCTCTGTGTATAGCTGGAATTACAATCATCATAATCAAGCATTTAAGCAAACAAAAATAATCATTTGAAAGCTATTTTCCATAAGCTCTTCAGTTCTCAGTTCCGTTCAGAAGGAAATGTTCCATTTTTTCCTATTGTAGTACTGTCAGCAACAGAAGCAATGACCAGTTCTCCACATACAAAATTAATTCCATTTCAGTTTTTCTGAATAAAAACAAATCAATCAAAAGCCTACATTTTTGTTTCCAGGCAGACTTTTTTTTATATATATACAGACTAGAATCTATTGGAGAACACAATGCTCATTACACTTAAGAGTAAGTAGCTGGTGTAATTTTGAGTTCTTTTGGGGAAAAAGTGAAATACTTTATTTCTGGGAAATTTTTCATCTTTGATGTTCCCTTTGGAGTCCACTCCATGAGACTGTTATTCTTAACCGGAGGTGTTCCTAATTAAACTGCAAGATCTGTAGGTGCAAAGAGTCTATAAACTCACTCACTAGTATTCCATCACCACTCAAGGGTGAAAAGCTGAGCAGAAAATGAGGAAATGATTGTACCGATCCATATGAACAGCTGAATCAGGAATTCTTCCACCTGAAAGGATCAGCTCTACAGACAGCGACTTCATTGTGTCGTTAGACAGAGAGAGAATTTGCCAGGATAATTCAAAACCATGAGTGATCTGCTCCGGGTTCTTCTTTCAACTCTAGTGACCTGGGAATCCTGAAAAATAAGACGCAATCACAAGAGAAACTAGCACTGGCCAGCAAGGGAAGGGAGGCTTCAAGTGCAAGGAAGTAGTAAAGGAAGATTTGGCACCCTTTGACGTCTGCTCGTAACCAGCTATTTTTTAACTCATCAGATAAACCACAGTTTGCTTTATTAGCAAGCTTGTGAGTTGGTAAAGCGAACGCTTTGCTTAAGATGTGAACTGATCCAGTAAAAGTCAAGCACAAAAAAAGGGCGTGTTCACACTGTTGCCACTTCCAGTAAACGCCAACTGCCCACCTAGGGCCACCTTGCTGGGCATCCTTGGGCCTCCCCTGCTTACCAGCAATTATTGCCCCTCCCATGCCAGCCAAAGGACCAGCACAGAGAAGGGCCTAGGACATGGATAATTTTGCTGATGCACAGCCCATGAGGTCCAGAAGTAGGGGAACCTCTTTTTGCTTTAAGATTTCTAATGAGGCTAAAATAGCTCAAAGGTGACTTGCATTGGCACCGGTTTCATAGCCTATCAGATGCTATGAGGTGTTACTCTAAAGGGTTTGGAGTTAACCCAAGACAACTGTGTCCCAGGGAAGCATCAGAAAATGCTGTTCTGATAGTTACCTGCAGTCCCTGAAATGTGGCATAATTAATGCCCAGTTCTATTGAGATCTAGTGCTGCATCCTAAACTGGGAGGAATCGAGGGGAGAAAAATATCACTTCACAGTCAAAAGCAATGGTGGCTTTAGCCTGAGCAAGAACACTAAACCCAAGGCTGGGAGTTGGAAGAGATATCACCAGGAGTTAAACCCCAGAAATCTGAGGGAGCCCCATGCACGGTCTGATCTGAGAATGCTGCGGACTCCTTTCAAACTGTCAGACTTACTGCAGGGGTTCTGAAAGGTGTCAGGCTCTGCACCCCTGTAGAAACCAGCAGAAGGAGCGCTGGCCTGCTTGGCTGCTCAGGAAGGTTCGGAGCCCGGTGTCCGTCAGCACCGTGTGCGCAGGCCCAGGGCCTCGCTGCAGCTCTCTGGCAAGCCCTGGGAAGGTTGATTGAGATGCGCCCTCCCCACTGCCAGCTCTCCTTTGCACACATTCTTAAAATCAGCCACAGAAAAAAAGAGGCTCAAGGACAAGAAAATGATACAACCAGCATTCCATCAACAAGTGGCATATGGAATATGAACATTTTCAAGCTTCTAAAATCATCAACTTTTGAATGTCCTTGGCCTTCTTTTTGTTTGTTGAATGAGAAGAGAATCTCTCAGTCCTGGGTCCATGACTAACTCTGCAATTGCAGCCTCTCCTGGATTCTGGTTTACAAGTCACATCTGATAATCCCTCAACTGTGTTCATTTCTTAAAATCTCCAAAACACTCCAGCTCAGGAAGAGAACCTCAAAGCCCCATAGAAAGAAAAGGAGAAGTGTGAGAGATCCGAGTTCCTCTTCCTGGTTCTCTGCTCCTCTTCTCTGTCCTCCAGAAACTGGAGACACAAGAGGCAAAAATAGTCCAACTCTCGTCATTGCAAATGGAAGTTTCCAGTAAACCCTTCCCGTGCCAAACTGTGACTGGTTCTGTTCCCAATCCAAGCCCCATGAATGATGCCACAAAGCTCCCAGGGGACTGTCCCCTGTTGGGTTGACAGCTTCAGGTGTGAGTGATGCTGATGCAGTTTTAGAGAATGCAGAAAAGTGAGGGTCTTGTCTAAGAGACATCTCCGAGGACTCTTTCTGGGGCCAAGGAGCGGTGCTGCTGTCTGTCCTGAGCTGCAGAGCCAGAGTGCAAGGGTAACTACAGGCTACAGGACAGAGCCTGAGTTCACATCTTGGCTTCACCACTTCCTAGCAGTGTAGCCACAGGTTGCCTCTTTTGCCTTCCCGTGCCTCGGTTCCCTCACGCGTAAAATGTGGATGATAATAAAACTAGACACCATTACCATTGCAGTTCTGAGGTTGGAAGTCAGAGAGACATGAGACGGTTGCTTTTGATTCTAACTTGGGTCAGAAATTGAACAGTATTGCATAGATTTGGGAGATAAGAATAGCAGGAACTCACTCAGGGTATGGAAAGGACCCTTGGTATCAGTACATAGAAGGGCATTTCCGAAGTCTGTGGGGAGATGGAACCAAAGAGTAAGCTTATTTTGGTGCAAAAAAATTTCAAAATCCATGCATAATCTTTTGTACAATATGCATTTTTCCATGAGCTTTGGGTAGTGCCCATTCCTGTTTGCAGTCAATCAATAAGAACGCCAAAAGTGTATGACACCTCATTTTGATCCAGAGCATGCAGCTGTCTGTACCTCTCATTTCATGAGCAGAAAATTTTTGCCAGATTGGGCAAATTACCCATAAATGATCCCTTCACTATGGGGTAGGGAAGCCCCCAAGAGAATGGCTAAAGAGCAAAGACCCCCCCCCCCCTGCATTGCGGAGCGGTGCCCCTGGACTTCAAGTTGTTTGGAGAAGTGTTTAAAAGGGTTATAAGAGTATCTAGACAAGAAGGTCCAATTAGGTTGAGGTAGACGTCCCATAAGATTCCATTTTCCTTACCAAATTCCCTAAGACACCTGTTGAGCTGTAAAGGTCAACCAAGCAATCATACTTCTGAGAAACCACCAGTACTTCCCACCTGTGGCCACCATTGAGTAGTTGAGGATGTAAGTGCAGGAAACCTCTCCCTCCTGCTGACATATTTAGAAAGGAATTCTACCTGAAGGTCACAATCAATTTATCCTTCTTAATCCCTAAGGGTGATTGCACACTGGGTTTCAAAAAAAAGGCCAAGAGCCAAATCACACTAAAATTCCTGGAGCTGGCATTAAATGAGACTTCTTTCACAGAACTCCTTGCAGCAGTTGGATATTAACAAGGAGAAAAGAACAATTATCATTCAGGACTCCAAGTGCCACTTTATGTCACTTTAAAGAATAAATAGACTTCCAGTCCCACTCGGCTGTCTGCTCACAATTACAAAGCAATGGTAAATAATCATGGCAAACGGGAAGTTTGATTTAGGAGAGTGAAATTGTATAAACCACTTGGCACTTTCTCTTCCTTTCTGCAGCAAGGCAGGCAGGACAGCTCCTGCCACTGGTTGGGCTTGAGTCCAAATCTGTACCTTACAGATAAAGGCCCTCAAACTACATTTGAAAGCAGACACACAAACACATACAGCAAACCTTCCAACACGCAGCAAACCTACCAAAGCATTTTTTATAATTTTTATAAGGAGAGAATAATCAGATCACGAGCCATGGTTTAATTTGCTGTCTAGTGGTTTCATTTAGCCAAAGGATCACATTTGTTCACACCAATAAATTGCTTGTGTGGTTTTAACAGACGAAAGTGCATCTTTCCATTTTCCCAGTGCACTGGCTTCCGAGGAGCCATCCACACTCTCCTCGACTTGTGTTGATCCTGTGAATATGGGCGGGAGTTTCTCTCCTTCTGCACCCACAGTTCACTGGAAGGAGAAAGTTCGCTTTTATACTCACTCTGAAAGGGGTCTAGACCCTGAGCAGCAAAGACTTTGATCTTGGGCCCAAAAGCATCTTATCCAAACACACATTCATTTAATCTTGCAACTCAAGAGTGACGGACCCTTCCAAAGTGGTTTGGGAGGACTAAGGGGACAGGGTTGGGGCCAGTGGGAGAGGCGCGGGGCTGTGCCTGAGGAGCCAGTTATCTGTGATACCGGGTCTCGGGAGAGAAGCACTGCCTCTCAGCAAGGCTGGAGGAGCAACGCGCAGCATTCCTAACGCAGCAGTCAGTCTCCTCCAGGGCTTTCCAAGGACAGTGAGTTTTTGTAGAGCACAAAATGCAAGGGCCAACAAGAACTCCCCTCAGGACATCCAGGCAGGCTGAATCCATGGCTGTCCTTTGTCCCACCTCCCCTTCCAGTGGCCTGTTCACCCCTCGCAGCCCTGTCCCAAAGCTCCCCAACCAGTGCCAGTCTCATGGCTTCAGGACTTAACCAACAAAATCCCAAATAAGGTACGGGTTTCAGATAACACGCTTCCCCAAAGAGTTTGCCTGTGAATAGAAAATGTGATTTTCCTTTCGATCTCAATCCAACAAACATGGATTGAGATGACTCATTCCTGGCTACCAGGCCTTGTGGGTAAAAGGATAGTAAGACAATGCTGCGCCCTCCAAGGGCTGACAGTCCAACAAGAGGGGATATCTAGCCAAGTAATCGCGATGTACAATAATTAATCAGAGAGCTCTGAGGGAAGTTCTGTGGGCGCCTTAGTGAAGAAATACTGCTTCCCCAGTGACAAAGACAAGGTGCTCTCTCACATGGGCCATGTATCCATTAGGATTGTATCTGGATGAATAGAATGGATAAGTGCTAACAACAATGCATTCCTCAAAGTCGAGATTGTTAATATCAGTAAAAGAGATTTGGCATGAGGTAACCTATGGCTGATAGTGGAGCTCCATGATGTCATCAGCATGCTCACAGTCCTAGTATCTGTCTTCCTCATTTTTTTTTTATATTTTTTTTCTTTTTTCTTTTTTTTTTTTTTTCGTTATTTTCTTTTTGTCTTCCTCATTGTTAGTGCAAATCTTCTGCCCTCAAATTTATCTTTTGGACCCAGGATGTCCGCTGGAGTTCACTCCAATTCTAGGCAGGAAAAGAGAAAGGGCAAAATTGGTGCTCTCTTTAAAGAACTCTAGAGGTTCCACCAAGTAACTTCTCCCACTTCATTGGCCACCCAATCTTCCAAGGAAAGAGACCGCCTCAATACATTAGGGCTTCTACTATAAGAAGAAAAGGTAGACTACATGTTGGGTAGGCAAATAGCAACCACTCGAGGTTCTCAAAGAATAAATAGGCTTCCCAGAAAGACAAAGTGAGGCAAACATTCTTGGTGATAGAACCAGAGTGTACAGATAAAGGCTGTGCAGTGTTTGCAGGTTACAGGGAAATACGGATAGTCTATACAACTTTACCAAATCAACCTTTGTTTTTAAATGAGTGAATTTCCTAACTTTGCAATGCATTTTGTGGTTACTGTTGTTCATAGAAATCCTTTTACTTGAATGGATTTTGTGTTGGACCCTACAATGAAAAAACAAAGAGAAGTAGTTCTGATTCAAGTTGTGGTAGGAGGAAGAAAATTTTAATAGTTATAATATAAAATAGAGGGAGAAAATTTCCTGGAAAGTGGCCCACAGAAGGCTGGCGGGACTTCAGAAGCAGTGTCGGCAGAGCTGCATCTGAGTAGCTTTAGGGTCTAAGTGCTAAGGGAGAGGAAAGCTGCTCCAGTGGAGGGGACGGGCTATGCACAGATCCAGAGGGCGTGAGGAAGATAAACCAGAGCCAGGCTGCGCTTCACTTCTCATTCATTGAGGCTTGTGCAAGAGTGTGGGGAATGAGGTTGGAAAGGTCAGCCGAGGGCTGTGCAACTCCGGTATCCAGGCAAGGAGGCAGCCATGACGGAGGCCTTGGATCACATCACTTGGCAGTACAGGGGGAGCAACTGTGCCTTTGCACTCTCGTTTCTCTTAATAATGAGCAGGATACATTTGTAAACCGGATTCTTAACATGCATATCACGGGGTGTGTGGGGCCTGGATGTGCATCCACACCTCTAACAGGCAGGTCCTGCAGACAGAGTGGGTCCTCTGCCCAGTTTTGGAACTGGTCTCTGGTGCACCCTGCCCTACCCCCCACAAAAGCATTTGAACTTAATTCTCTCTGGTCACACAACCAGAGTTCTCAGGTCATCTAATTTGGAAAGCTGGGACCCTCAGCACTGGGATGTGTTCTCCCTCCCCCATGGTGTCTCAGTCTCCACTTTGAGGCTATCTAAGTGGCAGATACTTTGGTCAAAGGATTTGAAAACTGCATGTAGCTCAGAGAGTCATGTCAGCAACTCAGGACCAGCATTTCTTTTGAATGAAACAGAAGAGAATATTGTATTAGAACAGGATACAGCATACCGTGGTGCTGGTGTCATCAGGCAGAGTTCCACTTCTCTTTCACTTAAAGGCTGCTGAGGAGTTGCGTGATTCTCTGGGGACCTTCCTGCACGTGACAACTCAATGATGCACACAGCTTTGTCTGTGGCTCCACCTCTCATCTTGAAGCCCACTTGGGTCACTATGTCAGGGAAAGAGTCCTCTAGAAGGTTGCTTACAAGCTCCCTGCGGTTCAGTGCAGAAGTAACACAAGGCACTTTTGACCTTAGCACACTGGCCAGAATTAGTTAGGTACCCACCTACAGCAAGAATACTGCTGCAACTGCTTCAGGTACTTGAAAGAGAAGGAGAACTGGATACTGGTGAATACTACCAAGCAATGTCTAGTATAGGCATAATAGAGAGCAGATGGAATAGGATAGGATAGGATACGATAGGATAGGAGGGATGGGATGAAATAGGATATAAGATAAGATAGATCCAAGTGCATTATTTTATCATTTTTAGTTTTATATGTGTGTGGCTGAGCAGATGTTGGGGCATGTGCTGAGTAACAACTATAAAATATATCTTTAGGTAGGGGTTAGAGGTTAAAATTAAAAAAAAAAAAAAAGTTTGCAAGTGACTGCATCTGAGACAAAAATGTGCCTGAAGAAGAGAAGGGGTTTATTTGTGACATGTGACTCTTTAACAACAAAGTGCAGGCCGGCACCGTGGCTCACTAGGCTAATTCTCCACCTGCGGCACTGGCACCCCAGGTTCTAGTCCTGGTTGGGGCGCCGGGTACTAGTCCCGGTTGCTCCTCTTCCAGTCCAGGTCTCTGCTGTAGCCCGGGAGGGCAGCGGAGGATGGCCCAAGTGCTTGGGTCCCTGCACTGGCATGGGAGACCAGGAGGAAGTACCCGGCTCCTGGCTTCGGATGGGCACAGCACCGGCCGTAGGGGCCATTAGGGGAGTGAACCAACGGAAGGAAGACCTGTCTCTCTGTCTCTCACTGTCTATAACTCTCTCTCTCTGTCTCTCTCTCTCACTAACTCTGCCTGGCAAAAAAATAAATAAATAAATAAATAAAACCAACAACAAAGTGCTCTCCTTTGTACCTGCTCAAAGAAAATAGTTTATAATGTCTCCTGAGCTATACCTCAAAAATAACCCGATGTCACATGCTGTGATTCCTGTAACAAACTCAGTGGGTTACAGTCAACACTTCCAGAGTGAGTGTTAGTTTTTTATTTTCTTTTTGTTAAGATTTAGTTATTAGAAAGGAAGGATTACAGCAAAAAAAGGAGAGAGAGGTGGGAGAGAAAGAGAGATCTTTCATCTGCTGGTTCACTCCCCAGATGGCCACAATGGTTGGGGCTGGGCCAGGCTGAAGCCTGAAGCCAGGAACATAGAACATTTTCTGGGTCTCCCACTTGGGTGCAGGGCCCCAAGCACTTGGGCCATCTTTCACTGCTTTCCCAGGCACATTAGCAGGGAGCTGGATTAGAAGTGGAGTAGCTGGGTCTTGAACCAGTACAGTAGCCATATGCCAGTGTCACAAGCAGCAGTTTTACCCACTAAGCCACATGCTAGCCCCCAGTTTTTTCTTCCTCAAACAGCTACAAGGCATGTATTCTGCCTAGCAGCTTGTTAAGTGGTCAGGAAGAGAAGGTGTTCATAGAGTGTGGAGAAGTCGGGAGGTAGCCTCAAGGGCAACCAAGTTCCCAAGACATAACCATAATAATGAGAAAAGAGGTGTCCTGTACGACCTCTGGTTCAAGTTCCGGCTGGCTGCACCACTTCCCATCCAGCTCCCTGCTGAAGCGCCTGGGAAACTAGCAAAGGGTAGCCCCAGTGTTTGGGACCCTGCTGCCCACACGGGAGGCCCAGACAGAGTTCCAGGTTCCTGGCTTCAGCCTGGCCCAGCCGCAGCCATTACAGACATTTGAGGAGAAAAAAACAGATGGAAGATCTCTTTCTCTATCTCCCTTCCCTCTGTAACTCTTTCAAATAAATAAAATAAATCTTTTTTAAAACAATGTTGAGCAAGGGCTGCTCGTGGATAATGTTAAAAATGTGATGCCCAATAAGAAAACCCCCACCTTCTAAGTAAGCACCTCACTTCTACAGAGGGCAGAGACAGGGTCTTTCCCATGTCAGGACCCTCCTTGTGTCAATGCTCGGTTGAAACCCTGTGTGAACATGCAACATCCACCCTAAAACAATGAGCAGTACCTCCCTGGGTCCCTCCATGTGGGAGAGAAGAGAAGGGAATCTTTGTGGAGGAACTTTGCAATATCTTTCTCAGGGCTCCAGCAGCCAACAAAACAAATATTATGAACTCTGCAGGGCATGTGGTAGGTGTTACATGAGTAATTGACTTGGGGATGTTTCCAAGTTATTTCCAATACTTATAACTGCTCAAGGGACAGAGAGAAAAAATAATAATGTTAGCTAACATTTATTGAGTGCTTAGTATGTGCCCAGAACAATGCTAAAAATTTTATCTATTTTTATTTCACTTACTCCTCTCCTTTATGAGGTCACTACTATAAGTTATTCCATTTTATGTTGGTTCAAAGAACTTAGGAAATTTGCCCACTCATAGATACTAAGTAGCAGAGTTATGATTCAGTCTGTCTTTTTAACTACTACCAAAAAAAAAAAAAAAAAAACTAACAGAAAAATTGGAATTGCTCGGATATAGTAAGGCACTATGGGCTGAATTATTTACCCTAAGAAAGTTATATTGAGGCTGGCACCGCAGCTCAATAGGCTAATCCTCCACCTGCAGTGCCAGCACACCAGGTTCTAGTCCCAGTCGGGGCGCCAGATTCTGTCCCGGTTGCCCCTCTTCCAGGCCAGCTCTCTGCTGTGGCCAGGGAGTGCAGTGGAGGATGGCCCAGGTCCTTGGGCCCTGCACCCCATGGGAGACCAGGAGAAGCACCTGGCTCCTGCCTTCGGATCGGCATGGTGGGCCAGCCACAGTGCACTGGCTGCGGCAACCATTGGAGGGTGAACCAATGGCAAAGGAAGACCTTTCTCTCTGTCTCTCTCTCTCACTGTCCACTCTGCCTGTCCAAAAAAAAAAAAAAAAAAAAAAAAAGTTATAGTGAAACCTAACTAACTCCCTGGACCTAAGAACGTAATCTTCTTTGGAAATAGGTGCTTTTTTTTTTTTTTTTTATTTGAAAGGCAGAGTTACAGGGAGAGGAGGGGAGATAGAGAGAGAGAGAGATCTTCCATTCGCTTGTTCAGTACCCAAATGGATGTAAGGGCCATGGCTGGGCCAATCTGAAACCAGGAGCCAGGGGCTTCTTCTGGGTCTCCCACATGGATTCAGGGGCCCAAGCACTTAGACTACCTTCTGCTGCTTTCCAGGTGCATTAGCAGAGAGCTGGATTGGAAGTGGAGCTGCCGGGACTTGAACCAGCACCCACATGGGATGCTCGTGTTGTAGGTGGAGGCTTAACAATTCCGGCCTCAAAATAGGTGTATGTATAGACATAATTAGTTAAGCTGAAGTCATACTGGAGTAGGAGAGGTCCCTAATCCAACATCACTGGTTTGCTCGTAAGAAGATGGTCATGTGAAGACACAGACAAGTGGCAAGAGCACACGTGAATATGGAAGCAGAGACTGGAGTGATGCACTGACCAGCCAAGAAACACCATGGATGGATGGCTGTCCCCAGAAACCAGCTGAGAGGCATGGGATACGTCTGCCCTCATGCCCTCGGAAGGAACCTATCAAGCCAACACCTCGACCTGCGACTTCTAGCCTCTGGAACTGACAGACAATACTTTTCTGTTGTTTTAAGCCACTCAGTTTGTGACATTGTCTTATAACAGTTTTAGGAAGTGAATACATAGGGTAAAGACATAGTGAATTGCCATGGCCAAATAGTCATCTAACCAAATCTAACACAGCACCATGTTCTTCCCTAGTAAGGAGAAAACTGAGGCACAGAGATTTGGAGACTTTTGTTCGGATTGAGAAGCAGTCACGGCAGCCAGCCCCTCAGCCATCTGTGTGCTGTTTACTGTTGGCTGTCTCACCCCATGAACATGCTGAGGTAGTGTCCTTTTCAACTTTGTGCTCCCAAGTGGTGACCCATGGGGCAGAAGCGAATCTTCCAGAGTCAGAGATCCTCAATCGGACTTGCCCCAAATGGTAGTTAGAAACATACCAGGGGACTCCAATTCAATCCCATCAAGGTGGCATGTACCAATGCCATCTCACTAGTCCCAGTGATCAATTTCTGTTCACAATTGATCATAATGATAGGACTAAGAGTCAAAGGGATCACATAAACAAGACTAGTGTCTGCAAATACTAACTGATCGAATAAAAAAGGGAGAGAACAATCACACATCTCCGTGGGCTCTCTGTCCACTCACTGCTTACTGGGAGTCAAGGGGAATGGGCCCAGCCCCATGAGATACTGGGTGAGCCAGGGAGGGTGTGGGTAGTGTTGGCCACCTCCATCTTACGTATAAATTCTGGGGTAGCTGACTGAGACACTGGCTGTCACAAGACTACATCCAATCAGTGTTGGGGACAGACATCAAATGGCAACTTCCCTGCAAACATCAGATGACAACTTCCCTGGGACACGGGAGCAGTCACTTCTCAGAGCCCAGTTCCCCCACAGTGGGTCAGGGAAATGAGCTGTAAAGTCTGTTGTCCAAATCTCAGTGAGCTGAGTGCTTGGTTCTTGGTGGCACTTCCTCTAACCAAAAAGATGACTCATCCCACATGAGAGGCAGCAGTCCCATTCTACAGAAGTGTTTTCTCTCACAACCAATGCTGTACTCCATGTCACACAAATGGAGTTCATCTGCAACTGGTAAGCAGCAAAGATCCCTGGAAATCCATTGACCCCATCATGTGTACAGGGAAATGTCTTAGAGACACAAGAGTAGGAGGAGAAGTAAGAGTAGTAAAAGGTATATTATTATTGTTAGTGCTATTAGTATTGCACCCTACAGCTCACAGATGCAACACCTCCAAAGCCAGATTCCTCAAAAGACTAGATACCATTGTGCACTGTATCAGCAGTTGTTAAAATACAGATTACTGAGTCCCTCCCAAGGAGGGTCAAGTTCAGGAGCCCAGTAAGGACAATGGGAGATTCAGGTGCAGGTGGTCAAATGACCACACTTGGAGAAACCTTGGGTTTAGCCTTTCTTCTCCACTGAGCTCCAAGGACATGAAGCAGATGAACTCTTATGTTTCCTCCAGCCTTGTGACCCCAATATGTTCCCTTGATTATCTCAGGTCCATTTGCCCTACTGACACTGGGGTGCTTTGGTGCCCCCGCACTGGTCTTTAACTGTTCCTACACACTCTGCAACCTTTCCTCTGTCCCTGGATTATCTGTCTGGATCTGAGGAGCCAGATAGGATTATCTTAACATTTGATAGGTAGATCCTATAGATATCACTGCTAAAACGACCTCCCAATACAGATGGAATAGTAGGCATGCCACTTTATCCGTCTGTACTCTTAATATTTAATCAGTCCTGCCCAGTTTCCTAACTCAGGCCCCAGAGTTTCAGGGCATCTGGAAACTCTGACCTGTCATGCGAAGTTGTATGCAAATGATGAATATACAGGCAGTGTTTCAGAGATACAAGTCATAGCCAGGGAAGGTTAGGAACCATAGCCCTAGGCATCATCTGACTCACTGCTCTTGTATAGGAAGTTCGTTTCCATCATTCTAAGCCACATGGTTTGAATCAGAGACAGTTCCCCATCCACTTCTGCAGATCACAGAGAACAATGTAAAAATCACCCTGGAGTGTGTTCATATTCTTCAGTTATGTGCCTCACGTTAACCACCAAGGACAGATCACATGCAGTGCAGTTCCTGGGGTCTCTGGGAAGACAGCAGCAGTGTCAATAGCATAGTCTTTCCTCTCTCCAAATCCCTGCACAAAAACAGGCAGAACAATCTGATACCAAATCTAAAATACCCTGGACACATTTACAACGAAACTAAGGGCAAGTTTTCTCACAAACCCCAAACTACAAGCTGGTGGAGACAAACCACCAGTAGCACAAGGTCAGTGCAGGAGACACATCTGTTGAGTGGACAGAGCAGAACCCCTAAGTAGCCAGTGGGATAAAGTATAGCTGGGATTCGTTTGAGATATGCCCTAAAACTGGAGTTTCAGCAGGGAGTAGAGGCCATTGTCTTCTTTAACAGGAGAAAACAAGTGGTCCCAGTATTGAAGACTGGTGGGGCTAGAGCAGTCCAGACCCCTGAGAGCTGTCAAAATGGATCCACCAGGACAAGAGGAACTTTCTAGAGTGCAGTCGAAACTAACAGGATAGAGACAATAGTGAGCAAAGACGGACACAGAACAGCTGTGAAGCAAAGACGAAAGCTCAGAACATAAGCCGCTCTGCTTAATACTGTATTAAAATCACAGAAGTGGGATGTCAAAGATAGAAAAGCTTTCTTGCACCTGCCTCATTCTGTAAGCTCAGGAATACTGATTCCACATAAAAAATGAGCAACAGGAAAGAATGGAAGTCAAATCTCATACAGACTTATTGAGGGAAAAATAAAGTATAAGGAGCAGAACAACTTCTCTACAGACAAGGAAACCATACCAGAAATCCACACCCACAGACAGATCATAACTATAACAGACAAAATTAAAGAAGTCAAAAGCATGAAGAAAATGATACAAGACTTAAAAGAGCAACAACTCTCAAAAAACTCCAACTCTGGAAAATACTTTAAAACAAATTTTAAAAATCATACCATAAGTCAAAATCAAATTAAAAGGAACACAAAAATAAATAAACACAATGGATAACATATTCAGAGAAATAGTAGATGAAAAGGAAGGGAAAAAACTTTAATCAAAAATAAATTATGGGGGCCGGCGCCATGGCTCAATAGGCTAATCCTCCGCCTTGCGGCGCCGGCACACCGGGTTCTAGTCCCGGTCGGGGTGCTGGATTCTGTCCTGGTTGCTCCTCTTCCTGTCCAGCTCTCTGCTGTGGCCCAAGAGTGCAGTGGAGGATGGCCCAAGTCCTTGGGCCCTGCACCCCATGGGAGACCAGGAGAAGCACCTGGCTCCTGGCTTCAGATCAGTGCAGTGCACTGCAGCGCACGGGCCACAACGGCCATTGGAGGGTGAACCAACGGTAAAGGAAGACCTTTCTCTCTGTCTCTCTCACTGTCCACTCTGCCTGTCAAAAATAAATAAATAAATAATGGGGCCCAGCGCCATGGCGTAGAAGATTAAGTCGCCGTCTGCAGTGCCGCCATCCCATATGGGCACCCGTTCAAGTCCTGGCTGCTCCACTTCCTATCCAGCTCCCTGCTATTGCACCTGAGAAAACAGCAGAAGATGGACCAAGTACTTGGACCCCTGCACCCACATGGGAAACCCGGAAGAAGCTCTTGGCTCCTCGTTTTGGCCTGTCCCAGCCCAGGGCCGTTGCGGCCATTTTGGGGAGTGAACCAGTGAATGAAAGACACCCCCTCCTCTGTATCTCTGCCTTTCAAATGAATAAATAAATCTTTTTTTTAAATGATGAAAAAGAGAAAAAGAATTAAAGAGAAAGTTGCAAATATTGAAAATGGGCAAAGAAGACTGAACATTCAGAAATCCCTGACGATGAAAAGCAAAGCAAGGAAACAAAAAATACAGATTCAAAGACCTTCCCTGAAATGACGACACATTTGGAGCTACACATCCGAGGAACACATTTGCGACTGTCAACCTAGAACAATCAACCTCAGATAAGCTTTATTAAAACTAATAAATCTAAAGAAAAAGACTTTTAGACTTCTAGAAAAAAATGTGATTTATAAGGAAAATTTTTATTTTCATTAAATTTTTCAGGAGCAACTTCTTACGTCAAGAAAAACATAGTAATTAAGATACTCAAAGAATAAGCCAGTGCTCTTATTTCCAGCGAAACTGACTTTGAAAAACAATGGGCACAGATTGTTATCAATCAGTAAGAAGGTGGAGAATGTTGCTTCCATGAGGTCTTCCTGCCGAATCTTTTGAAGAGCAAACTTCAGATGATCCAAATGCTGAGATACACATGGACATAGGCCTGATGATGAGCATGAAATACAGTAACCAGCAGAATTAGACAAAGGAGGAAGGAACTCACTGGGGAGAGGAGATGCCTATAGATGAAAAGATAGAATGCATTTTCAATGGCCGAAGCCAAACTGTCCTCTCTAGGAATGCACATTTGAGTGCAAAAACTGTAGTGGTCAGGTGTTGTGACACAGCAGGTTAAGCTCCATTCAGGACACCCACATCTCATATCGGAGTGCTAGTTCACGTCCCAGCTACTGAGCTTCTAATCCAGCTTCCTGCTAATGCCTATTGGGAGACAGCAGATGATGGCCCAAGTGCTTGGGCCCCTGCCACCAAGGTGGGAGACCTGGATTGAGTCCCAGGTTCCTGGCTTTGGCCTGACCCAGCTCTGGCTGTTGCAGGCATATGGGGATTGAACCAGCAGATGAAAGATCCATTTCTCTCTCTCTCTCTCTCTATTTATATATATATATATATATCAATATATATATATATATCAAAAGATTTATTTATTTACTTACTTATTTGAAAGTCAGAGTTACACAGAGAGAGAAGGAGAGGCAGAGAGAGAGGTCTTCCATCCGCTGGTGCACTCTCCAGCTGGCCACAGTAATAAGTATAAGACATATGGACATGCTTTCTAAATTAAAAAGTGTGAGGTGGAGAGTGTTCCTGAAAATCTGCATGTGTTTCCCTTCTTTGTTCAGCTGTGCATTGACAAGCATTTTATCCTTATAATAAGGACATTTATCAAGCCTCTATCTGGGATGGGGAACATCTGACCCACGGGCCATACAAAGCTCATGAAGCCATTGGGTCTGGCCCTGCCAAGGCAACTGCAGGTGGAACTCAAAATTCAATAAATCTATAGGAGGCTAATTTTTTAAGTTGATAATTTTGGATGGCCCACGAATGATGTTATAAATGTCCAAATGGCCCTTGGCAGAGAAACGTTTCCCTACCCCTGACTTGCATGCAGATGCACCCATCAGAACAAAGTCTTGCTCAGGAGGCAGAGGCTTCACGCTTCGTCAGTCTGCTCCCAGATGTAACAGCAAGTATTCACCTCGTTGGCCAAGTTATATCTGTCGCATCCCTCAGACAGGATGGAAAAACTGGGTCTGTGTTCAGGGACAAGCGGCGTTACCATAAACCTATCCTCACCCCAAAAATAATGGCTTTAAGAGATCATGTTCTTCTGTCTTCTGTGTAAAAGTTTTAATAGAATTCGGAGGGCAATACTCCAGAGAGAGACCACTTTGCTCCAAACTCACCCCATCATTGGTCACCTGGGGTGCTTGTTAAAAACACACAGTTCCAGGCAACCTCCCAAACCTGCTGAATCAGAATCTCTGGGGGAGGACTTGGAAATCTGAATTTTTAAAAATTTATTTATTTGAAAAAGTCACAGAGAGAGGGAGAGAGAGAGAGAGAGAGAGAGAGAGAGAGAGAGAGAATCTTCCATCCACTGGTTCAGTCTCCAGATGGCCGCAGTGACCAGGGCCAGGCCAGGCTGGAGCCCAGAGCCAGGAGTCAGGAGCTTCATCTGGGTCTCCCACATGAGTGGTAAGAGCCCAAGTACTTGGACCATCTTCAATTGCTTTTCCCAGGCCATTGGCGAAGCTGTATCAAAAGGAGAGGAGCCAGTACTCAAACGGGCACCCATATAGAACGCCAGCATCATGGGTGGCAGCTTTACTTGCTGTACCATGAAAGTCCTGAGATCTGAGTTTTTAATAGGCTTTATTTAAGAGGCAGAGAGACAGAAATTTCCCATTAGCTGGCTCACTCCCCAAATACCCTTCCTGGCCAGGACTGTGCTGGGTTGAAGCCAAAAGCCAGGAATACAATTGTAGTCTCTCACATGAGGGGCAAGAATGCAACCACTCATGTCATTACCACTGCCCCCTAGGGCGTGCGTTAGAAGGCATCTGGAGTGAAGAGCCCGAGCTGGGAACATAGCTCCACAAGGCTCTCAAACCCAGAGCTTTTCAAGAGGGCCAGCGAGCTAGAAATCAGTCTGCTTGGGCTGCCACAACCAAATGCCATTGACTGGGTGGCTTACACAGCACGTTTGTTTTCTGAGAGTTCGGGAGGCTGGAAGTCAGAAGAGAGTAGCAGCATGGTCAGAGTTGGGTGAAGGCTCTCGTCCTGTTTTGCCCATGGCCACCTTCTTGCAGATCCTCACATGCCCCCTGCCTTGTGTGTGTATGGGGGGAGGGGGAAGTAGGGAGAAGAGGGTAAGAGAGAGAAAAGGGTGGAAGAGCAAGTTCTCCAGTCTCTTCTTTTAGGGACAGTAATTCCACTATGAGGGACCCACCCTAAGGGTCTCATGTAACCCTGATTACCAGCTAAAGACCCCAGATATCATCACACAAGGTGGGGGTCAGGGAACAGATGGATGGGGAGCACAAACATTTAGTCTCCCCGGGGGCATTGAGGCTTGGTTTCCTAAAGGGGCATGTGTTCACTTGTGCAGCTGGGTCTTTGCTTAGGGGTTCTGCTTCTCAGCAGCCTATGCAAACCGCGTCATGTGAAGCGTTAAGTGTGAATACGCTGTGCGCCATTGGTTTTGACGACTGACAGTGAACAAAGCGCAATGATTTAAAATAATCAAAACAAAACCAGCAAACAAAAGGGAGAGGGAGAGAAAAGTAGAGAAACATCAATGCTACCAGGTATTTGGGATGTTAGTTCAGTTAAGCACTAAATTTAACTGAATTTAGTTCTGGATCTGCTGATAGCTCAGGCCAAAGGAGAAAATGTGCCTTTGTGAATTCTTTCCTCTTTCACCCGTATTAAGTTCCAGGTAGAGTTCCAACTTTTCCTTGTACCACTCAAGCCAAACTGCTATTCCCAAACTTATGCCCTTTAAAGATGAGAAAAGTCATTGAGTCTTTTTTTCCTCCCCAGAGCTTAACATTTCATTGTGATGCTTTTCTAGCTTATTGTAGAAGCAAAACTAGCCATTCCAAAAATACCCAAAGGGGAATCTCCCTCACCAAATGTACACTAGAAGCTGATGAGAAAAATAACACATTTTGCAAAATGTGTAGTTGGGTTGTTTTTAATAGATAAAAAGAGCTTCTTTCACTGTATAGTAATTCAGGTAACCGTGGAGATCCAAGCACTCCACAGACATGGCAGGAAGAAGAACTCGGAAAATCACTAATTCCCTGATTCCAAGTCAGGTACCCAATTGGGCAGGTCCCATTGTTCATCTCTCTATAACAACAACAACAACAACAAAAGACAGCTTGAGAGTGGAGGAATCCCTCCTCCCAGGCTCACCCCTGCCATAAACTAATCAACTGGATTCCACAGAGCACTTCACTTACCCTCTCTGAGCCTGTTGTCTTCATTAATTCAATAACTACTTTTTGAGCATCTAAAATGTACTAAGCACTGCGTCCAGGTGAAGGGGCCAGCCCTGCCTTCCTGGAGACCACAGTCTGGAGACAAGGGAACTTTCCATTCCGTGACGTGTTTGTTATTTCTTTGTGCAGGTGTCTTGCCTCTGTTCCTCATTAGTTTGGCACATAAAACACATGTGTGAACAAAAGAACGAATGAGTGAAACAGGAAGGCTATTTCAATCACTGTATCTCATGCCATTACCACTCTTCTTGTGGTCCTCTTTGTCAAATAACTCAAGCCCAGGTGGTCCGTCTTCAACATGACCTTTCTTTCCACCAGCCCTCAGGAAAACCTTAGTCATCAGCCATTAACCTTCTCCCTTCATTCTTTTCTAGCACAGTTACTTAGAATCTACTGCCATTCTTCTTACCACCCCTGAATGTTTTCCTATACCATAAATTCCACAAACATCCATTAAGCTAACAAAAAGTACTGCAAAAATGGAAAAATGGAATGAAAAAATGTTTCTTTGGGTACAAAAGAAAAATCAGAAGCAATGCTGATGAGGGGGTCTTCAAAAAGGCCATGGGAATGTATATTAGGAAAAATATATGTGCGTATCTCAAAATTGTTTTGCATCATGAAAATAAGCATCTCTTAACTTCGGTTTTTGAACAGATTCTTTGAAGTATCCTTTTATGCAGCAAGCCCTGGGGAGACCGAGGTGTTGGAGAACATACTGTATTCCACGTCCCCCGTGGCTGTGGACAGACGGCTCTTTGCAGGTGCCATTCATGGCCACAAAGGGTGTGCTTCATTCCTTTGACTCACAGCTATCAATATACCAGAGCACCCCAAATGCCATCGTGTACTTCCTAGAAGAGTCTTACATTGACATTGACAAATGCTACCCGCCACCCATGCTAGCCCTTTATACAATGATTTTCAACCAAAACAGGTACGTTTGCTGTATAAGAAAGTTAGGAGTAGGCTTTGTGGTACAGTGGGTTAAGCTGCCACATAGAACGCCCACATCCCACATTGAAGTGAGGTTTGAGTCCTCCAATCCAGCTTCCAGCTAATGCATCCTGGGAGCAGCGGATGATGGCCCAAGTACTTGGGTCCCTGATACCCGTGTGGTTGACATGCATGGAGCTCCTTGCTCCTGGCTTTGAAGTGGCCCGGCACAGCCACTGAAGCCATTTGGAGCGTGAATTAGTAGATGGAATATTCTCTCTCTCTCTCTCTCTCTCTCTCTCTCTCTTTCTCTCTCTCCTCTCATCGTCACCCTGTCTTGCAAGTTAAGTAATTAGTTAATTACAGAAATAGGTATAACATAAACCAAATTTTACTAACAGAAAAAGAAATAGGTGAAGAAAAAAAAAACTTGAGTTGTCTATCCACTTAATAGTCCATGAATCCCTACACCAAATGCCTGCAGTGTCAAACTCTTATCTCTACCCTTAGTATCATTTTCCCACCACTATTTGAACAATGGTTGAGATACAGGTTTCTCCAGAAAGCATTGCTCGGAAAATAAACTTTAAAAATAAGCAGCACATGAATAGTATCACAGCTGAAAACCACTCGTACACATGTCATCTCAGTTACTATTCATATCAGAGGCTGAGGCTCAGAGGGGGACCTAACCAGACCATGGCTTGTGTACTCACTGAGCTACAGTCAGGCAGAGCTGGCATTTATGTCTCAGCTCTTCTGAGCCAAAATCCCAGAGCCAGTCTAGAGGAGGTCCCAGTTGGTCCAGGCCTCATACTCACAAAAAGCTGCACGTTGAGATTTTATCTGTTACCTCCAATAGCATCAGCCACAGATGTAAAGAGGCACCTCCTGAGAATTAAACAAAGACAACATTCATTATGCAATGCTAAATGTGTGTTGTTTGTGTCACATTATCTGGGCATTTCGACGCTCTTATTTTTCAGTGTCTTGAGAATCTCAGTGGAAATCGCCCAGGCTCCTCTCAAACTCTCAGAGCCTCGTCAAATCTCTTCATTTTCCCCCGTGACATCTCTAACAATGTTGCTTACTTGCTGTCACTTTCCCATCTGAAAATAAAACTGATGAGATTTTCCTTGTTTTACAGTCCAGTTGTATGTCTATCTCACCCACTTCATCTCCCTCAAAACCCTGTTCATTGGCCCAGGCGTGACATAAATCTTAGCAAGATCACATGTCCTCATGTGCCCCAGTCCGAGAGCACCTGCCTGCGGCTCGCCTGCCCGTACTCGCCCGCATGGATGAGGTCTGAACGCGCTGCTCCCTACAGAACCCAGCTGGTCGCAACGCATGACTCTACCCTGATAAATGAGCTGCTTCTACTGGCGCTGATGGTGGATTCAAAATAGCAAAGGGAGCCTTTGGATTATTTAAAATCATAATATCTCCAGGCCTCAGTTCCTTCATCCATAAAATGAAGAAAGTAACACCCTAATGAAAATTAATGGAAGATCATCAAGGGCTTCTCACAGCAAATGCAGGCTCTGAACTTTTCATTTCTTCCCTGCTCCTTAATTGGGCACAACGTCTGCCCATCTGAAAGAAGAGGCAGATTTTTCAGAGCCCCTTATGCACATTGTAGTCACTCGCCTCACATCAGAACGAGGCCATCTTCATGGGCATCCCCTACTTGGCTCCAGCTGTGCTGCCACATGACCGTAGCCAGGGGCACCCAGATTCCTGCCCCGCCCCGGGCACCCTCCTCCCTCTGTGCCCATAGGTGCTGTCCAGAGTCATCTCCAGGCCCAGCTCCTGCCCTTGGCCCAGCTCACACCCCGGGTGGGGTGTGAGTGCAGATCTTCACAAGCCAACCAATGTTAACCGCTCCCCATTTTTTCCCTTTCCCTATTTATTGTAGCTTTTTAGAAAGTTGATGAGGTGAAATATTCTCCAGCAGAGGAAATAATATAAAGCTTAAAAGTCATTGCTGATGGAACGGTGAAATAATTCCACTACTTTTCTTTGAGCAAAATAATAATAATAATAAGGCAACCCGAGGTGACATCTGGGGATTCCATTATTGATAGGTTGGAGGGAAACATAATGGCTTTAGATGAACAGGTTTTCCTTTTAACTTGTTAGAGCACTTTGGGATAAAGAGATGAGAAAGACAGGTGCTACACAATAGAGCAAACCTGGCACCAGCTTATTTACATAATTTTGTATAGAAATGCATTGATGTATGAAGTATAAAGTGGCTGTGTTGAATGGTGAAAATATTTTGGAAAACAATCTATTTTCACTACCTATCTCTAAAATAACAGAACATTGTATGAAATACCTCTTGCTTCTTTGTGAAAATTATTGGTGGCTTAAGCTCATGTGTGTGTGCAGTTTTAAGAAAACACCATCTTTTATGCAATTGTTTTAGGTAATTCTTAAGAATGTGTCCTCTAAGTAAATGAGACATTGAGTGGAGGAGGGGACGGGAAGAAAAATATTTTTGTCTTTTTTATCCACCACGTGGTCTGCTCTTCATTTCTTCGTGATTAAAGGCTATCAGGAGGGCTGGAGAGTGTGTGGAGCAAAGATTATAAACAGCAATTTTTGCAGGCCAAATTGCTTCCTAAATGAGGGAGTAGGAGATTGCAAGGGGAACATAGCTGTCTCTTTCGCAGCATGCAAAGGTTTGTGCTGTGTGAGAAACTCAATCCTAACTCCCTTTTGACAAGTGTTCCTTAACAGGCCTCCTAGATATCTGAAACCGATTTTAACCCACGCGGGTCCTCCGCTGACCACAACGCTACCTGAGTGGTGCGGTCCAATTTCCAGGCTGCTCACCAGTCCTCAGGCCTATGGGGTAAGTAAATATCTCAGGAGGCGCCCAAGATCCTCAGGGCTCTTAAGCCTCGGCTGGAGGAGGAAGGGTTCTTAAAATTCACTGCCCCAACCGGCGCCATGGCTCATTTGGTTAACCTTCCGCCTCCAGCGCCAGCATCCCATATGGGCACCGGGTTCTAGTCCCAGCTGCCCCTCTTCCAGTCCAGCTCTCTGCTGTGGCCCAGGAGGGCAGTGGGATACCAGGAGGAAGCGCCTGGCTCCTGGCTTTGGATCAGCACAGCACCGGCTGTGGCAGCCACTTAGGGGGTGAACAAATGGAAGGAAGACCTTTCTCTCTGTCTCTCTCTCTCTCTCACTCTCTAACTCTACCTGTCAAATAAATAAATTAAAAAAAAATTCACTGCCCCAAGAAGCATTGCTCTTCTCTTAGCCGTTGTTGCTGATGTTGGCTTCTTCTTGTTTTTAAAATGCAATTTTTATTGTTACCAATACTTTTAACCATAAAATAAGCTTAGAAGATGTAAAAAAAAGTCATGTGTCCTTACAAACTGCTGCGTGTTGAGGTTTTGACGATTAGGGCTGCACTTTGTAGCTCAAGGGAGTGGAATAAAAAGTGCTGAGAAGCAATTAGAAGCGTTAGCAGTGAGTCGGCGTGTCAGGGGATTGGAGAAGAGCAGAGTCGCAGAGCTGGAAGCACCGGGAGAGGTCGTCCAGCTGGCCGCCCCTGGCATGCCCAGGGAAGGCAGCGTCTCAGATGTACCCGGGCACAGCAGCCTAAAGTGAGTGCTCCCAATGTGGTCTCCGGGCCAGCAGCTGCGGCTTCACTTGGGAACTTGTTAGATGCGCACACCTCAGACACCAGGCTGAGCTAGGGCTCAGTAGTCTGCCTTTTAACAAGCTCTCCACTTGATCTTGGTACAAGCCAAAGTTGGGAAGCACCGCCCTAAGGTCACCTTCCCAGGGCCCAGCTAGCAGTAATTGAGTGTGCCCTTCCCAAAGGCAGTGGAAGAGGAGTTGGGAAATTCATCCTTTCCCTCGAGGGAACCTCTGTAACAGGAGTGTTTCTAGTGGCCAGATCCAGTTAGTTTCTGGAGTTTTCCATCCTGATGACTTCCAACTCTTTCTAGCCTTGTGACTTTCATCCCAAGACACATGCCTAGAGGACATACTAGTAAGGTAAAATAAAATGGAATTTTGTGATGTGGAAGATCAACATGAGAAATCGGCCCTACTCTGAGGTCACAGGTTGAGGCTAACCCCAAGCTTCTCTCAACCCTAGTGGCACCAGTGGGGGAAGCACATATCCATTGAATTTCCTTTGCACTCCCTCAACACAAGGAGCATGTGCACCTCCTATCGTGGGCCCAGAGACTCCTGTGGCTGAGTACAGTGTCAGGTCTTAAGAGCTGACTCAGGCAAACGCTTTACCACACCACACGCATGGCAGAAACCAGCCAAGGCAAGACAGGGTAGTTAAGGAAGGGAAAGAAACATCCTCTTTTCATGCACTGTGAGACTGGTATTGTTTTTACCTTCAGCTTGAAGTGACCTCTCTCTCTTTCTAAACCAGGAACAGCTGAAAGAGGATGACGTGGAATGCATTGTCAACCAGGATGAACTAGCCATGAATTACCAGGAGCAAGGCTCCTCGCCGTGCAGTCCCCCTGCCAGGCTGGGTCTGGACCAGAAAGCTTCACCCCAGACTCCAAGCAAGGAGAACATTTATGAGGGAGACCTTGGCCTAGGAAGCTATGAACTCAAGCTTGAACAGACTCTGGGTCAATCCCAGATGAATTAATCGGCATGGAGAGTGCAGATGTCATCAGAAGCAATGCAAGGCCCACTGAGGAATTCAAGCCAAGCTGACAACACAGTGCAAGGGAGACGCTGAAAAATGTGTTAAGAACATAAATTGGAGAGAATTGAACCCTTGTCAAATGTATCCTCTCGTGTCTGTGGAAATGAGAATTTATTGTCATCCCTCTATATTATGCAACTGAATTTAATTGCTTGACAGCAGCCATTTTTATTACTGTAATGGGTGGGATATGGGGTGGGGGAGGGGTCGGGCTGCAGTAAGGATGAACCACATGTGCTAGGCCACAGGGGCTTCTACCCTGTAGGCAGCTCACTTGGATTCAGGATTCTACTCCATTCATCATGCAGAGTTCAAACCTAAGAAGAGGTTCTAAGTGTAAAAATGTGGCTCCTCAGCTAAAGGAATGTCCAATTAGTTAGCAAGTGAAAAGTTTTATATTTCTGGGACTTGGCTCCCAATTGCTCGAAATGACCCCAGAGCTCCATGCAGAGCCCAGATCAGTGTTCCTCGCCTGAGCTGGGGAAGCTCCTGGTCTTGCTGGCCTCCTGTCCACACTGCTTTTCCCTGCGGCCAAATGGGTTGCTGACAGCCCAGTGTGCCTTGAGCTTCCTGCACTGCCGCTGTCTGACCAGGGAAGGCCCCTTCCAGGGACAGCTGGTCTCTTTTCCCAAAACCATGTTGCACCAGGGGAATGGCCAACATGTCCTTGCTTGCATGTGAGTCACTTCTTAGCTGTGCAGGGTCCCCTGTGTACACTGGGTCATAGAATCCACACACATGTTGCTCCCCAGCAGGCAGGAGAATATTCCTGCATTCACAGCTGATCACCAGGGTAGACAAGCAAGGAAAAGAACTGACAATGCATAGAGCCCAAGGAGGACCAGCATTAGGGGCTCTGGACTTCCCCTTACAAGGCGTGGCTCATGGCCCACATTCCAGGGACCAACACAATAGCTTCTAATTCAGCTGCATGACCTGTGCCTTTCAAGCCATAAAGATACCTCAAGTCTAGCTTCTTTTGAAATGCAGATATTAAAGTGAGACTCAACAATGCAGGTGCCCAGGCTGTCCTGAGCTTTCGAGGGAGGTGGGGACCAATGTCTTCCTCAGGCCAGGGCTTAATAATAAATAACATATGCTTTGCTGATCACTTGTTAGGCCTTAAATATTAACCCTGGTGGTGTCAGGCACACTGCTATCTATGTCAGTTTTCTTGTTTTCCAAACAGTAGAATCTGGGGCACAAATTGTTTTATACCCAGGAAGTATAACCTTGTCATTTCAGGTAAATATGGCAAGTGGTGAAGCATGAAGTTTTTCTAATTTGACTTAATCCTAATAAAATTTTATTATAAAGTATGGTTGCATTGGCAAATGCTTTATTTACGGGCATCTTCTCCATTCAGGTTAATAGGAAATTCTAAGCACTTATATGTGAAGTTAATGTAAAGGAGATGCAAGTGTCCTGTGGCCTGGTAGCAGACACAGAGACTTGCATGACAAGCCTTGAAGGAAACGAGTGGTGTTGGAGTGGAGAGGATCTTCCAGAGAAAGGAATCCTGAGTCAAGCAGAGCGGTGCAGCCTCCTCCTTCCCCACTGGAGGAGACTGGAATTCGTGGAGAGCCACGACAATTGAAGGAGGAGATAGTAGGGGGCAAAGGAAAGAGCAGAAGAAAGGAAGGATTCCTCTTATGTCTGCCCCTGTCCTGTGAAAGGCAGAGATGAGAATTAGTGTTTTCTTTGCCTTTGTGTAGAGAAAGACACCAAAGGGAAGATCCCCCCACCCCAGGAAGGGCAGACACTGGTGAGGGCACCAGTGGAGAGAAGGGAGAGAAATACCGCTTACCGGATGGGTGTGGGATAAGGGGGAAGGGCTTAGGGGTCGCGAGCTAAGCCCAGCATCAACCCGCTGAGAGGACAGAGCCCTCATCCTGCATCGTGAATGGTTGCCAACAAGGAGAACTGGTGACTGCTTAGTCAGGGCTGGGCCACATATCCAGGCTGATTCTAGGTAGGTCCGATAATCATGAGTCAGAAGAAATTCTGCCCACCCACCCCCTTCCCCACCCCACCGCAGGCGATCTTCAAGACCATCCTCCAGTCTGGGATGTATTAGCAGCCTCTTCCCTTATAGTCAGTCCAAGACCAGAGCAGAGGCTAGTGTCCCAGCTAGTAGCTCATACAATCAAATTCTTTTCTGCCCCTGTTGTGAAGGATAATAATTTATGATCTTAAGAAATGCTCTGTGCTTTGATTAGCAGCATCAGGACTGTGAAATTCAAACTATTATTTACTGCCAGTTTCAAATGAATAATACAAGCAAAGGAGCTTCATTCAAACTACTAACACTTCCACCCATGATTAGAGCTTTAAACAGGACTCTAATTAATTAACTGACTGACAGGTCTCCCTTGAACCTCTCATCGTTTGTACATCACAGAGACATTCACAGGTGTGCAGACTCACACACACACACACACACACACACACACACACACACACAGAGTTCCATTCGCTATTGAGAACCCTGGTAGATCCATTTGTGATATCCACCCTGGTACTTGAACTTGTCCAAGCTAGTCTGAAGCCTAGTGACAAGTGGCATCAGTGTCTTCATTTGTGAAGTCTCCAGAATTTCTTAGAGGGCACTTTAACCAAATAAATCAAAATTGAAAAATATAAGGGCTCTTTAAACCTCCAGCTTAACTTGCAGAACTTTTATTCTAGATACGTGAGAAATCATACATCTGAACAGTATTTATTGAAACAACTCAACTGGCATGCTGATTAAATAAGTAATGGCACAGCCATCTTTTTAGAGCCTCTTATGTGCTGATTTGGGAGGGAGCTTCAAAAAGTTTGTGGAAATGTCTATTGAGAAAGCACCCACAAGGATTGTAACATTTTTCCACCAAAATAAGCATCGTTTAATTCCATTTTTCCACAAACTTTTTGAAGTACCCTCAGATCGTTAAATAAGAACAGCAAGATGCAGGACAGAAAAGAGGACGTGCAGCCATCCTGGCAGACTGAAGAAGACTCTGGAAGTATGGTTGCGCCTAAGAACCTGGGAGAGGCTTACCTTTCCACGTTGTTCTTTTGAGTGTTGTACACTACATATGTATTATTTAATCAAAGTCAAAGAAAATAATAAGAGTCCTAGGAAATAGCTCGTACCAAGTACTGAGCCACAATAGAAGATGAAATTTAAAAATGGAGAAGCTGTTATTTTTCACCATAATCTTTTTTGCATAAGGCAATGTACACGATGATATTCATTATAATACTACTTCTTATCGCTAAATATTGCAGAGGGAGAGCAAAATACTCAGCAATAGAGGTGTCAGCTAAAAGGCAGCACACCTGCTAGGCAACGCTCTGCAGCTGTACTTGTATAGATATGGGTCTAAATGTGTGCAGTCACATGGAACTATTTCCAAGATAGATCATTAGTGAAAAATTATTGTGGAATGATAGCTGACTGATGGTCAGAGGAATGGTAGGATTAGGAGCATTGATCAAGAGGGGTTTTTGTTCATTTGTTTATCTGTATTTTTTTATTTCTACATATATCCTATATTCATGTATTTTCTGTATATTAAAATAAATTTAAAGGTATGAAATATGAAAGTGGGTAAAGTAATAAAGCTATCATTGTCAGATCCTAAGGTAAGGAGGAGCCCTAACGGTCATAGTCTGTTATCAGGTTGGCTTTTAGATGAGAAGGGAGAAGGCAGATCAAGAAAGACTTCAAAGAAGAAGTGACATTTGAGTGAGGTCTTGAAAGATGGGAGGGTTTTGCCAAAGTGGGGTTCGATCAATAGTATGTGGTAAAGGCCTTCCCGTGAAAGGGGACAGAGGGATCTGAAGCAGCCTAGCATGTAAGGGGAATGCGGTTATTCTACATGGCTGCAGGTTGTTTGGGGGTTTGAAGCTGGGAAATAGGAGAATAGAGGACATGCTGAAACTGTAGAACAAATTAAGAAGCCTGGGCCATGATCCCGTGAGAATGGGGAGCTATTGAAATATTTTGAACAGGGAAGATAATTACACAGACCAAGGGGACTGCAAGTAATCCTGGAGGCATGTGATAATCCCAGTGAGGTGTGATTGCAGTAGCCCCGGAGAAGGATGATGCGAAACACAACAGAGGCACCATCAGAACACGTGGGAAAGAGGACAGGTCCTAGATAAGTTTCAGGGCAAACATCCACGAAGTTGGTAGCAGGCTGGATGTGGACCATAGGAAGTTGAACGAGCCCAGATTACTGCAAGGTGATGACTAGTTAATGGCTTCATTCACTGAGAGAGAAATGGGAGAAAACACAGGTTTGGGAAAAAATCAACAAACTCATCTCGGGATATGTTGAGCCTGCAGGTCCAATAGGCTCAGGGATGTCCAGCTGCTTCAGTGGACCTGGAGTTTAAGTAGAAGTGTAGGCTGGAGATGCAGATTTGAGGGGATGGGATGAGCAGCACAGCTTCACCACAGTTTTTTTCCAGGGCTATGCGATCCTCTTCATCTTTCTCTAACTCTGCAAAGATCCTGTTATGCCCTTCCTGCAAGAGGACTATGTCAGAGTCTCTGAGAAGACACACATACGTTCCTTCAAAAGGTAGCATGGCTGATTCTGATTCATGCCCGGGGGAGAGCCACTGACAAGAAGAAGAAAGAAAGCAGTAGAAACAAAGAACTGAGACGCACTGAATTCAGTGGAGAGACAAAGTGTGCATTGTGGAACACACCCTGGAGAATCCCTTACTGCTAACCAAGAAGACTGGGCCTTGACAAGGAACGGAGAATTAGATACAGAGGCAGGCTGACTTCTGCTGTTACTGTGTTGTGGTCTTACACACTTGCCCCACTTCTCCCTCACTGAAGTAGTTTCATTTGTCAACTCAACTAGAGTATAGTCTCCAGCTAATCAAACACTATTGTAGGTGTTGTATTTGGGATTAATATTTAGAATTACTTGGTTTTAAATAAAAGGTATTATGCTAAGTAATCCAGGTGGGCCTACAATCAGTTAAGGATCTTAAGAATAGAACCACGGGACCTGCACTGTGGTGCAGTAAGCTAAGCCTGCACAAGGAGCGCCAGCATCCCATACGGGCACCGAATCATGTCCTGGCTGCTTCTCTTCTGATCCAGCTCTCTGCTATGGCCTGGGAAAGCAGTAGAAGATGACCCAAGTGCTTGGGCTCCTGCGTTCACACGAGAAACCTGGAAAAAGCTCCTGGCTCCTGGCTTCAGATTGGCCCAGCTCCAGCCATTGTGACCATTTGGGGAGTGAACCAGCGGATGGAAGACCTTTCTCTTTGTCTCTCCCTCTCACTATCTATTACTCTACCTCTCAAATAAATAAATAAAATCTTTATTAAAAAAGAATAGAACTGAGATTTTCTGAAAAACATGAAATTCTATCTGAGGACTGCAGCTTCCACTCACGCCCAGGAGTGCCAGCCTGTCCACGCTGATGGTCTGCTCTACAGGTTTTGCACATTTGTAGCCAAGCTCCACAGTTGTGGAAGCCAATTCTTTTAAATAATATACAGAGACGGCCGGCGCCATGGCTCACTTGACTAATCCTCCGCCTGCGGCACCGGCACCCCAGATTCTAGTTCTGGTTGGGGCGCCGGTTTCTGTCCCGGTTGCTCCTCTTCCAGTCCAGCTCTCTGCTGTGGCCCGGGAAGGCAGTGGAAGATGGCCCAAGTCCTTGGGCCCTGCACCCGCAGGGCCCTGCACCCACTCTCCTGCACCAGGAGAGGCACCTGGCTCCTGGTTTCGGATCAGCACAGCACCAGCCATAGCAGCCATTTGGGGAGTGAACCAATGGAAGGAAGACCTTTCTCTCTTTCTCTCTCTCTCTCACTGTCTAACTCTGCCTGTCAAAAAAAAATATATACAGATTCAGATGTAAGTATAGATGTAAATATGGATATAGATATAGGTACAGACATATGAAGGTGTGCAATGATGAGTGTGTGTGTGTGTTCTACTGGTTCGGTTTTTTTGACAGAATCATGACGAATAAAGATTTTGGCACTGATAGTGGTTCTACATGATAGAATCTTAAGAGTGAGTTTCCTGAATTGGTTGTGAGTTTTATGGAATTGGTTCTCTACTCTGATAAGATTTAAATGCATGAATGATGCCATTCCCAGGGATAAAAAGTCCACACTGACCATCTATAGCATCATGTGTCAATATAGGCATGCAAAATGATACTATTGATTGCTGCTAAGCAAATATCTATCAAAGGCAAGGCATTTGCCACCTTCCAGAAGTGGGGAATGCCTGGCACATGGGCCCTAAAAGGCCTGCAAAATCAAAATCACTGGGTCTGGCTCTGCCAAGGTAACTGCAGGCAGGACTCGAAATTCGATAAATCCATAGCAGGATAATTTTTAAGCTGATAATTTTGTATGGCCCATAAATGATATTATGGATATTCAAATGGCCCTTGGCACCATAAAGATTCCCACCCCTGCATCAAACTACAGGAGTATAATGAGATTTGCTGGTTGCTTCTAACTGTGCTGAAGGAAGTGCAGAAAGAAAAGAATGAACTGACGGCTTCAAATTCCCAGCTCAAACACCACATAAATGATCTAAATACTTCTGCGTCGGCACTTAAATCAATCCCAACTTCCTTCAGCTACAGAGCTGAGACTTCTGAAAACCAAACCTAGAGGCCATCTGTGAGTGCCTGGGTTACGATGTAAATTGAATTCCCAACCTCACTAAGTGATTTCTGTTAAACAGAGAGCATTGATCCGAAGGAATAGGATCATGGAGACTGGCATGGGGATATATGAAAAGATCTTGGTGAAGCTGAGGGCATCAAGTCCCTAAATTTCACCGAGTCTTCTTTACTGTAGAAGTAGCCCTTCCACCCACCTGAAGAAGTTGACATTGCTTTGTCCTAAAAAACATGCAATGTGGGGCAGGCGTTGGTGTGGTGGTTAAGGTGCCACTTAGGATATACATACCCCGTGCTGGAGTTCCTGGGTTCAAGTCCCGACTCCACGTCCTGCCATTGCACACCAAGGATGGCAGCAGATAATATTAAAGTATTTGGGTTCATGCTACCCACGTGGGAGACTTACACTGAGTTCTGGCTCCTGGCTTTGGTCTGGCCCAATGGATGAAAAATATCTTTCTCAGGACCAGCATTGTAGTGTAGCAGGTAAAACTGCTGCTACCTGTGATGCCAACATCCCTTACGGGCGCTGGTTCAAGACTGGCTGCTCCACTTCTAATCCAGCTTCCTGCTAATGGCCTGGGAAAAGCAGCAGAAGAGAACCCAAGCACATGGGCCCCTGCACCCACATGGGAGACACAGATGAAGCTCCTGGCTTCTGGCTTCAGCTTGGGCCAGCCCCGGCTGTTGAAGCCAACTGGGGAGTGAACCAATGGATGGAAGATCTCACTCTCTCTCCCTTTCTCTCTGTGACTGACTTTCAAATAGTAAATAAATATTTATAAAAAACAATATATATATATCAAATAAATAATATATATTTTTAAACATGTAATGCTATGGCCTGCAGCTGCCTTGCAAGATGTGGGTAAACGTGTTATCCACAAGGAAGTGAGCTATGCTCCTAAAGGACTGTATGATCTCTCCAATTTATACAGACATAAATCTGACTAACAGCAAAGGAACCTGAAATGCCACACCTGCCTTGATATATTGTAGAGGAAGAAATTCAAACACATGGGGAGATTAGAATGTTAGGGTTGATTTGTCTTTTAAGATCTGCTCACTCACCCTGGAAATATCCCGAAGACACATCTTTCATGACTGTGAAAAATAAGTTTGTGAAAGGAGCTCCAGTGTCCTTGAATTGCTCTGTAATCACTGTTCTCTGCAGGCCAGGAGCTATGTGGGAACTGTTGTCACTTAACAACAGACACTGAAATGCAATGGAGGTAAGTGGATGCAGGGGTGGCTCTCAGTCACCAAGGACAGAACAGATGCAGTCACCATGACAGGCAGCAGTGTCAAGGTATCAATCTGAAATAGTATGACTTTGGGGCCAGCATTGTGGTGCAGCAGATGAAGCCACTGCCTGCAGTGCCGGCATCCCATACAGGCGCCAGTTTGAGTCCTGGCTGCTCCTATTCTGATCCAGCTCTCTGCTATGGCCTGGGAAAGCAGTAGAAGATGGCCCTAGTCCTTGGGCCCCTGCACTTGTGTGGGAGGCCCAGAAGAAGCTCCTGGCTTCAGATCATCACAACTTTGGTTGTTGCAGCCATTTGGGGAGTAATTCAGCAGATGGAAGACCTCTCTCTCTGTCTCTCCCTCTCATGGTCTGTAGCTCTACCTCTCAAATAAATAATAAGTTAAATCTTTTTTTTTAAAATGACTGAAGCATTTCCAAAAGTAGTATGACTGTCAGAGTCCAATGTCATTGTCTAGTATATGATGGCATTCCTAGAATTAAAATAGATGGGAAGCCTAGTGCTTTTTCATTTGCATAAGCAAAAGAGTTCTAAATCAAGTAAATAAAAGTCTAACAAGTCTAACTTGAATCATAAAAACGGAGTTATAGTTCCTCAGTTGATGTCCAGATTAGGCTCACTCCTCAGATACAGGTGACCTTGAATGCAGAGGAAGCAGGGCCACTTGAGGAAGGGTCTGGCTCTACGGACACAGTCTTCCACTGTGACTTTCTCCTGGTCTTCCCTCAAGAGACTCATGGCCTCTTCCCAGGGTGACTCTGCACTAAGGAAAAGAAATAAGGGAATCTTTCAGGGATTCTGGGCACTGACTTGGAACTGACACCGACTCCAGGAGACAGAAAACATCACTGTGACCCACCAGAGAGAGCAGGGCTTACGTGGAGGTAGGTGATCAACGCAGTTTAACTTTAGTCCATTGCACAGCAGATCCCCAAACCTTTCCTGTGGCTGTTTTCTCAGGTCTGGAAAGTATAATCCTAATAGAAACCTCGGCTCGGCACCTGGCAGAATCCCCACGTTGGTTCCCTGCTTGTATAGGGAGAGTTATTAGGTTGGGAAAGACAAATGGAAGACTCTAGAATGTCCTTTACCTACAAAAATGGTCCATCAGTAGCAGTACCACTTTCCTGGAGAGGTTGTAATGATTAGCACAACCGCCAAGGACTTGAAAGATACAGCAGGGGCCGGCTCTGTGGTGTAGCAGGTAAAGTTGCCGCCTGCAGTGCCCACATCCCATATGGGTGCCAGTTTGAGTACCGGCTGCTCCACTTCTGATCCAGCTCTCTGCTATGGCCTGGGAAGGCAGTAGAAGATGAACTAAGTCCTTGGGCCCCTGAACCCGTGTGGGAGACCCAGAAGAAGCTCCTGGCTCCTAGCTTCTTCGGATCAGTGCAGCTCCAGCCGTTGCGGCCAATTGGGGACTGAACTAACAGGTGGAAGACCTCTCTCTCTCTCTCTCTGTCTCTCTCTCTCTGCCTTTCCTTCTCTCTGTGTGTAACTCTGACTTTCAAATAAATAAATAAATCTTTAAAAAAAAAAAAGGTACAGCAATGGCGATTCCTACAACACTCCAGTACAACTTGACTATTTGACCTGTGTTGAAGACAGAAGAATCTTGGAGAACAAGGAGTGAATTATTATAAGCCTGTCCAGGTAATGGCTCAGATTTCAGCTAGTGCCATTGTTTGACCAGTTATCACATCCCCTCGTAGCTGTCAATGCAGCTATTGATCTGAGAATGCCTTTTTCTCCATACCTGTTAGTAAAACCACCCGAAGCAGTTTGCTCTCACTGGAAAGGCCAGCAGTATGCTTTCACTGTCCTGCTTCAGTAGCTTATCAAGTTGCCTGTCTGTCTCATAATTTAATCTTCAGGAAACTTGATCATCTTTCCCTTCTCCGAGACATCATGCCAGCCCATTACATTAATAATATTTGGACCTAATAAGTAAGAAGTAGCAATTACTGTAGGCATGCTAGTTTAAAAAATGAACACTTCAGAGATTGAGAAATAAATAAAATGAAAATGTAGGGGTCTTCAACTTTAGTGAAGTTGCCAGGCACCCAGTGGTATGAGGCATGCTGTGATACCCCCTCTGAGGTAAGGATAAGTGGTCATATTTGCCCTTCCTATAACCAAAAACACATGATGCATCATGGCTTGGATTATGGAGTCTGCATATTCCTCATTTTCTATTCCACCTCATTTGCCACCGTTATGGGTTGAATGGAGTCACCCAAAGTGACCTTATTTGGATACAGGTCTTTGCAAATATAATGAAGTTAAGCTGAGGTAACACTGGATTAGTGTCTAACTCTAATGACTAGTGTCTACAAGGAGAAACCCTTGGGGAAGAAGGCTCTGTGACAATGGGCAAAGATAGGAGTGATACATCTATTAGCCGATGAATGCCAAGGATTGCAGCAACCACCAGAAACCAGGAGAGAGGTATGGAACAGACTTTCCCTCAAAAACTCCATTAAGAACCAACCCTACCAACACCCTGATTTCCTGATTTCCTACTTGCAGCTTCTGGAACAGTGAGGGAATATATTTGTGTGTTATTTTAAGGCATATAGTTTAGTGGATTTGTTACAACAGGCACAGGAAACAACTACAACAAATGACCTGAAAAGCTGCTAATTTTAAGTGGGACCTAAAACAAGAGCAGGCTCTACAACAGGTCTGGGCTGCTGTGCAAGCTGTTCCACCATATGAATCACCTGATCCAGCAAATCTGATGCTGTCTCTGGCCCTAGAATCAGCCCTTAAGGCACTCGGATCCGGCTAAAAAGCCATGAGAGGATCTCAGGCATGGAAAGCCAAGACTCTGTGGCAAGAAATGACCTACATGAAAGATCTCTGTGAGTGAGATCCCGGTGGAAAGAAGGGACATCAAAGAAGGAGCTACCTTTCTCTGAAGGGAGGAGAGAACTTCCACTTTGACTACGACCTTGTCTAAATAAGGTCGGAGTTTGTGGATTCAAAAGTTTGAGTCCATGAGTTTGGCAGCTCAGGACAAGAGCCTCGGGTGATCGCTGACATCATAAATAAGAGTGTCAGTTGTTAAATCAACAGCAGGAGTCACCGTGCACTTTCTCCCCATGTAGGACCTCTGTCCTTAATGAGTTGCACTATGAGAATTGACGGTAAAACTAGTCTTCAAACAGTACTTTATACTTTGTGTGTCTGTGTGAGTGCAAATTGTTGATATCTTTACTTAGTATAGAATTGATCTTCTGTATATAAAGATAATTAAAAATGAATCTTAATGAAGAATGGGATGGGAGAGGGAGTAGGAGGTGGGACGGGAATGGGGGTGGGAAGCCGGGTATGGGGGGAAGAACTGCTATAATCCAAAAGCTGTACCTATGATATTTATATATATTGAATAAAAGCTTTCTAAAAAAAAAATCTGATGCTGCATGAAGCAGAAGTGGCAGAGAGAAGCTCTGCTTGGAGCCCGTGGCAGGGACCAACAGATGAATCTCAGCATAGGTCCCCGGGATTTTAGAGAAAAACCCTGGTATCTCCTGCACATGACCACTTCCTTTGAAGAAACAATTCTTAGTGTGCTACTGGGCCTTAGCAGACACAGCTTCACCATGGCTGCTATGTGACCTGACATGCTCATTGTGAACAGGATGTCCTCTGACCCACCAAGACATCAAGCTGAATGTACAAAGCAGCATTTCTTTCTTGCATGGACGTAATATATACAAGCCTTCAAGCAGGCCCCAGAGACCCATATAATTTACATGAGGGAATGACCCTATGGTCCGTGTTCCCTCTGCTACTATCTTCCCTCCTCTCCCCCAGCTTCACCTATAGACTCATGGGGAGTTCCACGTGTACAGTTGCCTGATGAAGAGAAAACTCAAGCTTGGTTTATAAACAGTTCTGCATGCCATGTGGGCACCATCTTGAAGTGGAGAACTACCTGGTGGTGGATTGATTACACTGGACCACTTCCAACATGGAAAGAGCAGTATTGTGTTCTTACTAGAACAGATACTTGCTTGGATCTTGATTTACCCTCCAGGCAAGAAATGCTTCTCCCAAAACTGCAATCTTTAGACTTACAGAACTTCTTATCCACCTTCGTGGTATTTCACACAGCGTTGCTCCTAAACAAGGTACTCACTTCATAGCAAATGACATGTAGCAATGGGACCACACTCGTGGAATTCACTGGCCTTACCATGTTCTCCAACATCCTGAAGGTGCAGGATTGATACAACATGGAAAGGCCTTTTGAAAACTCAGTTACAGTGCCAAGGAGGTGGAGGTAAAACTTTGCAGAACAGTTGCAGTGTCCTCCAGGAAGCCATTCTGCTTTAAATCAATGCCAAACAGACAGTGTGGCTTCTCCACCCTTAATATTCATGGGTCCAGGAGTACGGAGATGAAAATGGGCATGGCATCACTCATTATTACCCCTAGCAAAATTTTCTTTCTGTTTCCCCAAATATACGTTCTTTTACTCTAGAGGTCATTGTTCTAACTTCCACTAGGATACTCAGCAAGGATCCCACTGAACTGAATTGGAGACTGCTGTCAGTCCTCGTGAGTCTCAATCAACAGACAGTGAAGGGAGTTACTGTACTGGCTGGAGTTCTTATTTTTGATTGCCAAGGAAGAATTGAGTTGCAACTTTACAATGCGAAGAAGGAAGAGTATGTATAGAATAATGAAGATCTCTTTGGGCATCTTTTAGTACTACCATGTCTAGTGATTAAGTCAATGGAAAACTTCAGTACAGTTCAGACAAAACCTCGAAGGACCCAGATCCTTCAGGAATACAGTTTGGGGTTACTCTGTGAGCCCAAGAACCAGTACTAGCTGAGGTGCTTGCTAAGCAAAGGTACCATGTTTAATGGGGAGTGAAAGTACTTAGAAATACCAGCTACAACCACATGGTCAGTTGTACAAATGAAGACTAATAACTATGATTAGTTCTCCCTTTTTATGAATATGTTATAAACACATTAGGCAAATAGTTTTGTTCTCTTCCCTTTCTTACACTGTCATCATCTTCCATAAGATCTATCAATAAGAGTTAACGACAACGATAGTAAGCCACAGAAAAGAATGAAAATCATGTAAAACTGCATTCTCTTCTGGGGAAAGTGTTAAGATATTTCCGGTTGTACCCAGGAAAACTGTAGCATTAGTAGGAAGTATAACTTTATTGTTGTCTTTATGTGGAGATTGAATAGAACTTAAGGAGATACGTATGGGTGTCAAGTTAACAGGGATAGACTTTCATGGTAATGTTTACATGTCCATTTGGCTAGAATCCAGTCCCTACCTAGTGAATCAAACACTAATCTAGGTGTTGCTGTGAAGATATATTTTACAGATATGACAAATGCTCATAAATAGTTTATTTTATTTATTTATTTATTTGCATGCATTTCATAAATACAACTTTAGGAACATAGCAATTCTTCCCACCATACCCACCCTCCCAGCCACACTCCCTGCCTTCTTCCTCCTCCCTCTCCTATTCCCAGTCTTATTTTTTTACTGATCTTACATAGTTGATTTTAAGAAGGTTAAGCTGGATAATCTGGGTAGCCTGATCAATCTGTTGAAAGGCCTTCATTCTGTGAGGAAGGAAAAATCCCACCCGTGCACCACGCCGTCAGTCCCTGCCAGAGTCCCCGCCTGTCCTTTCTGACTGAACGCTCCACAGATACCACACTTCTAAGTGCCCAACTCCTTGCACTCCATCTCTCTCCACAGCTCCCTCCCTCCAGACTAGAACAGCAGGAAAAAGCCTGTCAGCGGAATATTCACAAAAATAAATGAAACAAGTAGATTATTTGATGAAATCAACTGTTTCTGAAAGGAGCTCTTCGGGGATTTATTTCTTAAAAACATCTTCCCTGCTATATTCTGATTTATTCAAGGACTTGATTTTGTTCCCCACTCCTTCTCTGTATGCAGCACAATGGAAGGAGGCCTGATGTACCTAAGGATGGCCCTGAAGCAAAATCCCGAAGCACTTGTGAGATTAGCAAAGAAGCATTCTAGAGCATTCATTATTCATGGCGGGCAGTGGTTAGGCGGGATGCGGGGGTGGTTCCAGGGAGTAAGAAGCTTGTCTATTGAATGTGGAAGGTTCCATATGCCTCCAGATATTGTCCATCAATCTGTCGTTCATTCTGTTCAACAAACAGTGATTCAACTCTTACAACATGCGGCTGCTAATCAAGGTTAGGAATTACCAACATCAGCATCACTAATGGGATAAAGATGGAACAGAAAGAGTAATAATGGAGTACAAAAAGTGCATTAATTCAGAGACATGATAGCCCACTCACTATCACCCAGATTGATTCCTTTTAGAAATGCATGGGGTGGAGAGAGTGCACCAACAACCTGGCTTGTAGATAAAGGAATCACAGGACCATCCGAGTACAGCCCTGGAGAGGCCAGTTTGTCTGTGTGTCAGCATCCGCTCTGTGCCCCCTCCCCACTGGGGTCCAGCCAGCTGGAGGGGAGCACCTCAGCAAGGACCCAGTGCAGGCGATCAGGCTCAGATGTCCCCTACTTCATAACGTGGCCCAAACCAACACAGAACCAGATAATAAAACTCGCCAACACCATGCTTGGTCTACAGGCAGCCCACAGAGGAGCAAAATTACCACGTTACCTTCCCTGGAACCCCATTGTTCACTCATCTAGCAGATGGCAAGCATGCAGGTTATGCTGATTAAATAGAACTGAACTGAACTAAATCTTGGCCAGTTGTATCTGGCACTGTCTCTGTAGGGAAAAGGTGAAAGTGACAAAGAGAAGAAAAAGAAATATTACTTCAGCCTTGATGTGGGCCTCCCTTTTCCATATGTGAAAATTCATTCCATCTTCACAATAACCTTGGAAGCATCACTCATAAGCCTCACTTTCTGTGCAGGGACCTGGGTGACAGATGTTAGGCCCAAGGCCTAAGAGCACCCCATTGATTAGTGGCAGAGGGGAGTTTTGAACCCAGGACTACGTAGTCTCCACTCTATTAGGCTTCAGGAAATTTTAGTCCCTACCTGTCAAAATGCACAAGAGCAGTTAATGCACCAGCGTTGGGGCAGGGAAGCAGACACATGCACCCCAGCTCTACAGGGCTGTGGCTGTCAGAGACTGGAGATCACACACACAGCAGAGGATTCTGGCCCTGAGTTACTCAAGGCTATTTGGTACTAACCAAAAATCCAGATCAATCCAGCTGAAAGGAAAATGTCTTTGCTTGCATAAATTGGAAGAACTGGAAGTCCAGGAAGTTAGCTTTGGTTCAGCTAAGGGCACAAACCAGGTCGTCTAGGTAAGGTGCTCTCTCTCTGCCCTCTCTACTCTCCTCTAATTTGGCTTCACCCTCAACAGGCAGAGTGCAAGGGCAAAGATTCCCACCAACAAGTCTAGGTTTTCATCATTTTTACTCAGTAATCTCCAAACCCTGAGGGCAGCTTTTGCCCAATTGCTCTAGAAAAGTCCTAGGAATGCAATGATTGGCCAGCTTGGGTCATTTGCCCACCTCTGTGCCAATCATATTCACCCAAAGGCATAGTTGTTACATCAGCCAGCCTAGATCACATGCCCATCCTGTGCAGGTTCCAGAAGGACCATTTCATTGGCTGGTCAATGAATAAAATTTATTCCTTTATGTTGTCCCTGCCCACTATAACCTGTGTGGACAGCAGGATATTGTGGAAATAATAGTTCATATTTACAAAACACATTGCAACTCCTGCCTTGCTATCTCAGATTTTCACTTGGGGAACTCACTGGCCATCCTGTAAAGACTCTGAAGCAGTAGTGTGGAAAAGTTCCCTGTGGCAGGGAATTCCAGCCTCTTAGCCACAGCAGACTCCAACATGTCAGCCATACTAGTGAACCACCTTGGAAGTGAATCTGCCACTGTCAGGCCTACAGATTCCTACAGCTCCACTTGACATCGACTACAGATTCATAAGAGACCTTGAGCCAGAGCCACCCAGGGAAGCTTCTCCCAGATTCCTGATCCACAGAAGCTGTGCAAAATGTACTCTTGTTTTAAGCACTCTATTTCAGGATAGTTTGTTATGCAGCAAGAGAAAATTCCAATTAAAAGTTCCTGGACACAAAAAAAAGTGTGTACCCATCTATATCGTTAAGCACATTTTTCTTAGCAAAGTATAGGACCAGACCTTTTGCATCTCCTAATCTCAGTGTGCATATATATATATATGCATATATATAAAATCAGTGCATATATAGATGCAAATATCTGACTCCCCTAACCCTAATCCCTGAGTCCAGAACGGAAGTGATGGTGGCAACAAGAACACAACCACAACAATCAGACTTCCTGTGATCAGGATCCACGGTCACCAAAGGTCCTACACTGAGACGAATGATTGAGAGGAAAACAGCCACATGCTCATGCTAGATACCATGGGGAGAAGGCGGGGAGAAATTGCTGCCCTGACCTCTGGGGGCTTCCAATGTGGACATGAGGATAAAGGAAAAATGGTGATGTCTTATATAGCAAAATTAGGCTTAAGAGAAACCACAAAAGGACAAGGATTATGGAACTGGTTCTCCCCACCTTTGCTGTACATTGGACTCCTCTGTAGAACCTTAAAAACTACTGATGGGGCCACCACTTGGTACAATGAATAAATCGTTGCTTGGGATGCTCACATCCGAGTGCCTGGTTCAAGTCCCTGTTCCTCTGCTTTTGATCCAGCTTCCTGCTGATGATCACCCTGTCAAGCAGCAGGTGATGACTCAAGTACTTGGGCCCTTTCTACCCACCTAAGAGACTCAGATTGAGCTTTGGCTTGGTCCAGCCCTGGCTGTCATGGTATTTGGAAATGAACAAACAGACAGAAGATCTCTCTGTGTCTGTTTCTGTGTTCCCTTTGTCTCTCTCTCTCTTCCTTCCCAATAAAGTGAAAATAAATATAATTTTAAAACCTACTGATGTTTGGGTTCCACCCCCAGAAATTCTGACTTAATTGGTGTGGGCTGTCGTCTGAACTTCAGGATGTTTTTAAAGTTTCCCAGGTGGTTCTGATATTCAGGCAAGGCTGGGAACCACCAGATTACAATAACTTTCCTGGAGGTAGAGTGGTAATCTGGCTGCAGAAAATCATCAAAGGCTTCCTGGAGGAAGCAGTAGTTGGTTGGGGCTGGAAAAGATTTCAGAAGCTAGGGAGGACTGTCCAGGAGAAGGTGGAACAGGAGCAAGCTGTGACGGCAGAGGTGCTGTCACGTTTCCTGTTGCAGCAAGGAGCACGTAGGCTAGACAGCAACTGCAAGGTGGCGAGCATACTGCCAGCATTTATGTCTAATTCTGGCCCCTTGGGCTGCAACTAAATGCCCGGCCAAGACCCCTGTCCAGCTATAAAAGCGCCAACTCACAAAACCTGTGAATCATCAAGTTCTAAATCCTTGGCATGCAATACATTTGGGGTATCATTTCAGGGAGGCACAGCTGCTGCCTGAACAAAAGAAGAAAAAATAACCATTCCCTTCAACCCCCCTCCCAACCCCCCGTGACCATGCAACATCATCCACCAAGCACATTGCTTGAAATTGTCTCCTTTTCACGAACACCAGACCCGAAGATGAGAACTGCATTGGAATTTGGCTCAACTCTGGCTCAGTAAGCCATGGCTGTGGGTCTTCACATTTATCTTTTTCCTAGTGAAACCTTGACCAAGAACCACCTCCTGCCCTTAACTCTTACCCCCGTAGTCCCTAACAGCTAGCAATGGAGAGATGATGGTTGATGCATTCAGGATTTGAGGCGATTGCTGCTGACTTAGAGGCCCATTGCTGTGCTTTATGCCAAGAATAGGCTAGCTCTCTTGCTACCGGTCATAGTTACAAAGGGATGCCTAGAACAATGCGTCTCAAAGTTAATGAGCATTTGAGTGCTCTGAGGATCTTGTTAAAATGCAGATCCAGGTTAAGAAAGTCTGGGTGGGACCCGAGAATGTGCATTTCCAGACAGTTCCCAGATGAGGTTGATCTGCTGATGCATGGCCCACAGTTCCATTTGCCAGAGACCACAGCAGGATTTGTCAGGCTTCAGGCCTGGTTATCTGTCAAGGGTCTACAGACAAGTTGGCAGTGTCAGAGATAAAGCAACAGCCAGAACTATTTTATTCACTGTCATGTCATTCATTCGAGATATTAGCTGTGATTTTCACAGAACTCCTTTCATTTTTAAAGTCTGCCCAGGTATGATAAGGATGGTACTAGTCAGTTTTTCCCAGACAATCTTCCAGGTAACAGGGCACAGCTCATCATGATTAATGTAACGAATGTTGTCACTTTATTTGGGCATCGTTATTTACATTTGTCCAATAAGCATTTCGGTTGCTAGTATTTTGTCACCACCATTCACAAAACTGGATCAATGACTCAATGTATTTCACTGGGGCCAAAAGTGGGGAAGGAAATGGTAATGTAAGTACTACAGCTCAGAAAGGTGTACACGTAAGAAGCAAACAAGACTCTGGTGGACGGAGGGCTGTGATTACGGTGGCCACGCCAGGCAAATCCACATGGATGACAACTAACAATACTGGTAGGTGGTCAGGAAGGGCTTTGCTAGGCAAATGGAAATGTCCATGTGGTGGAGGTGGGAGGCGGGCATTTAGTGCAGCAGTGAAGATACCACTTGGGGTGCCCGAATCCTCTCACCAGGGTGCCTGGGATCAAGTCTTGACTCTGCCTGCAATTCCAACTTTCTGCTAATGCATTCCCCAGAAGGCAACAGGTGATGACTCAAAGACTTGGGCCCCTGCCACCCATGTGGGAGACCTAGATTGCGTTCCTGGCCTCTGGCTTTTGCTTGGGCCAGCCCAGTTATTGTAGGCACTTGGAGCTGAACCAGCAAATGGAAGATCTCTGTTTGTTTCTGTCTCTTTGTCTCTTTGCCTTTCAAATGAAATTAAAATAAAAATAAATAAAGTTTTTAAAGGTCCATACACATACAGCTTTAGACAGGATATTGGTAGTCATCAATTTATCTCATGGTCTCTATTCAACAAATAACGAGAGCCTACACTATGCCAGACACTGTCTCTGCCCCACACAAAGCTTCCATGCTAGCAGAAGACACACTGTAGCCACCAGTGTCGCTCAGGAAATTACGTAGTATAATACCACGTGACAGTACCAAGAGGGCAGAGGATCAGTAGTGTAAAGATGGCTGAGAATGTAGAGTGAGGAGTAGAGTGGAGCTGGGAGCTTTAAACAGGCTGACCAAGGTGGGCCTCTGTGAAAAGATGGCATTGAGCAAAAACTTGACAAGAGTGCGAGAGTGAACCAGGGAAATATATGTAAGGAGAAGCTTCCAGGCTCATCTGGAAAATTCGGGACCACAAGGAAACAAGAAAGTGAGCAAGGGGAGAGTTGTGGAAGACCAGACCGGAGTGGAACTGAGTAGGAGAATGGGGCAGTTTGGGTGGATTCTTTTTTTTTAATTTATTTATTTATTGTAAGGTGGAGTTGGTGGGGGGGAGAGAGAGAGAGAGAGAATCTTCTATCCGCTGGTGCACTCCACAAATGGCTCCAAAGCCAGAGTTGAACTGACCCAAAGCCAGGAGCCAGGAGCTTCTTTCAGGTCTCCCATGTGGGTGCAGGGACCCAAGGACCTGGGCTATCATCCACTGCTTTTCCAGGTGCATTAGCAGGGAGCTGGATCAGAAGTAGAGCAGCTGGGACTCGAACCAGCATTCACATGGGATGCTGGCACTGCATTCTCATAAAGACTTTGTTTTTACTCTTAGTGAAATGATAACCAGTAGGATGGGCCATAAATAATGGACAAAATCTGACTTCTACAAGGAATGCTCTGACTGCTCTATGCAAACAGACTCTAAGGAGACAATGACAGAAATAAGGTGTTTGTCTGTTATTGCTGTGTAACAGACAATCGCAAAACCCCATTGGGTTTTAGCTTATACATCTGTGAGTCATTTGGTGACTATGGCTGGGTGATTATGGCTGATTATGGTTGGGTCCCACTGGGGTGATCTCCCTGGTTAGCCCTGCTCTACCTCCCATGCCACTCTGGGACCAGCAGGCTAGACCTGAAATTCTCTTTTCACTGGAATCATTGGCACACAGATGGCATTTTTAAGCCATGATCTTGATTTAGCATTGAAGTTGCATATCAAATCAAATTGTGGCCACCGAGTGCAGGACTTTATGGCTATGTCACATAAAGACTGGACAGTGAGTCTCTGCTTTCACTTGTCACACTATGAATGTAGAGGAAAATGGACCCAATCACTTCTTCAAATGGGTGATAAGACATAATTTACCTTTCACTTCATAACACTGGATGCCACTAGAAACCATTTTTAAAACTGATCATATCAAGTATATTGCTTGAGTTATATCTCATGGATGTTTATTCAGTTGAACGGAGCAGCCTGAACTCATCACTTCAAGAGCTGAAAAAAAACATGTTTTTAATGTTAGGGATAAAGCATCAAGATTCTTGAGAAAGAAAATGCAGACAACTCCACCCCTGTAAGCGGCCATTCTCCAAGACAATTTTCTTCCCTTCCAAAAGAGGGAAATTGCATGGTTTATTAGTGGACATATTTAAAATCATATCTAAATATTATGACAGAATTAGAAGAGAATTTACAAATACAACCAAAGAGTACATGACAAATCCATTCATCATCGTCTTCCGTGGTGAAATATCCAGGTCTCCATAGTAGGACTTGCTCCTCAAATATCAATGCTGATGGACATCGGGACCATGGGAAAATGCTCTCTACTTTGGGATTCATGCTCTCTTCAGATATTCAGAATTATCTCACAGAGCCACCCTATGTGCTTTTTCATTACCAAAGACTTTTCAGTTAAGACTGTCAAATTCAGGAGAAACCCCAAGGTAGGAAAAAGCAATAGCCTGGGCTGAGAAACCAGTTGATGGTTCAAACTCCACCCCAGAACAAGGAATGTACGCGTGGCTTGAAGACTGTCACCTGTATCATATCTCTCACTGGGATGAAACTATCAGGGTTTTGACTGAATGCAGTTTTAATTTTACTATGAAAAAAAAGAGCATTACATTTTCTCCCATGAAGTTAGTGGTCTACACTTCTATGAAATGCCTGCTAGGTAGCTCTTAGATTGCTAACTCTTTGGGAAACACATGCCAAGAAGCTGCCAGCAAATCCATTTATTCCCGCACCTGCCACCAGCCAGGTTACACTAAGTACCTTTGACAGATAGCCTAAGAAGACATGCAGGAGGCATTCCATTTGGAAGGAAAAAAAAATACTCCTAATAATTTTCAGTCCACAACACCCAGCTGTGCCAAGAAGCCAACCCAGTTATAAGAAAGATGAAACAAGTACAGCCATTAAAACAGTGACCTATCCACATTAAAAAGAAAAAAATACACACAACTCCATTTAGCAGCTCAACTAGGATGACCCCTAGTCATCACACTTGTTACCATGACAGCTTCCCCCTCTCACACCCCGCAGACTTGGCCTTCTCTGGTGGCCTGGCAATGACAGGGGAATTATTAGCTCTTTCTCTCCAGGTGTCAGCATCTCACAAGCCCTTACAGTGGCTATAACCTCAGAAGAGTTCCTGCTCTGAGAGGGAAACTTTACTCCGGAAGTGGTATGTAATTAGCCCATCGATACAAATGCCTCCTGATCTTCTGGAGGGCGGCATTAGCAGGTCAAGTTCAAGTGCTGAAGGCAGGTAGCACAACTACGTAAAATTGCAGAGAGCCCGCCATGGGAGACACTGGGCCTCAGGGGGTCTGAACAAATACTGATGCCCTGGGAGACAGGACAACGGTTTGAGCCGGAAGATCTGTGACTAGAGTGTTCACGCACACACATGAGGAATGTGTGCCGATGTAATTCTTCCTTTTCCCTGGGGACACAAGTGACTCCTCTGAAGTCTTTCACAGGAATTCTGAGCCAGGCCAGGTAAGGGGAGAGCTGGCAGTGCTGGGAGGGACAAGGGAGACCAGAAGTTATACCACAAGTACGCCCCTGAGGAACACAGCAGGGAAAGAAAACTATTGTTTAAATATCACTCTTCACTCAACATAATTACAAGAAGTTACAATCAACCATGGCTGAAATAGCAGCTGATTGGAGAAAAGTAAGGAATATGGGAACTAAGCCAAGCAAGGCTGAGTTGTTACGGTCACATGGAAGATGGAGATGCGGGGCTAATGTGTCATCACCAGTTGAGTTGTCCCAGAGTGTCCAAATGGCTTCTTTGCTTTCCTCTTCTAAACATGGGTATTTTTCACTGTGACAAAGCAAAGAGAACCATGACCTGAGTTTCATATGTTTTAAAGCTGAATTTATTTCTTTTGACAATTCTAATCCAGTTTCAGCACTTTCAACATCTTTCCCTTCAGGAATTTGGGGAAATGTGAAAACATGTTTTCTCTGTCCTCCCTTACCCAGGCACCCCCATGGACATAGCAAGCATCCCCCCTACCCCTTGAAGATGAGATTGTCGCCACTTCTTGGACAAAACGCTGGAGTGACTGTAGCACCCAGAACACACTCAGAAACACATCTGCCCTCTGAGACTCCATCAGTAAAAACCATCCATAATGCATGAGTTAAACCATCTGTAGAAATACACCCAAAGATTGTAAATGTGTCACTGAAGAGATTGGGAGCATTCAAAACTCCAATCAAGGGGACCAGGGTGTAATTTCAAAGAAACAAAACTCAACTGTGATTGTAATTTAGGAAAATAAATCCTAATCAATTGTATTGTACCCAGTTTAAATGCAGGCTTGGAACACGAAAGGGGGAGCCACAAGCTTGGTCGCCAGCAGCACCCGTCCAGCCCCACCCTTGTGGAAGAGACACCAGGGCAGATGTCATCTGAAAGATGTGTGCAGTGCCACAACTCAGGACAGACGCCAGGCTTCGCCAAGGCCCTCGCAGATGAGGGAGAGGAGCCCACGGGCTTTGCTTTGTAACTCCCACCCTATGCAATGCTGACTCCCGCACGTGCCTCTGCACCGAACACTTCACTTACAAAAAAAAAAAAAAGTCTCCATTTGAAAACAGCTGTGCTCTATCAACTCGCTTATGTATTAACCCTTCCCTCTGCTCTTACTTCACGGCTTCTAAGCAACCTCAGAAGTTAGATGGTAATTCCTGTTCCCCTACTAGAGAGAAGGCTCCGCATAGCAAGAATACATATCAGTCAGCAGCATGAGAAAAGCCAGTGGCAGGCAGATGTATAGAATCCAGGATGCCCGTCGATCCCTTCTGAGATTAATTGGCCCTGTTAGTACCCAGCCCTAGTCCAGGTCAAGCCGTCCTCCTGTCCCATGGAGGCCCCACCCCTTAATGAGGGCACCACCCTTGGAGTTCTCAGGTCCCCTTTAACTGGCCTTCTGCTGCTATCCTCACAGAACAACACGTGACTTCGAATAGCTGACGAGACCTCTTCTGTCACAATGGCATCCAATGAGCGAGCAGGCAGGCTGGTTGGACCTGCATCTGCTGTGCCTGGGTGATGGCTTGTGCAGCACCCGAGGCGAATGGAGGCAAAAGGCCTTGTAAGACAGGGAGAGGCTTTCCAGAATGTGTACAAACCAAAAGTTATTTGTTCCCCCCTTAAAGCCAGAGGGAGCCATAAAGCCCATCCATGTGGAACGGGGGAAGTCAGGAGTGCACCCTCACAGACATGGAACTAAAATGCCAGACAGCAGGTGTTGCAGAAGGCATTTGCTGGAGGAAAAAATCCCTCCCGCATCTACACTTGGGTATTAGCTTTGGTATCTAAGCTTTGGTGCACTGCATTCTGTTTCCTGTTGCTACTTACAATGTTAGAAATCAGAAGGCCAAGATCAGTCTGACAGGCCTAAAGCCCTGGTGGAGGCAGAGCTGGTTCTCTCCAGAGGCTCTGCAGGGAGAATGTGTTTCCTTGGCCTTTTCTGCTTCTAAAGGAGGTCTGCATCCCTGGCATGTGACCCCTCCCTTGTGTGACTCCCGTCACATTTCCTGCCACTGACTCTGATCCACCTGATCCCAGTCTTACCAGGACCCTCCCCATCTCGACCTCTGTAATTGCAAATGCAAAAGACCCTTCACTATGGAAGGTAACACCTTCACAAGTTCCAAGGATTAGGATGTGAACATCTTGGAGAGTCATTCTTCAGCACCAAAGCCAAGGAATAAATGGCACAACAGAAATGCAGTTGGTAACCCATCAAGACTGAGCTCCAAGTTTGGCATTCTAGAAGACAAAGAACTCTTTTTAACTCAGTATCAACTCTAACTCAGGAAGGAGACATACATCTGACATTGGCTGGCACAGAGCAGTGTAGGACCCAGGTCACCACAGGACATGAGTACATACGAATGCAACAGTAAGACCTGGCACAATATAGGAAGAGAGTAGTAATAAGGCCCACAAACATCCCTTAATCCCAGCCAGCTCCACATTTCACCAACTGACGACTGATAAGAGATGCTCATATGTAAGGTGCATCTAGCATGTTGAGGAGTCATGTGTGTTTATTTGATAACATATCAGCTGAATGAGAATTGTGTTCCCTACCATGTTCCTAATTATTCCTTTTTATTCCCTTTATAAAGCACTGGCTACAGAATTCCTTTAGGTCTCTTTAAGCAGATTACCTGATCAGAGGTTCTAACTAAAGCTAGTGGTCATTATGCCAGGAACCAAGGTTGGGAGCTCAAGGTCAACACCATACATGATTTAGTACTGCTTACTTGCCTCCCCTTCCAATGTCAGACATAATACTTGGCCCTCATGAGCCCAAATACCCCCCCAGCCAGTTCCATCACAAGTCTGTAAATCAAGATCTTTCTAATATCAAACTGAGTCTATCCAAATACAGACTTGGTCCTCTTTTTAGCTGTGTGACCATAATCAATTTACTTTGCTTTCCTGAGCCTTCACTTCATCAAATGTAAAAATATAGATTATGGGCCGGCGCCGCGGCTCACTAGGCTAATCCTCTGCCTTGCGGCACCCGCACACCGGGTTCTAGTCCCAGTCGGGGCGCTGGATTCTGTCCCGGTTGCCCCTCTTCCAGGCCAGCTCTCTGCTGTGGCCAGGGAGTGCAGTGGAGGATGGCCCAAGTACTTGGGCCCTGCACCCCATGGGAGACCAGGAAAAGCACCTGGCTCCTGGCTCCTGGCTCCTGCCATCGGATCAGCGCGGTGCGCCGGCCGCAGCGCGCTGGCCGCGGCGGCCATTGGAGGGTGAACCAACGGCAAAGGAAGACCTTTCTCTCTGTCTCTCTCTCTCACTGTCCACTCTGCCTGTCAAATATATATATATATATATATAGAGAGAGAGAGAGAGAGAGAGAGATTATTGGGCTGGTGCTGTGTTGCACTGGGTAAAGCCCTAGCCTGCACAGCTGGCATCTCATATGGGCACTGGTTTGGGTCTCAGCCACTCCACTTCTGATCGAGCTCCCTGCTTATATGCCTGGGAAAGCAGTGGAAGATGGTCCAAGTCCTTGGGACCCTGCACCCATGTGGGAGACCATGAAGAAGCTCCTGGCTCTTGGCTTCAGATTGGCTCCGCTCTGGCTGTTGCAGCCATTTAGAGAGTCAACCAGAGGTTGGAAGACTTCTGTCTCCACCTCTCTCTGTAATTCTGTCTTTCAAATAAATAAAATAAATCTTAAAAAAATATAGATTATAATCTCTACCTTGCAGATTACTGTGATTGTAATGGATAAAGTGGAAGTATAAAGTTGGAGCCAAGCAGTCAATAAATAGTAGGTATCGTTGTTGCTGATAGGATTTTCTGATCTGTGAAACAGGGATACACAAGGTTTTTGAAAAAACTCCGTAAGATACCATATGGTAAGACCTGGCCCAGGACCTGGAGTTAGAAGAGGCTCAGTGATTATTCCCCAATTCCCCCTCTGCCCCTATATTCCTCACCATCATTCTGTTGAGTTAACCGAAAAGGGAAAACTAATGGCTCCAGAAACCTGCTGTCAAAATGTAACCCTTTCACCTGACACATCCTCTCCCTCCATGGGCTCAGCGGCACAGACTCATTTTTCAGATGAACTCACCATGCACCACTGCCCTGAAAGCCTGGCCCTGAAGAGACAAGGCAGACTGGTTTAAATGGGAGGGACAGTAAGGTGTGCAGTGCAGTACCCCCCAGGGACTCTCAAGAGGCTCCTATGAGTGACAGAAACACAGATTTAACCAGCTTAAGGAGACAAAGGAAGGGTAAAGTTTTGTTGGCTAATCTAATGAAATGTTCAGGAGGCATGTCTGGTAAATAAGACTGGAGCCAGGTGCCTAAAAGGCGTTGCTAAACATTAAGTCACGGGTGTGAGTGTTTGGCCCAGAGGTTAAAATGCCAGTAAAGATACCCATGTGGCACTTCGAGTTCTGAGGTTTGATACCCAGCTCTGGCTCCTGACTCCAGCTTCTTGCTAATGCAGACTCTGGCAGACAGAGGTGATAGCTTAATAACTGGGTTCCTGTCACTCACATGGGAGACTGGATTTATTTCCTGGCTCCTGGTTTGGGCCTAGCCCTGGC